>NC_045617.1:74536722-74841186 GCF_009829155.1 Mustela erminea | reverse complement strand
GCTGGCCTTTGACGAATACATTCTCTGAGCCACTTGAGTTCCAATTAGGAATAAGGATATTTTATTTGTTTGTTGGTTGTCTTTTTAATTTAAGAGCTCTAATTTAGTAATGGTCTTTGCTGAAAGAGGTTTAATGATAACTCAGAACAGGATTGTGTTGGAGTATTTCAGAAAGCCATTCTTTGGGAGGTTTGGTTTGAAAAAAGATGTTTCTGTTTTCTTTTGACAGATTTTTGGAGCATATGCAACTCATCCTTTCAAGTTCAGTGACCACTATTATGGCACAGGCGAAACGTTTCTGTACACATTTAGCCCCAATTTCAAGGTACCTAAATGGGAGGAATACCCACTGTATTATAACAGAAATACCCACTGTTACGTTGTCAGGATCATGGTGGGGGTTGGAGTTGGGGGACGGCACTGGAGCAGCAGCTGTCACACTACCTTATCTGGACGCAGGCAAGGCTGGATCTGTTCTTCATGGCTATAGCACACAGACTGCTTTGAGGGTCCCTCCCTGGGCCTTGCAAACTGCTCTTTTACGTGTTCTGGGATCTAGGGAGGGATGATAGCAGATCAGAGCCAACATGTGCTTGAAGAGGTCTTTCCTACTTTACAACTCCTTTGAAGATCTGGCAATCTGGAGCTTCCTCAGTCAAGGGCTAGTTTCCTTCCACACAGACGTACTACCCCAATAATTCCCTCTTCCCTGATTCTCCAGATTGAAATGTCGATTCTCTGTCTTGTGTTTGTATCCTAAGGTCTTTAAGTGGAGTGGAGAAAACTCATACTTTATCAATGGAGACATCAGCTCTTTGGAACTTGGTGGTGGAGGGTAAGGTTTTTGTTGTTGTTATTCACTGCCTGACCTGTGAGAGTTTGTTTTAACCGGGGTAACCAATACCTTGTGTCAGGTGATTTCAGTTAGGCCATCTGCTTCATTAGGACAGTGGCCCAATGCATGAACCTCAGAGTCAAAGATAAAATGATTTATTTATGTGTCTCAATGAGGGACTGTTATCATTTGTCTTTTAGGAAAGATGGGTCATTTAAATGTAATAAAGGAAACGTATTGTTTTCCAAGCAGTTTAGGGTTTTGTCTGTTGGTAGCATAAAGGAAACAAGGTGGGGGGAGGGAGGGCAGAAAGTGTGTCACGTGAGACTGAAGTGTTTTCACCTTTTGGTATTTGTGATTATTTCAGCGGACGGTTTGGTTTATGGCTAGATGCTGACTTATACCATGGACGGAGCAACTCTTGCAGCACTTTCAATAATGATATCCTTTCCAAAAAGGAAGACTTCATAGTTCAGGACCTTGAGGTATGGACATTCGAGTGAAACTCACTCAGACTGCCTTAAAATACCACATGATAAAGATCGGGTTCCATCAGCCCTCCTGAAGCTGGCTGGAAGACAGGCCCTGGCCCTCACGGCCGCGTCCATACTGCTTTCTTTCCGTCATCGTCTCAGAGCACGGCCACACCGCAGAGGGATTCTCAAAGGGACATGTGGAAGGCAAACAACGAAGAAAGAGTTGAAGTCCGGATTGTTGAAAGACTTTGTACTCCCATTTCCTTCACATCCATACAGCGAGGAATCAGAATATTTATAGATGTATGAGTTGAATGCAATTTTTATTTTTGGTAACTGTGAAAAAAAAAGATACTGTGGAAATACATACATGCCTTGTGTATTTATCAACATAATTTTCATTACCAAAATGTACAGCCTACTATTGTTTGCCATGGAAAAGATTAGTCTCATTTAGAAAAATTGAAAGTGCTTGGCACTTAAAGGGAATATATGATTTTTTTTAAAAATTGTCTTATTTATTATTTCTAGTATATTGTCGAAATGTGTTGGCGGTTTTTTCTTTTAATGTGCAAATCTTGGAATAAAGAAATGTATACATTTTGTGCTATGTTTTGGCAACAAACCCATTTGATTTATATAGTTTTATATTGAATTTTTTTTTTTTGCCCTGATTGTTTAGGGTGATAGGTCTTAAGCAGCATATGTATATGCATAATTCTGAAATTTAAAAACTCATTACCAATGTTTATATTGATTTGACTATTATAGGCCAGCCTTCCATTTAGTCATTAAAAAGGTACATTTTTACTTACTCTGATCATAATTGTGTGAAGAAGCAGCAGCAGCAGCAGCCATTTCTCACAGTCATAAGTTGGTATTTACAGAAATGGGTACCTTTCTGAATCTAGACTTAGAACAATCCTTGCTTTTGAAAAGAAAATGTTTTGTTTCCTACGAGATCATGTGTATTGATAACAAAAACTTTATTTTCGTAGTGTGTTGTGCATAATTTCCCCCAGCTTCTTAAATTAATGAATATGCCTCTGTTTTAAAAGAAACTGAATGTTTTAATTTCTGCATATTTTATATCAAATGAAAAATGTCAAATTAGCCCAATTGTCTTGGTTTCTAGACTCATTTGAGAAAAAGCAATGCAAAGAAGTACATTCATACCAAAATTGGAATTTAAAAAACCCTATTTTTTAACAACCCATTTTCATATCATAAAATACTCTTTGTTAAAAATTATTTTAAAAACCTTGTTAAAAATTAAACAATATTATCGATTGCCAAACTTTTATGAAAGCCAAAGACTGCTAATAGAAAAAGTTTTCAAATAATAGCCAAAGCTGAGAAGTAGTCTGTCATAAATTATATCCCCAGTGATCTCTGAAAGGAAAAATTAAAAACAAGTAGCATTTATATATCTGCATTTAAAAAAAATAAAACCATCTTTATAGAATGTTAGCCTTAAGCTGGCAGAAAATTTCCTTTAAATTATTCTCTTATGTTTGGATATTTATGAAAGAGAACAAATTACCAAGTGGCCTCCTGTCAGATCAGCAGCTCATTCACCCTACTCACATTCCATGCAACTTTAAATGAATTCTGTTAAATCTTAAATATGTTATCTGGGTGTGCTTTCACCCAAGTTCTCCTGTTGAGAACTCTGGATTAACCACATATTGACAGTTTAACCTTAATCTGCTTGTTAAATGATGTGTTGGTGTGAGATATCAGGAATGTCTCATGATGATCAAGTTTAGCATTTATGCCATTTGCAACCATAGGCTATTAACGAACAAAATGGTCATTTTGCATATAGTTCACTCCTACCTAGTTTAGTCCATGATACTATACTTGTGAGAGCATATCCAGATGCTGTGTTCTCTATTTAAAACAGTATTGTCCAATCAGAAATGTGTGGCCCTTCATTTATGGATATTGAGTATATGTAATGCAGTGCTAGCCCAGTATTTTCAATAAAGGAATTTATGCATCCAGTGTGATTTCTTTCCCGAGGATTAATTCAACAGGTATTTATTGGATGCTAGAGGTTCTCCATGTGTGAGAGGATGATGAAATATCCAAAATTAAACAAGGTCCAGTGCTCATGTTTTTATTGCTGCCTTGGAAAGCCCCTTTTTGTTCCCATTAGCCTCCCTCTTGTTCTCTAATCAGTTCATTAAAACTCCTGTTAGCTCTTGAGCCAGTTTCTCTGTTCTTAATCCTTCTAGATGTTCTTTGAATAGAGACCCCCTCTTTTTAACATCTCTTTTGATCTACTTCCTAGTATCCAGGAAGGATCTTACCCTCTCATTAGTTTTTCTGATTCCAGGCATCCTGTCTTCTAGCCCTAAAGACGAAGACCTCAGTCTTCACTGCTTCTCAATTCCTCAGTTTATGAGTCTACATTAAAACACTAGAGTGGGAGGGGGCAACCTAATGGCTCACTAGACTCTGTTGAAAATGATTTGGATATATCCCCATATTAAAAGTCACCAGGGACATCCTGATGAGCATGAGGAGGATTACTGCCCTTCATTTGATGTTCTTTTCTTTAATTACTTATAAACTTCTAAAGGCATGTGAAACAAGACTAGTAAAAGGAGGAGACCCTAACCTCAGAGCATCACATCCTCTGCTCCTACCTCCTTGCCTGTGACTGTTATCCACAGTGATCCCCTAACAGAAGTGTCGTTACTGAGAAAATTAGGCTTTCCAATTCACTCCAAAAACTAAAATTCACTCCGATTCACTGCTTGCCTATTTCAAATCTAGTGATTCAGAATAAAAAGTAGATAGGGCCTCCTTGGTGTGGTCAGTCAAACCACCAAAATGGTGTTTCTTGATAGAAGCTCTTTGGGGACCTATTGTTTATTTTTCTAGGTCAGTGCTGCTCCATAGAACATTCTATGATGATGGAAATTTCCATGACTTTTTCACTATCCCTTATACTAGCTGTTAGCTACCATACTAGTGTTGAACACTTGAAATGTGACTTGAGTGACTGCCGACCTGAAATTTTAATTTTCATTTAAATGTAGCCAAATGCAGCCAGCCCCTGCCACCGTGAACAGCCCAGCTCTAGATCAAGATTTGGCACAGCCAAATCGTTCTTCCATCGGCTGTAAACTCAGACTACGATTCCTCCACCAGAAGAGAACGTTGAGTTCTGAGTCCTTTTATTTATCTCTGCCATTATCCACACAACGTGGCACCCCCTAAAGTAACAGTGTGTGTCTAACTGTTCTAGGTAAGTGACCAGAGGACTGAGTTGTCTGAATCTTTCCAAGCTGAAAAGTTGAATCTCTACAGGATTATTGATCTCCATTGCTAACCAAAGATAAGGAAAACCTCTCCCAGGCCTTGGTTCAAATTAGGATTTTCTGCCTTGGCCATTAGCATGTGTTTTGTTCCTGCCCTGGACATTCTGCTGCTCGTGGTAGCCCCGTAGGATGCCACATCCCTCATCAGACATCCGTCCAAAATGCATAGTGAACCACAGGAAGGAAAAACAATTTATTGCTTACACAGAACTCTATATCCAGATTCTGAATCACCAAAGAATAATGAACCACCAAGAGTGCCCCAAATAGTTATACTTGGTGACCAATCTTCTTTACTAAGGTTGTCAACTGGGATGCCCACTAGCTACACGCACACTGAGAGAACCTGCTTGCATATGGACAAAGTTTTCAATATCAACCTGTTAGAATGAAGGATGATCAAAAAGCGCTGAAGGCCCCCGGGTAATCTTAGTGTCCTATGTACACATCAACAAGGGCCCATCATTTGATCAACCACTTCACCTCTAGGGTTACAAAAAGTAACTGATTTAGCTTCTTAACCTAACCCTTGAGGGAAATATTAAACAGGAAACACCAACAAGAAACACACGCATGTTCAATATACTTGGATGATAAGGCATGTTTTCTCAGTCTCCACAGCTAAAAAAAAAAAAAAAACTCTCCTTACCTTGACATACTCTGGAAACACTGGAATTCAGCCGGTCAATTCAGCTTTTAATCCCTACAACAATCCTTCTTGATTTCATCTCACTCGTGAGCTGATGGGTCAATGATATTTTTACCTAACAGCTGACTGAGATCAGCTTTTTCATCTTTCAAGACTCGAGTTAACAGTAAGAATCTTTCTTCAAAGACATGCTGTGTTGAGGTGTTGTGTCAACCTTGGGAGTTGTTAAAAGGCCCCATTATTACTTCATACTCAGCAAGGCCTTGTCGTGTTCTCTTGCAGCATCTTCTTTCACTATTAGGTTCTCCAAAGGGTCAGAAAAGTGGATAGGTTTGACCCGGAGTCCACGAAGAAGAGTTGGGGGCATGTAGCATGGGTCATATCATCAGATCACCCAGGTAGAACTCAGAGCTTCTAAACATTTCAAAAGGCAGCTGGCATAGTGCCCAAGGCGTGAACATTCTGGGTTTGAATCTTTGCTTTAGAGCTTACTATGTGAACTTGGTTAAGTAATGTAACTTCCATGTGCTTCACTTTCCTTATCTACTAAGTGAGAATAAGAATAGTGACCACCCAGGATTGTATGATGATTAGAGCACTTACAGGAGTGCTGGCTGAGCATAAAGTAAGCACTACTAAACAAGAAAGGAATTCCTCCCCTTCAAATGGAGAAAACTAATAATGTGAGAGTTGCAAAGGAAACTTCATTTTCTAAGACAGCAACTCATTTAGTTATAAAAACTATTTTCAGACACGCTGCAATAGTTCCCATTTCCTCTTTAGATATTTTTACTAAGGATTTGTTTCCTTTCTTAATTACAAAAATAATACATGTTGATGGTAACGTTTTCAGTAATTCAGTAATTCAGCATGTTCAGCAATTCAGTAAAAGGCAAACATTTTCCTCCCTATATTCTCAGATAACAACCATCAAACTTCCCTGGGTTTCCTTCTAGAGCATTTCTATACACATATACTTATTTATAAATTCTTAATATGAATAGACGCATACTGTATATACCATTCTTTTTTTTTTTAAAGATTTTATTTATTTATTTATTTGACAGAGAGAGATCACAAGTAGGTGGAGAGGCAGGTAGAGAGAGAGAGAGAGGGAAGCAGGCTCCCTGCCGAGCAGAGAGCCCGATGCGGGACTCGATCCCAGGACCCTGAGATCAGGGCCCGAGCCGAAGGCAGCGGCTTAACCCACTGAGCCACCCAGGCGCCCCTGTATATACCATTCTTTAGTTGTCTTTTTAACTTAATATACTGTGGACAACATTTTTTTAAAAGATTTTATTTATTTATTTGACAGACAGAGATCACATGTAGGCAGAGAGGCAGGCAAAGAGAGAGAGAGAGGAGGAAGCAGGCTCCCTGTAGAGCACAGAGCCCGATATGGGGCTCGATCCCAGGACCCTGGGATCATGACCTGAGCCGAAGGCAGAGGCTTTAACCCACTGAGCCACCCAGGCGCCCCCGGACAACATTTTATAACAGTATATTTAGATTTATCTCATTCTTCATTGCATGGGTCTATCATTGTTAAATGGTTCTTCATTAATAGAACTACTTTTGGCTATTAAAAAGTTTTGAGTAACATCCCTGTATATAGAACTTGGTGCATTTATGAATGATATATTTTTGAGATAATTTTTAGCAGTGAGTCAGAGTTACATACATTCTATTTAAAAGGATACTAATTATTCCTGTATAGAAGTTATACTAACTTGGTTACACCAACTGTGTATGAGTATGCCAGTTCCCTCATATCCTGACCAACACTAGTTAGAGATTATGGCCATCTCTTTTTAATCTTTGCTAAAAGGGTATCTTTTTTTCATTTTCATTTTTAAGCATCAATGATGTTGAAAACTTCCCATAGATTGGCTATTTTTGTGTCTTTCTTCCTGAATGTTCTATCCAAGTCCTTCGTATTTTTTTCTATTTTCATCATCTTACTGATTTTTTATAGTACATAATTAGTTTTTGATATAATGTTCAATGATTCATTAGTTCGGTATATCACCCAGTGCTCATCATATTATGTGCCCTCTTTAATGCCCCTCAACCAATTACCCCATCCCCCCCCACCTCCCTTTTTGCAACCCTCAGTTTGTTTCCCAGAGTCAAGAGTCTCATATGGTTTGTCTCCCTCTCTGATTTCTTCCCATTCAGTTCCCCCCCACACACACACACACACTTACTGTCCTCTGCACTATTCCTTACGTTAGTGAAACCATGTGATACTTGCATTTCCCTGATTGGCTTATTTCACTTACCGTTATACCCTCCAGTTCCATCCACGTCCATACAAATCACCTTATGGATTTGTAAGCATTCTTTGTATACGCAGCCACAAACTTGCAAGCATGATTCTTAAGGTTGTGGTGCAGAAAGGAATGATCCTCCAGCTGCTCAAGTTCTTCCTCTGGCTGCTCAAGTCTTAGGGGAATAAATGAAAGAAGACTGGAGAAGAGATTTCGGGGATGTGGTGGTGGTGGTGGCATGTGTAGCCGACCTTGGAGAAAGAATGCCTTCATTTTCAGATCTCTCAGTTATTGGCATTCTGAAAAATGTAGACTGAAGGGAAGTTCCAGGGCTTCAGTGATTTAGGACATTGCCTAGGAGTTACATCACTCTTCTAAAAGTGAAACCTAGAAAATGGTACAGAAGACCATTGAAATGAAGAGCAAACTATCCCTTGAGTTTGCACTTAGGTAAAGGGGTTGAGAGAAGAGTGCAAAGCCAAATGATAAGCCAGATTCTTCAGTCTAACTTAGTGCATTGGTTTAGGGAGATTTATCAGCAACAGCTCCCCACGCAAAACAAAAACAAAACAAAACAAAAAAACAAAACAAGGACATTTTTTAAGAGCATCTTTCATAAAACAGATAATCTAGGCAAGTTAATACAGTGCCCAATACTATGTAAGCATGTAGTAAATGTTAGCTAGATCCTGCAACCTCCACTTATTAGTAAGTCACTTCTCTGTAACTGTTTCCTCTGTGACTCAGTTTCCTCATCTGTAAAATGTGAGCAATAGTACCTTCCTCAAAGTGATGTTATGAGAATGAAATTGATTAATATAAGTAAAGTGTCATTATAATAGATATGTTTACTTGTTTTTTCTTTACCCTTCAATATTGTTTCTAAGATTTGTTCAGGTTGTTACTGCAGCTATATTTTATTGTGTGTGTTTAATATTCTTCTGGGGAGGGGTGCCTGGATGGCTCAGTCAGTTAAACCTCAAGATTCTTTTTTTTTTTTTTTTAGATTTTTATTATTTATTCAACAGAGAGATAAAGATCACAAGTAGGCAGAGTGGCAGGCAGAGGGAGAAGCAGGCTCCCTGCTCAGTGGACAGCCTGATGTCGGGCTCGATCCCAGGATCGAGCCAAAGGCAGCCACTTAACAGACTGAGCCACCCAGGTACCCCAAACATCCGGATTCTTAATTTAGGCTCAAGTCATGATCTCAGGGTTGTGAGATTGAGCCTTACCTCAGGCTCCACACTTAGTGGGGGGTCTGCTTGAGATTCTCTCTCTTTCTCTCTGCCCCTCCCTCTGCTCTCCTCTGTGTGCATGCTCTGCTCGCTCATTCTCTCTCTCTCTCAAGTAAATCAATCTTAAAAAAAAAAAATTCCTCTGGTGAATGTATCACTATACTACTATTTATCCATTCTCCTGTCAGTGGATGTGCTTTTTATTTTGTTTTGGCAACAAAACACTCACTGGATGGAACTATTGGCCCCTCCAGCATGTGACTATTTGGCTTGACAACATACCCCACAATGTTTCACAAAGCAACTCTATCATTTATATGCCCATCCTAAGAATACCTTGTTCAACATCTTATATTAACTTTCTTCATTTCTGCCATTTTCAATAGTGTGCAAATTTATTTCTTTGTAGTTCTAATTTATGTTTCCCTGACTACTAATGAGGATGAGCATCCTTTAATATGTTTCTTGCTCATTCATGTTTTCTCTCTTGTGAGATATCTGTTTAATGCCTGTTTCTTCTAGTCTGTCTTCTGGGAAGTGGTCACCTGAAATCTTTGCCATTCCTGCCTTACAAATAACAGACATAAGTCAGCATGCTAATCCTATCTACTTCTGATGAGGAGGACAAATAATTAATATGATGAAATCTGAGGCTCCCAGGTCCTATATGGGTATTTTCTCAAAAGTCTCCTTGCAACAGGGAATATCTAGGGAAGGGGTGAAAAAGGAGGAATGTTTGTTAGATTGTGATTTACTTGGCAGATCTGGGCGTATGTTGGCACTAATTAATTTGGTTTTGTGATTTTTAAAGAAGATTGTATTTATTTATTTGACATGGGAGGGCACAAATGGTGAGCGGCAGGCAGAGGGAGAGAAGCAGGCTCTCTCTGAGCAGGGAGACCAACATGGGGCTCAATCCCAGGACCCTGGGATTATACCTGAGCCAAAGGCAGACACTTAAACCAACTAAGCCACCCAGGCACCCCTGTGATTTTTTTTTTAAAAACATCAACAAGCAGTTTGATTATAACAATAGTAAATATTTATTGAGTGCTTATGAGTCAGGTACTATTCTAAGCACTTTACATATATTATCTCAATTAATCTTCATGATAATTTATGATGGTCAGGAGACAGATACTACTATGACTATGTCTCAACTGAGGAAATGGAAACCTTGAAAGATTAATGACTTGTCCCGGATAGAATTACTAAATGACAGAAAAAGACTTCAAATGGTAGAAAAGGCTTCCCTAGCACATTCAGCCTTTAACCATTCAGATAACCACAGGACTTGGCTGGGAGTATAGCAAAGATGGAGGGAGAGCATGGTGGGTGCCCAGAAGCTATTCAGGGTACTGATGGCCCTTTGGGGTCTATTCTGGGCAGGGATAGAAGTTGAAGATGGGAGGGCAACTGAAGGAATTGAAGAAAGGTCAAGAACAGAAATTACTGAGAAGTCAGGAGAATCTCAAAGTTGCTGGGACAGTGTTTCCAGAAGTGTGAAGAGTTACTAAAGTCACCTAGAGTTTCTAGGTTTTAAGAGCATCTGGGTAAATGTAAAGTTAGGGTTTTGCCAGCTGTGTTAAGGAGGAATGGAATCCAGGTGCTGGAAGAGCTGAGTCATGGACGTGCAGGTTGAGATTACAGTGGGAGTTTGGCACCATTTGTGGCCCAGGTGCTAAAGCTTTCTATGAATCCAGGCAAGTGACCTAGAGTTGGTGGACAATGATGACTATGCTTCATGCTACGGCATGAGACTCAAAAGGCGGCAGAGTGTGCAGGAGTTGCATACAGATAGGCATGGAATCACCTCGAACTGGCAGTTAGAGGCTAGAAGAATACCAACACTCCTTTCAAATCTCTCTCAGCATGTTGAAAGGCAGGGAGAAAAGCAATTTTTTTGTCAAGGCTCAAGGGAAGTTATGTCTTTGGGGGGAATGCCAGATTTCATTTAAGGCAAGAAAGAGAAGGTATGGTTCTCTGAGGACACTGAGGATACAGAATGCTTACAGTGAAACTGTGGTTTGTTCAGTGGAAATTTTCAAAGAGGCTGGTAGTGGAAAGAAGCTGGGGGGAAAAGAAGCATAGGTAATTTGTGTATGAATAAAGAGTTTGAGGGTAACTAATAAGAACAAGAATGAATGGTATAGATGAGTTTTTTTTTTTTTCACCTTGAAGTTCTAAAGAAATGCAGGTCTGAATTTGACTTAAAATTAAGTTCAAGATGGAGGGGGTGTACTGATTTACACAGCTGCTGTCTTCTGTGGATTTGGGGGGACAGAATGTGCCTCTGATGCTACTAAAAGGGCTGCAGGATGCCCCCCTCTATCAACCACCAATTATATGATCCTGAGTAGGTTGATTCCTCTTCTGAGTCCCATGTTATCCATTTCTAAAACAGGCACAGGAATATCTTCCTGAGTTGTCAGAGAATCAAATTAATGTTGGTTTAAGAATGTGTCTTTGAAAATGGGGTGTAAATGGTAGGTTTAAGAAAGTGTCTTCAGACTGGGGTGCCTGGGTGGCTCAGTCAGTTAGGCGTCTGCCTTCTGCTCAGGTCATGGTCCCATGATCCAGGGACCATGTAGGATGGATCCCTACATCTGAGCAGGAAGCCTGCTTCTGCTTCTCCCTCTCCTCCTCCCCACTCATGCTCTCTCTTGTTCTGCTCTCTCTCTTTCTCTCAAATAAATAAAATCTTAAAAAAAAAAAAAAAAAATGCCAGATGAAGGTAAGTTAGTACTGTTATGATGTTAATTATATCAAACTGTGTTTATACTGAATTCTTTACCAGAAATACAAAGTCCAAGTGTTGCCTTTTTCCTGATAAAAGTAAGAATTACTCTTAACAATTTGAAGACATGGCTTTCAGGAAAACATTATGGAAAAAAAAAACAGAAATGTCTGTATTATATTCTGTACATAAAATAATTCATCAGGAAAATAGCTGGAAGTAAAAGTCATTATGCGAGACTTTTTTTCTCTTTTGTCATTCTTTCCATTACAAATGATTTACACAGTTTCCACTTCAGAACAACAGTTTGGAACTTTCCTTAAAGTCTTTTAGCAAAGCTCAAATAGCCACAAGTTGGGACTCTGGGCCACTTGCAAATATATATTCAAAGAGTGTTTTAAGTAAGACAGCTTCATAGTCAGAAGCTAGAAATTTCTCTCCTTTCCCACATACAAGCTCTCTTCCCTCCCCCTTCCTTTGCCTAAACATTTCACTCATTCTAACAGGTGGAGGCCAGTACACATGCAATATTTAGTACCAGGCAATAGTCATTTTAGCCTGTATTTCCTTTTATACTGTTGTTTTTAAGAAAGGAGAAATATGTTCATGCTTGTCTTTTACCTTCAGAAAAATCCAACATTTTTGAGACTGGTGAAATAACAAAAAGTTACTTCCATTTACAAAGTAGAAGTCATGAAAGGTCTTTGTATTTATGTTTAGGAAATTTCTATTTAGGATGTGGAAAAGGGTGCCTACTGTGGAGATGATACTTTATGAGATTAAGAGATATCCCTCAATACAATTTCCATATTTCAGTGAAAAATGAAAAGAAACACTACACTGTATCAGACACATAGATGTAGCAGTTCTATAGCCCATCTCTGCCAGAAATACCAAGAAATTTGCTGAAAATGTCCTATATCTTCTGACCTCGGGGTTGAACATCTCAAAATTTATGGAATGAGATGTTGTGAAACACAGAATGATTAAAGGAAATGAAGTTCATCTGGAATCCTGAATTTTAAAAAAATATGTGAGGATGCTTTTCTTTTGACAAAAGTAATATATTTTCATTGTTGAAGATGTAAAATATACACCAACAAAATTAAGGAAAAACATCAAGCCATCATTTATCCATCCAGAGATCACAGTGCAAATATATTCTTCAGCATCTTCTTACAAATCTTCTTCAGCATCTTCTTACAAATCCTTATGTATATATAACAAATGTGGACTCACACTAGACATAACATTGTGTAAGCTACTGAACAGACGTGAGTGTCAAAGGACCGTGGTGAGGAGCACAGTTTCCCAACAGGCTGCTAGGGTTGGGGGTCTCAGCTCTGTCACTGACTAATGGGATGGCAGAGGGCAAGTTTCTTAATCACTCTGCCAATGGGAATGGAGGTTCTGAGCAGTGAAGTCACAGAATCTAGAGCTGGAAGGATTAGAATGCCATCAGCCAAGGTCAGAAGTCTGTGAGTAAGAGGTTTGTATTGGGGAGAGCAGCAGTTCAAGCTACTAAACACCTGAGTGGAAATATCCAATATGCAGTTGGATTCTGACTTGGAGAAAAGTATGAATAACTTTAGAAACGGGGGCATCTGGGTGGCTCAGTCATTAGGCATCTGCCTTCAGCTCAGATCATGATCCCAGGATCCTGGGATCAAGCCCCACATAAGGCTCCTTGCTCAGTGGGGAACCTGCTTCTCCCTCTGCCTCTGTCTGCTGTTCTCCCTGCTTATGTTCTGTCAAATGAATAAGTAAAATCTTAAAAAAAATAATAAAGCTAGAAATGTGGGAGTCATGGTGTACAGATATTTTAAGCTTTGAGACTGGATAAAATCAAGGAAGTGAATATAGATTGAGAAGAAGAGCAAGGAGTAAGCCCTGGGGCACTCCATCCAACACGAGGAGTTCAGAAAAGATGTACAAGGAAAAAGAATTTAAAATGTACAGATACGGGTGCCTGGGTGGCTCAGTTTGTTGAGTCCAACTCTGGATTTTGACTCAGGTCACGATTTCAGGGTTGTGAGATCAAGCCTTGAGTTGGGCCCCAGGCTCTCCCTCTCCCGGGCCCCCCTCCCTCTGATAAAACATGTGATAAAAGTAGAGTTAATTGGTGGAGAAAGGAGGGTGAGTTACTGTCACTTCCTCAGACTGCAAAGAACGGAGACACCCGAGTGGATGACCTTAAATGATGTGTATTGACTTTGAGTTGGCAATAGCCACTCTGCTCCTGTGCTCAGACATTCCAGCATCTCTGCCTCTCTGATCTCTATATGTAACTGTAGTCTCTGGCATTCTTTCAGTACTTTCTTTTTCCTGAGAATACTCTGGACTGTTCATACTTGCTCCCTTTATTTCACTTACTACCCTTCTTTCTCAAACCCACTAGAATAAGGATTCTTCTCCAACACAGCAGTAAAACTGCTTCTCTCCACTTTACCAAAAAGCTCCACTCAATTCCCGGTCCTCTTGGCATCCCATCAGCAGGCTCTGACAGAGCTCGTTGTTCCCTCCTCCTCCTCCAAGACCAACTTGCTTTCCGTCCAGCACATCACTTTCTCCTGGGGCCACTTTCTCTCAGGCATGTTTGGCCTGTCCTCACATCTCTAAGCTTTCTAAAAGCCTCGTTTCCCTAGCTCAGTCCTTTGAAATTTTCTCTTTGCTTATACTTACTCCTTTGGTGATATTTTTTAACTTCAGGAATGTAAACACTACATGCTAAAGATTCTAAAATTCATACATGTAGCCTGGACTTCTCTCTTGAATTTAAGGCTCATGTATCTAGTCACCTAATGATATTGCCACTTCAATGTCAAATAGGTTTCTGCAGTGCACTGTATTATTGTTCCAAAGTTTTTGCCTTTTCCAGTCCTAGATATTTAACCCTGGTCTGCTGATGTCAGAGTTGGCCGTGTGACTTGCTGTGATCAAGACATAGGAGCAGAAGTGACTTGTGCTAGTTCTGAGAAGCCATCAGGGCCATCATGAGGCTCCACTGACTCTGTCTTCCCTCTGTTCTGACACCATGACCATACCTGCTCCCTCACCTTGGGTCACGGGATGAGGTCCGCACAGCCAGAGCCAACATGCAACAGACACATGTGTCAATAAAAAATAAACCTTTGTTTTAAGGCATGAAATTTTTGGAGTTGCTTACTGCAACAGACTTAGTCTAAAGAGACTGAGCTAGCATCTCAAGTTAGTATACCCAGAACTGAATGCCTGGTCTTCCCTGCTCCCAAGCCTGCTCTTCCAGAGTTCTCCATTTTAGTAATCATGGACTTCAACCTTCCAGTTTTCAGACTAAGAACCTCTGAGTTGTCCTTGATTACCCTTGGTATCTCATACTCCACATGTAGACACTGGGGATACTTTGAGGAACTAAAAACTGACAAAAATGATAAAAATTCCCGAGATTACATTCAATGAGAATGAAAGAGACAATAATAAAGAACCACAATACATTAATGATGTGATATTTAAACACATATATAATAATATTACCACGTAACATTAAATATTTAAACATAAGCATCTAGAAGATAATAGGTGCAATAAAAACAAGGGAAAGGGAGAGCTAGGGGTGAGAATGAGGGGGTAGGTTGACAAGGTGGTCAGAATTGACTCCTCTGGGGAAGAAACATTTAAGCAAAGATGTAAAGGTGAGAGGAGAAATCTGCATGGCTAGTAATAGAAAGTGTATTCTAGGCAGAGGGACAACCAGTGTAGAGGCCCAGATGTGGGCACAAGCCTGGCTGGCATAAGCAACAAGGAGTTTGGTGTGGCTGGAGCAGAGTAAGCCATGGAAGTGGCGGTCGCTGATGTCAGAATGGAAGGAGGTGGGTAGGTGGTATACAGTGTCAAGACTTATGGGTCCTAATAGCGAAGTCCTTTGGCTTTTACTCTCAGTAAGACACAGAACCACTGGAGGATGTTGAACAGAGGAGAGATGTGATCTGATTTATATTTTTAAAGGATCATTCTGGCTGCTGTGTTAAGACTACATGGGAAAGGGACAGGGAAGAAGCTGAAGGAGGAAGACTAGTTAGGTTACTGAATAATTCACATGAGAGGTGATGGTAGCTCAGTCAAGGCTGACAGTGGTGATGAGATCAGATTCTGGATGTACTTTAAATTTCCTGATGGATTGGATATGAAGAGTTAAGGGGAAGCATCAAATATGATCTCAAAATTTCTGTCCTCAGTAGATGGCAGAACAGAATTTTCCCTCAAGTAAGATGGTAGAAGGTTTTGGGAGGGGAAAAAGAGCTCTCCCCATAGCCTAGTTTCAGTCATAATATCTGGTAGATACATGTAGAATTGGCAGCTTGGAGTTCAGGGAAGAGGTCTATCCTAGAGATTTAAATTTGGGAGTCATTGGCATATATGTGCTCAAAGCCACAAACTATGCGAGATTACCAAGAGAGCTGAAGAAAAGAATCTTACCAAATATGTGTATCTTTCTGTATGTCAGGGCGAGAGATGAGTGGGGAAGGGAGGGGAGGAAGGAGAAGAGGAAATGGCTTTACAAACCCTCACTCAGTCTGTGTTCGATTGGAGCACTGAAGCTTCTGAATTTAAATTAAAGGAAAACATCTGATCCCTTACATTGTTTTACATGCCATCACTACCTATTGGAAATAACTGTTAACATTTGTCTAGAGTTTTGTGCCAGGTTGCCAGGCTTCAGTTCTCAAAATAATATGTGCAGTAAGCATTGTTATTATCCTCATTTTATGGATGAAGAAACAGCCTTGACACAGAAAGATAAACACTTTAGCTCAAATCTTCACAGATGGTAAGGTGTAGAATTGTCTGACTCCAGAGCACGCCTGGAGCAGGGCTGCTACTGGCCCATATGGTACCCTGGCGAAATCAGAAAATATTCCATTTTGCAAGTAAAATGTAGTTTGTGTCACAAGACCCAAATGACGGTTTCCCAGAGGAGCTAACCAGAGGACCAATAGGTAACAGTTCTGCCTGTGTGTGCCTGTGTGTGCCACACAACTGCCCGGGCTTTTGTTTGATCCCACACCACTACTTCAGACAAGTTTTAAACAGTTTGTGTTGCTTCTCCCACTTCCATGATAGACAACGATATCAAATTCAAAGTTGGTGAATGGGAAGCAAGTCTTTGAAAGTGCCAGACAAGTGAGGGACCAATCACAGGTGTCACTAGGAATGTAGTCAGGACAGGTACAGCTTGTGCAAATGTGCACCAATATGTAGGTGAATGAATGGTCTCTAGAGTGTGTGCATGTGGTTACACATACTGATTGTGGGTTCTTGTAGGAGTTAGCTCTTCACTGCTCCAGAATTCTTAGGCCTGCCTGTGACTTTATGTATGGTAATGTTTATCTACAATGTAAATTAGCATATTCTTATTTATAGTGTTCTTCTACAGTGTGTGATCTGAACAGTCCCATGCATGCAGCAGCCTTATTCCTAATGATTCTTTTATTCATCAGACAGCTGTTGAGGATCTACCTACATGCAAAGCACTGTATGAGGCACTACAGTAGGTTCAAAGACATCCATTCTTTATCAAGGAATATGATTTCTAGTAAGAAATATATGCACATAAACAGTATAGAATACAAAGCATTAAGTTTTACAAGAGAAGTACTGAAAAACTACTCTGTGAATTCACAAGAGAAAGTACTTATTTCAGTTTGGTTAATTAAAAAAAATGTCATGAAGTAGAGAGCAGTTGAGGAGTGGTTTGGAAGGTGAACATGGGGCTCTCTGCTCAGCGGGGAGCCTGCTTCCTCCTCTCTCTCTCTGCCTGCCTCTCTGCCTACTTGTGATCTCTGTCAAATAAATAAATAAAATCTTTAAAAAAATACATAAATGCTTTCAATTAATACAATAGAAATCATTCAAAAACAAGACTGAATTAACAATAAGACTTTGTTGTTAGGTATTTTCTAAGTCAACAAATAACAAGGATACTATAATGAGCTAGTTTAAGAAATTTTTAAGTGTTAAAAAAAGAGTTCTGGGACAGCTGGGTGGCTCAGTTGGATGGACGACTGCCTTGGGCTTGGGTCATGATCCTGGAGTCCCGGAATTGAGTCCCTCATCGGGCTCCCAGCTCCATGGGGAGTCTGCTTCTCTCTCTGACCTTCTCGCTCATGCTCTCACTGTCTCTCTCTCAATAAATAAAATCTCTTAAAAAAAGAAAAAAGAGTCTGTGTTTAAAAAGGCTGGTGGGTTCTGGAGTTAGACAAACCTTTTTCTTAGTTTGTTTCTTCATCTCTGTAATGAGGATTGTAAAACCAATCTTGTTTGGTTGAGAAAATACATGGCACACTTTAGGTGTTCAGCAAATACCAAGTATTATAAAATGAAAAGCTGGGTCAAATCAGAGTCCACCTCCAATACCAAGTTAACTGAGACTTTTTCTTTTGGGCGCGATGGTTACGTACGGGTTTTTGAGTGACAAGAGAGTCAAGGAGGGAAACCGGTTACTGTAGTGGTTGAGGCATGAAGCTCGAGCAACGAATTCGTGCAATAGTAGACTATAAACTTAACGACTCCGCATCTACCTGTGTTTAAGGAATGTGAGATAAAGGCCACTATTTTGAACTAGCTAATGCTTTCAACAACAAAGAAAAGAGATACGAAATTCAGTTTTGGGTATTTTGAACTTAGGACCTAAAACTGTGGTGGCTGAAAATGTACACACGAAACAGCAAACATAATCTATGTTGAAAAGAAATTGTGCTCATTCTCTATTAAAACCTATGAATTTTTTAAAAAAAACTTTTTTTTTTTTAACACCACAATACACTCCTGGGAGATACCAACTTGCAGCTTGAAAAAAGACCGCCAGCACACCCACCAGCTTCCACTTGGCCGGGCACTAGGGCGCGCCGGTGACGTCACCGCGACGGTGCACGCTCCTGCGTCTCGAAGGACGTGGTGCGTCATTACCAAGGAGACGCAGGGGGGCGGAGCGACTTCCGTAAACCCCCGCCAGCTCCTCCAGTCGCGCCCACGTGCGTACTCGCGCTTCCCCTTCCTGGCCTCTGGCTGTGAGGCGGGTCGCGTCGTCGCCCTCACTCTACCGTCAGACTGATCTGCGCATGCGCTCAAATCCCTGCCCTTCCCAGCGGCAGGTGGAGGGCGACACCTCCAGGTAAAAGTGAGGCGTTGCAGGAGGCGGACAGCCCAGGGCGAGCGGCGCGAGAGCACTCAAGGTTCTTGTCCACCTTGAGGCGGCTAGGATGGCTGAGGAGTCGGGGCGCGGTCGAGTCGAATCCGAGGCTGGTTTTGAGGCAGTGAAGCCTGAAGAATCTAAGGTGTCTTCGCCGAAGACTGCCGAGGTTGTCGCAACGTCATCGAAGGCGGAGGACTACAGTAGCAAGTGCGTGTTCTGCCGGATCGCGGCGAAGCAGGAACCCGGCACCGAGCTCCTGTACTGCGAGGTGGGCTGCGTGCGGACCGGGCGTGGGACGGGGCAGGGACCAGCCTCGCGCCGTGGCGGACCGCGGTGGGGTCGTGTCAGGGCCCCGGGAGGGAGACCTCGCAGGTGTGGACCGGAGTGGGGCAGGCGGGGTGTCCTGGTGGTAGTGACGGATTTGCTTCTCGCGAGTGGGGTCTGTCTCCAGCATTATTGTTGCTGTGCCTTGGGGGTGGGCAGCGGGGGGACAATGTAGCGATAAAGCCAGACCCTTGGGCTTCTGTCTGCAGGTACGAGGTATTTGGCAGAAAATAGCATTTGTCGCTTGTTGTTACTGGAGGGACTCCTCCGCCCACCGCCGCATCCCCACCCCCTGCGCTTCTCGGCACTGCTTTTCAGTTCTGCACACTCTCCTAATGCGGCTGAGGGGAAGAACTGGTAGAAAGGAGACGATGGTAATAGGGAAAAGCTTCACTGAACTGACAGAAGTTAGGCAGGGGTCGGGGGTGGAGCCGAGGTCAAACTATTTCTTAATAAGCCCCAGATTTCCACTGAAGGGTAAAGTTCGCACAGGCGTTGTCCGTTGGGACGTATGCACATTTTCGGAGCACTGAGATTTTGCGCAGGTACTTGAAAACTGGTATCTGGAAATCATTTTCATCTGCTGGTTCTACTTGCCTTTAAAGAAACAGCCTTTGGAGAGGATCAGATCCAAAGATTCTGTTTTTTTGGCTGTTGTTGTTGTTAGTAATCATTAATTCATTTGTTAAAAGTGAGTTGAATTTGTTCTAACCACCTAGTGTTGGAGACAAAGGTAAGAATTTATGGCTAGAGAGTCGACTGAAGTGATAGACCTTGAAATCTGTGCTTGACTAGGGGAGGGAGTGCAGACGGGAAGCGGTTGATAGGGAGAGGGGTCAGTACATCAGCTGTCTGTAGAGCAGGCCTCTGCTGAACTGAGCCACAGTCAGGACTGCACCACATAAAAAATTATGCACACTCCAGTACCAATGTTGAGGAAAACTAGTAAATAATAGCCACTAATAATGTAAAAAGTTTTGTCTAAAAATAGTCATGGAGGGGGCCACCTGGGTGGCTCAGTCCTTAAGTGTTTGCCTTTTGCTCGGACCTTGATCCCAGGGTTCTGGGATTGAGTCTTGCCTTGGGCTTCTTGGTCTGCTGGGAGTCTCCTTCCTCCCTCCCCTTCCCCTAGGCTCATGATCGATCTTTCTCTCTCTCTCTCTCTTTCAAATAAATAAATTATCTTAGGAAGAGTAAATTAATTTTTAAAAATAAAAACGGTCACCCGTAGGGGTTGGGATGGTCCAGAATTCTGTCGTCGTTTTTCCAGGCCAAAGGTCAGGATTTTTTTCTCTATGAAGAACATTCTCAGAGTAAACTATGTAAAAAGCCTGGAACATTTTTATAGGAGAAATTAGACACATTAAATACTTTTAACTAATTTATACCCTACATAGGTGGCATAGGATTAACATATACAGTAGTCCATATAATACAGAACATAAGCAAGATGCACGTTTGTGCAACATGCCTCAAAAAGTTGCAGATCTTAAAATTGAATCTAAAATGATTTTATATATAAGAGCTCAAAGATTTTTCTTTTCAAAAAGAGAATCTAATCTTTGTGTATTTTGCATTATATATATAGTCTATTCTTATATTCATTTATATATGTTTATTGTAAATATTTAGAAACTATTGGGTTTATATAAAGTAGGGTAGACTTATAATTAAGTCCAGAGGAGAACATGTGATTTGGAATAATTGGAGTTACCAGCGTCATGTGGGTTTAGTCCGGGAAATCTTTCTGGCAAAAGCTAGAGAAGACTCCTTACTCCGTAAGCATCTGTATAGTGTATTTGTGCTGTACACTGCAGAGTTGAAACTAAGCTAATACTAGGCCATGAATTCTCAGAGAGGGATAAAAGTTGGTTTTAGGGTGACAGTGTCTTACTCTGTGTGTGTGAGGCAAAAGTAAACATAGTGGACATAAACAGATAAAGAGTATGTCTGTGGCATTAAAATATCATGAGAGTGGAACCGGGAGTTCTTAAGAATGTCTTGCAAGCGGTGACAGTGAAAACATGGTTGAGAAATACCAGGCTCAATGTTTATTTTCACCTTGCTTGAGGCTACACAGAGGAAATACTAATTTAACTTTAATGTCCTCCCTCTTCTTTTTTTAATAGTTTAGAAAGATTTATTTATTTATATGAGAGAGAGTGAGAGAACATGAGTGGATTGGGGAGGGGGTAGAAGGAGAGAAACTCCATGCTGGGCACAGAGCCTGATGCAGGGCTTGATCTCACGTCCCTGAGATCATGACCTGAGCCGAAATCAAGAGCATCACCCAGGTGTCCTGCTGTTATTACAGAATATTTGCAAAACACTGTCTTGTCTTCAGAGTTTATCTTGATTATATTCCAAGAAGACATGAAAATTTAAATCTTTTCTCAAAATAGGATGTGCTGCCACACGACATAGGAACACTTCATGCATTGCAACAGTCTTCTTGAATATTGCCAAAGACTCAGCTTCCAGTTCCTGTTTCATCTTTGTGAATTCTTCCTTTGTCATGGACCCTTCTTCTTCTCCCAGCTTCTGAAGTTTTTCCCTTGAAGCATCAAAATCAGGTCTTGGTGGTGCTGGTGGGATAATGTAACCCGCATAGTCTTCATTTTCAATTCCTCCCTCTTTTTTAACCAAATTTGCCCTCCACTTCAGATGGGGTGGTACTGAAATGTTCTTTCAAATGTTTCTTACTTGCTTTAGATATCAGTGGGGTTATTTGCAGAAAGAAAAACTGGCTATTTAAAGCAGAAATGGATTTAATATAGGGAGTTATTTGCTAAAAAGTCATTGCAAGGGTTGAAGGAAAAGCCTTCAAAAATGCCATCCAGAAGGTGCCTAGGTGGCTCAGGCTGTTAAGCATCTGCCTTCGCCTCAGGTCATGATCCCAGGGTCCTGGAATGAAGTACCAAACTGGGCTCCCTGCTCAGTGAGGAGCCTGCTTCTCTCTCTTCCTCTCCCTCTGCCTGCCACTCCATCTGTTTGTGCTCACTCTCTTCGTCAAATAAATAAAAATATATTTTTAATTTTATTTTATTATGTTTTAGAGAGAGAGGGGGAGAGCACATGCACAAGCATGTGGGACTTGATCCCAGGACCCTGGAATCATGATCTGAACTGAAAGCAGTGCTCAACCACCCAAGTGTCCTTAATAAAAATCTAAAAAATCAATCAATCGATCAATCAATAAAATGACATCCAGAACAGCACTTGCATGGTGAGGACCCGTTTCCTCTGCCACAGCCAGGAAGTTAGGAGTCAGGTGACTGCCATTGGAACTTAGACTTCAGGAAGATGTCTCTGTAGATGGGACTCAGAGTTGAGGAAGCAGTGTGACCGCCACAGTTGAGGAATTTGAGGTTGGATTCTGCTTTGTTGTTCAGGCTGTTTCACCTATTGTAGGATGTTTCCCATTTCTGACCTCTGGGCGCTAAATGCTTGCGGCACCTACATATTTCCACTTTGACAAATAACAGGTTCAGAGCTACACTGTACCTCCTGGGTCTGCACTGGTAGGGCATGGCACCAGAAAAGTGGATGTCTCATGTCTGTCTCTTGACTAGCAATTGACCAGACATTGGAATGGGGGCAGGGGAGAAAGAAAAAACAATCTCAATTCCTTAGAGCTGACCATGTTTGCCTGGTGGAACTAGTGGAAGCTGCAGAAAGATTGCTTTTTCTTGGGTTACCTTGTCAAAGCACTGAAGTCTGAAGTACATCTAGTTTGCAAGATCTAAATTCCATCTGGGGTTTTAGCTTTTTAAATTTCTGCAGTACTAAAGACACAGAAGTATTTGGAATGGGGGTTGAGTGCCCATCTACCCTTTTTACCATAGTTTGTCATATTTAATAAATGCCAAGCCGAGATGCTTGGATTCAGTGCTGATAATGAAGATGAACTAGCCGTTGTCTAATCCATGCATTCTCAAAAGGGGTAAAAATTGATGTTCTTGGCTGGGGCAGGAGCAGGGGCAAAAAAGTTTATTATTTATATATATAAAACGTATGTATAGCACTTAGGATAGAAACACATGTACAATTTGGCTGTGGTATTAAAATATCCGGGGGGAGGGCAGCCATTAGGGGAAAAAAAATCTAAAAAGTTTCCTTAGGGGGATGGTAATGAAAAAAGGCTGAGAAATACTGTTAAAATCAAACAGCGGCCATGATTCCAACTTTAAGAATGTGTTTTGAGGACACCTGGGTGGCTCAGTCAGTTAAGCCTCTGCCTTGGACTCAGGTCATGATCTCAGGATCCTGGGATTGAGCCCTGCATAGGGCTCCCTCTCTCTCTGCCTGCTGCTCTGCCTACTTGTGATCTCTCTCTGTCAAATAAATAAATAAAATCTTAAAAAAAAAAAAAAAGAATGTGTTTTGGAGGACAGACTGAAAGATCTTGGAAAGTAGTAAAAACCATAATGACACCATTTTTTTTAAGGAGCAGAGAAGGAAGCATTGGTAGCTTTATTTTTCTATTTAAGCATCTTTTATTTATTAAGCAATCTTTCAAGTTTACTATATGTTATTCACTTGTAGTTAAAGGATAACTATGGCATGTTCCACACTTGAGAAGCTTGCTTCTGATCTGCATTGAAAGCATAAATGAAAAGTTTTCATTTAGTTGTCATTAGGGATGGGTAGTCAAAATTCTGTGTTTTAAAGTCACTTGAAATATCTTTTCTTTGGGGGTGCCTGGGTGGTTTACTTGGTTGAGCATCTGCCTTCAGCCCAGGTCATGGTCCCTGGATCCTGAGAGCTGCCCTGCTTGGGCTCCTTGCTCCGAGGAGAAATCTGCTTCTCCCTCTCCTTCTGTCCATCTCCCCCAACTTGCACTCTAGTTCTTTCTGTCTCAAATAAATAAAATATTAAAAAAAGAAATGTCTTTTCTTTATGTAGTTATGTTATAAAGGTGACAGATAGTTAGGTTTATTTATTTGTTTTTTTTTCAATTCATAGGGATTATTTTGAAGTCCAAAAGAGTATTAAATATTCATGTTTTTAACATCAGAATTGTAAAGCTAAGTACATTTGGAAAAGTCTAGCATCCATTCTCTTATCATCTTTACCCTGTTCCTCTTCCCTCACAAAAAACTAAAAAATATATTTTTAGTTTATCCTTTCATTGTGAGAATTTGTATGTGTATGTTTATATTTGTACTCCCTTTTCTTATATAAAAGATGGCCTTACCACACTCTCCTGCTCCTTAATTTTTTTAACTTCAAAGTACATTTCAGAAATGACTTTTAAGTATATAAAGATCTTCATTCCTATATTTTATAGCTACATAGTACTTCATTGTATGGATTTTCTATAATATATTCAGCTAGTCTCCTAGTTGAATTTTGGACCTTTGGGTTATTTTCATTTTTTTTTTGCTATTACAAATCATGCTGCAAAGGATAGCTTTGTACATGTATCATTTCATATTTTTTGTCATTGTATCGTTGGAATAGGAGAAAGTCTGTCTTAAAATGAAGAGTCTAGATAATGGCTAGTTTAATAGTAGCAACAGGAAAGAGAGTAACATCAGAGGGCCAATTTCAATATTTTAGAAAGCTTAATGAAAATCTAACACAATCATTGATTGCATTGGCTGACTAAAATGCATAGGTTTTTCTTCACCTGTTTTGCCTCCACCCAGCCTTCCTTCTAGCAGCTACCGGTTTGTTCTTAGTATAATGCCCTCTCGTTCCATCTGTGTTGTTACCAGTGGCAAGATCTCATCCTTTTTTATGACTGAGTAATATTTCATTGTATATGTACATTGTATCTCTTTTATTCATTCATCTATTGATGGATTCCTAGGTTGTTTTCATGTCTTGGGTATTCTAAATAATGCTTCAATAAACATAGGAGTGCATACATCCTTTGGAATTAGTATTTCCATTTTCTTTGGGTAAATAAATACACAGTAGTGGAACTGGGAATCATATGGTATTTCTGTTTTTGATTTTTGAGGAATCTCCATACTGTTTTCCATAGTGGCTGCACCTGTTTGCATTCCCATCAGCAGTGCCCAGGGGTTCCCTTTTCTCCACATACATGCCAACACATATTTCCTGTCTTTTTAATACTAACATTGGACTGGTGTGAAGTTTCATCTCATTGTGGTTTTGATTTGGATTTCTCTGAAGATGAGTGGTGTTAAGCATCTTTTCATGTGTGGTTTATCCATTGAAAATTTTTTTAGATAGGATATTGAATAAGGATATTTAGGGAATATTGATTTTTCTTTTGGAAAAGCTTGAAACTCAAGTGTCAGTAGGTTGAAAGACTCCCTTTTTCATTTCTTTTTTCCTCTCATAACTATGTGGAGTATGTAAATCAGAAAACTAATATAATGGATTGGACACTTAGTGTACTATACAGGAGTATGTTTTAGCATTTTAAGGGCTTTTTAATGCTATAAACAGAACAAAAAAGTATTTGTGTATAAGTGCTGTAAAAAATGTATAGAAAGGCAACCTCTGGATATATGGATGCTAGATTATTTTCCTGTTTTAATTGTGGAACGTGCCACTTTGGAAAAAATTAAATGTAAAAAAACAATTTATCAAATTTACTATGTTTCTGTAGTCAAACCTTTAAAAGTACATATTAAGAAAAACCCTTAGGTAGAGATGGAGAAATATATAAAGAAATTTTAAAAAACCTTGGGATTGTTGGTAAGGAAGTTTTTTTGTTTTGTTTTGCTTTGTTTTAAAGATTTATTTATATGAGGGGGTGCCTGGGTGGCTCAGTGGGTTAAAGCCTCTGCCTTCGGCTCAGGTCATGGTCTTGGGGTCCTGGGATCGAGCCCCACATTGGGCTCTCTGCTCAGGGGGGAGCCTGCTTCCCCCTCTCTCTCTGCCTACTTGTGATCTCTCTCTCTCTGTCAAATAAATAAAATCTTAAAAAAAAAAGATTTATTTATATGAGAGAAAGAGCATGAGTGGGAGGGACAGAGGAAGGGGGAGAGAGAATCTCAAGCAGACATCCCCCACCTTGCCCCGGGCATGAAATGGATATGGGGCTCCATCTCACAGCCCTGAGATCATGATACTGAGATTACAATGTGAGCCAAAATGAGGAGTGGGACACTTAACCCACTGCGCCACCCAGGCAACCCTTTGGTGATGAACTCTTATTAAAGTTCATTGATAATTGTTTTCCTGAAATTAGCTTTATATAAGTCTTCAACACTGCTTTATATAAAGCTTCAACATTGCTCATTGCTAACTAATGAGCATCTCATGAAGAATGCTAAAACATGTCTTTATAAACTTAATGCCCAGCTGGGATTAGTTGTATAACATAAGTACCATTTCCCTATCAGACTGAGATTTATGGTGTGTAAGACATGCCAGAAATTCTTTTTAAAATTAGGAAAATAGGAAATTCTTTTTAAATATTCTTTTTAAAATTCTTTTTAAAAAATTCACTGACAAATGATGTTTTTCCCTTCAGAATGAAGACCTAGTTTGCTTCAAAGATATCAGACCAGCAGCACCTCATCATTATCTTGTGGTGCCAAAGAAGCATCTTGGAAACTGTAGAGAGCTAAAGAAAGATCATATAGAACTGGGTAAGATGACGACAGTATTTTTCATGGTTATATCATCCTGAATCGGCATGAGTTGATAGTAGTTACAGTGACAATAAAAAGGAACAACCTAGCCAGGTGTTAACGAAAGAGGAGCATTATGACTTTGTGAAACTTCTGTTATGAAAAATTTCAAATATGTACAAAAATACAGAAAATAGTTTTATCTCCATGTGGTCATCACCCAGGTACCACTTTTATTAACTTGTGGCCAGTCTTTTTCATCTATTAACCTTCTCCCACAGTGGATTTAAAGTGAATTCTAAACATCATGTTATTTAATCTTTAAAATCTCTAAAAGATAATGCCTCTTTATGTTTTAAAATGATGGCTTTCCTTGACTCTGAAAATGGAAGGTGCTATCAAAAATGAGACCAAAAATGAGACCAAGGTACCTGTCTTGTAAGTTGCTTGTGTAGAGGTACTAACCCCAAAGTTTAGTGATGAGATTTAAGCAATGACTTTTTAGCTTCTGAAAAGAAGAGTTTGAATCATGTCTCTTAGGATTATCCTGTATTTTCCTACTGATGATTTCTGTGACTTACCAGTCATTTCCTAAGACATTTCTTAGTTCACTTCATATCTGCTTTCATAGCCTTTATCTCCAGGGCCTGGGATTAGTTTGGTTAATAATTTAAATAGCTGGGATGCCTGGGTGGCTCAGTGGTTTAAGCATCTGCCTTCAGCTCAGATCATGGTCTCAGGGTCCTGGGATCGAGCCCCGCATCATGCTCTCTGCTCAGTGAGGAGCCTGCCTCCCCCTCTCTCTCTGCCTGCCTCTCTGCCTACTTGTGATCTCTGTCTGTCAAATAAATTAAAAAATAATAATAATTTAAGTAGCTGACAAGATAGATAGATTGGGCCAGATTTTTTGGAGGTGAATAAGAAATTCCTTGATGGAAAACTTTGATGTGTTGTTCATTTAGTATTTAGACTATTGAATTACCAGTTTTTCAAGTGTTTCTTCTCAATATTGCAAAATTTCTTAGTCATCTGTACTTCTATGAGTACATTTCATATTTACTCCAGCAGATAAAGGCCAATATTTTTGCAATATTTAGTATCAAGCAGCAGCCGCCATGCCTTAAGTATTTCCTTCTTATGTTTTTTAAGGAGGGAGAAATATGTTTATGCTTGGTTTTCTTTTTCTAGCATTCTACTTTATTGGAAGTTTTTATAACTGTTGTAAATAAAATGTTAACCAATTTTGAAGCAGCATGGTGGGTATTTGGGATTTCATTATACCGTTCTTCCTGATCTTGTTTGTATTTTAATATTTCTGTAATAAGCTTAAAGTTTCTTGTAATCAGTATTTATATACAATCTATGAAGTTGGCAAAATAATAAGAATGTGGAAGAGCTCAATAACACCATCAAGCATTGTGATTATAATTGATATATTTTTTTAATTTTTTTTTAAAGATTTTATTTATTCATTTGACACAGAGAGATCACAAGTAGGCAGAGAGGCAGGCAGAGAGAGAGAGAGAGGAGGAAGCAGGCTCCCCACGGAGCAGAGAACCCGATGCGGGACTCGATCCCAGGACCCTGAGATCATGACCTGAGCCGAAGGCAGCGGCTTAACCCACTGAGCCACCCAGGCGCCCTATAATTGATACTTTTAGAACTCCACCCAACTATAAAATCCACATTTTGTTAAGAGCACGTGTTCACCAAGATAGCCCATATTCTAGGCAATAAAGTAAATCTAAATACATTTCAAATTATTGAAATCTTGTAACATATGTTCTCTGATGACAATGGAAGTAAAGTAGAAAAATAATAAAGCCTGGAAATGTATTAAATATTTTAAATTAACACACTTTTTAATAATTTCCAAATAAATTTCCAAATAAATATAGACAACAATATAGAATTGATAGCAAAAATATAACATATCAAGATTTGTGTAATGTAGCCAAAGCAATACCTATGTGGAAATTTATAGCTGTATATGTTTATGTTAGAAGAGGATGTTTAAAACCAATGACCCAAGTTTCTACTTTAGGATGCTGGAAATAGGCAATCGAATTAGACCAAAATAAGTATAAAGAAAGAAATAATAGGGTAGATAATGGTGAGATACAAGGGAGACAATAGGTTTTGCTTCATGTATTTTGAATTTGATTTTAAGTGAATACATAATTAATATTGTCATGTCTTCTCAGTGAATTGATCCTTTTTTATCATTGTAAAATGTCCCTCTTTATCTCTGGAAATACTTTTCGAGTCTATTTTGTAAGACATGAATTTAACTACTATTACTTTCTTGTTACTTGCTGTCCACACTGTGTATCTTTTTCTATACTTTCAAACAAAGTGAATATTAATATTTAAAGACTTGAAGATAGCAATATAGTTGTATCTTGCTTATTTGTTATTAATTTTTTAATGTAGTGTGAAAACCTCTGGTGTTTAATTGAATTGTTTAGTTCATAATCCTTTAATGTAACTATTGATGCAGTTTGATTTAGGTGTCCTATCTTGCCATTTGTTTTCTGTTTGTTCCATTTTTTGAGGTTATTGCTCTGTTTCTTTCCTGCCTTCTTGTGGTTGATCAGATATATTTTTTGTTATTCTACTTTATTTCTTGCCTTTTTATGTATGCCTCTTCAAATTTTTTAAATGGTTGCTCTAGAGATATTAAAATACTAGTGTAATTATCATAGCCTAATTAGAATTCACATTGTATCAGTTCATGAAAAATGTGATAAACTTTGGTACACTTTGTGTTATTGTTGTCATATATATTATATCTACATACTTTATAATATCTTGGTGGTGTTAAAATTATTGCATTAAGCAGTCATATGTCTTTTTTTACATTTTTATTTATTTTTTTAAAGATTTTATTTATGTATTTGACAAGAGAGAAAGAGAGACAGTGAGAGAGGGAATACAAGCAGGGGGAGTGGGAGAAGGAGAAGCAGGCTTTCCTGCTGAGCAAGGAGCCCTGTGCGGAGCTCCATACCAGGACCCTGGGTTCGTGACATGAGCTGAAGTCAGATGCTTAATTACTGAGCCACCCAGGCACCCCAGTCATATGTCTTTTTAAGAAATTAAGAGGGTGCCTGGGTGGCTCAGTGGGTTAAGCCTCTGCCTTCAGCTCAGGTCTTGATCTCAGGGTCTTGGGATCGAGTCCCACATTGGGCTCTCTGCCTAGCAGGGCGCCTGCTTCTCCCCCATCTCTCTCTGCCTGCCTCTCTGCCTACTTGTGATTTCTCTATGTAAAATAAATAAATAAAATCTTAAATAAATAAATAAATACAATCTTAAAAAAAATTAAGAGAAAACATTTCTCCCATGTCTGGGATCTTGGGAATATTTTAAAAGAAAACAAGATACAGTCTTGCTTGAAGTAATGAGTTGTTTGTTTGTATTTTTAGACCATATGGTACTGACTTAGTCATGGAAGTCTGTCATCCTCCTTGCTCAAGCCTGATTTAGAGACCTAAGCATTTGCAACAATTTTATGAACTTCTTTTATAACAACCATCGTCTATAGATTCTCTCATTTCTTCCCCCTTACAAATACTTGGTTACACCATTTGGAAACAAAAGAGATCTCAAGTTTGGCGTTATGCTTAGGAGATTGCAGGTTACCAAATTTTTTCTCATCTGGAAACGCACTCCTATTTGAAGGCCATAAAGCACCAGGATAATAAAGATGCTAAGGCAGATAGGGTTCAGAAGCCAAAACAAATATATGAACATTTAGCTAGTCAGAGGTAGGCTGACATAAAGGACTATCATATCCTTAATTTGGGCTGAAAGACAAATTCAGTTTTCCTGTCTGCCTTTTTGATTCAAATGTGTTTTTGTTTCTTACTTGGTCTCCTTATGATTAGCATTAGACCTCAATAGGATCAGACGTCCTAAGTAGTCACTTGTTAGTGCTCTTCAGCAGCTGTTCAAAGTCAGCCTGCACACCGTACTTTGTGATAGCTTCAACCTTCATGTCAGTGTTGATGAGCAAACTTCTTAGTAACTTAGAACTATTAAACAGGTCTTTAAATGTTTACCCACTGAACATGACTTTTGATTAGAAAACTTAAAATTAATTACAATTTAATAATGTCTTCTACGGTGTAATGTGGTTTCTTTCATGTTTTTTAGTTGAGAGCATGGTGACTGTTGGAAAAACTATTCTTGAAAGGAATAATTTCACTGACTTCAAAAATGCGAGGTATGTATACTTCCACATAGAAACCAATATATGTAGTTGGTTTTCTGAAATGTTGTTCTCTCCTAGAAAATGTTCTCTCCTAGTGGCTTAAGTACAGTTTTCCTGAAAGTGAGCATACATTGTTCATTGGTAGTATAAATTTAATAAATAAAACTTCTTCCTCTCATGTCTCAGCATCTAACAATCACCACTTGGAGTTTGGGCAGACAAGTCTATTTAAGCAGTGGGTAGGTAACACAGTTACAAGTCCACCTTTCTTTGTTCGGTATGTCTATTTGTATAAAAATTGTATGTAAGTTGAATTTCTTTCTTTAGAAAATATTTTATTTTATGTGATTGAAAAATATTATACTTCTAGTGTGAAATTAACTTGAATTTGTTGCCTCCTGAGCTGATCTCTGGCATTCCCCAAAATTTGAGCAAAAAGCTTATAATGTTCAATGTGGCAATTATTTTACTTAATCTAAATAGTGTATTTTCCTTTTTAAAACACTTTGGACTTTGTCCTGTGTGACCAGTGGCTAGATTTTGGTTAGATTTTCTTCTAACATCTGACCTGGAATTTAAAGAGACCTGAGCACTAATGCTTTCCATGCTACTTGTTGTGTACTGGGCTCATACTGGCTATGATACTTGAGGCATTTATGCTCTCCAAGATAATACCTGTTCTGCCTACATACAGATTCACATAAGATTGTGTGTGTGAAAATCCTCTGAAAACTATGAAGTGCTATTCAAGTTTAAGGGACAGATGGTATTTGAGACCCTTTGGCCAAAAGCAATATATTCCCTTCCCCATCGGAGGAGTGTTTAGTAGAAGAATGAACATTGGACCAAGAGTCTCAATCCTTGCTCTATTACTGCCTCACTTTGTGACCTTGAGAAGTCTCAAGGATCTTGGCTTTCCCATCTTTGAAATGAAAGGGTTGAATGAACCTTTGAATTGCTTCTAGCTTTTAGGTTACTTGATTCTACATTACCTGAATCCTGTTTCCCAGAAGGAAAACTCAGCCTTTTTTTCCTGTAGTGGGGGAAGATTTTCTTTCTTTTTTTTTTTTTTTAATTAGAAGATTTTATTTATTTATTTGACAGACAGATCACAAGTAGGCAGAGAGGCAGGCAGAGAGAGAGAGGAGGAAGCAGGCTCCCTGCTGAGCAGAGAGCCCAATGTGGGGCTCAATCCCAGGACCCTGAGATCATGACCTGAGCCGAAGGCAGAGGCTTTAACCCACTGAGCCACCCAGGCACCCCTGGGGGAAGCTTTTCAATATGTGTTGTGTTTCTGACTCTCCATTATCAGTCCTGTGTTGCTGCAATAGAGCACATCTCCTATGCCCTCTTACACTCCCTCTCATTGTAGTCTTTTTTTTTTTTTTTAAATTGAGACTCACTTATAGTTTGAGGAGGCAAATATTTCCAGGCTTTTGGCTTGAATTATTTTTACATGTGTGCCTTGCTCCACTCAGAATTTCTAAGTGGATTTATAAAATTGTAAACTGATTTTTTTTTTTGTAAACTGATTTTTAAGATATAGAATCATATTTTAAAAATTCCTTAGTAGAAATCTGTTAGTAGTGAAAGGAATTATCTTATAAATGTTTTTATAAAGTGGATTATTATGAATAACTATCATTTTACTTATTTTCAGTATTTTTTTTTTAAGATTTTATTTATTTATTTGACAGAGAGAGATCACAAGTAGGCAGAGAGGCAGGCAGAGAGAAAGGAAGGGAAGCAGGCCCCCTGTTGAGCAGAGAGCCCGATGCAGGACTCGATCCCAGGACCCTGAGATCATGACCTGAGCCGAAGGCAGCAGCTTAACCCCCCAAGCCACCCAGGCGCCCTACTTATTTTCAGTATTAAGCAAGAAATTTGAGTGATGATAATTTTTTTTAATAATGATATAAATAATCTCATTACTGGAAGATGGGGTGATGAGGAAATGACTACTTTATTAAAGGAGAAGGTGCACCATCTACTGGCTATGTCTTGGAATAAAGAAACCCTTCTACTTGAGTGTCATGGAATCTTTTTTTTAAAGAAAAAGGTGGAATTTATGCCAAACATAGTACACAGCAAACAACTTTATGCCTCAGCTATACAGTCTAAAAGTTAAAGATCTCAGAAGTGCCCTGTAACTTTTTTTTTAAAGGTTCATTGCAGAGCCATATCTTAGGAGAATTAAAGGTTAAAATTGATAAGGACTGAGATGATAAAACATAATGCCAACTCAGAATTATTAAAGGATTACTGAGACGTTATATGCTCTTAAGCGTTTGATGAAGAGTTTGTTACTATGAACTTCAGCACAGAAAGACAAGGAAGTGTGTAAATATTGAGAAGGATATAAAGCAGTAAAAGTGATGACTGAGTGGCAATCTAACCTATTTTGAATATCTTTAATATTTATGTGTTCTAGCATGAAAAAATGGCTTTAAACTATTGTAGAATGACTAGTCAACTCTTTTACCTTTCTGTTTTAGAATGGGTTTCCACATGCCGCCCTTTTGTTCCATCTCCCACTTGCACCTTCATGTGCTGGCACCTGTTGATCAACTTGGTTTCTTATCAAAATTGGTTTATAGAGTGAATTCCTATTGGTTTATCACAGTAAGTATTATTATTTAGTAGCAGTATATAAAAATATTTACAATAGTTGTCCTTTTGGTGTAGTTCTTCTTTTCTTGGCAACAGTAGGCACTTAACAGCTTTTGTAGGTTTGATCCTCTCCTTTAATGTACTGCTTGCACGTACCCAAAGTAGTATTTTTTTTTAAAGATTTTATTTATTTATTTGACAGAGAGAGATCACAAGTAGGCCGAGAGGCAGGCAGAGAGAGAGGAGGAAGCAGGCTCCCTGCTGAGCAGAGAGCCCGATGCGGGACTCGATCCCAGGACCCTGAGATCATGGCCTGAGTCGAAGGCAGCAGCTTAACCCACTGAGCCACCCAGGCGCCCCCCAAAGTAGTATTTTTAATTTAAGGGATTTTCCAGGTTATCAGATCTGTAGGAAGAGAAGTTACAGTTAAGTCTTTCCATTGCAAGCAGAGGATATGATATAGAAGAGCCGGGGCATTAGCAGTTCAGAACCCAGAGTCCAATCTGCATTGAAATTGTGGCTCCATCAGTTACTTGAGGACCCATTTTCAAGTTACTTAAATGTTTTCAGACCCAAGTTCTTTATCTATTACCTGCCTATAAAGAATACTGCCCAGCTATAGGGTGGATAAGAGGATTGATAAAATAATTTATATTAAAGCAGTTAAAACTGTACCTTGCAAATAGTAAGTACTAGTAAATATCACCTGTTGCCTCTGTTATCATCACCAACATTATTGTAGAAATTGTAGAAACTGAATTTCTTTAATTTTCTAGTTTAGAAAAGGGCTTCCCTGGTAGCATCAACTGTCAGATCTGAGGTTGAAGCCATTGAACCTAAAAAATTGCAGAATTCTGCTTTGCTAGGGCAAAAGTAGAATCAAATTCAAGCTGATTACAGGCCTGTTCCCTGACAGTGAAACCTTAGTTATTAAGTGACTGTCCTTCCAGAGCCACTTGACTAATAATTTACCAGTCACTATGTATCTGTGATGGTAAGGAGACCTGTAGTTGCTATATTTAAGTAATCACTGAATTACAAATTGAATAATTGCTGTTAATGCATATTATTATTATTATAGTCATGGTACCCAAGAAATTAAAAAGCATGATTTATAGAAACTTCATGTTTCAAACTTTTTTTTTTTTTTTAAAGATTTTATTTATTTATTTGACAGATAGAGATCACAAGTAGGCAGAGAGGCAGGCAGAGAGAGAGAGAAGAGGAAGAGGGCTCCCTGCAGAGCAGACAGCCCGACGCAGGGCTCAATCCCAGGACCCTGGGATCATGACCTGAGCTGAAGGCAGCGGCTTAAACCACTGAGCCACTCAGGCGCCCTTCATGTTTCAAACTTTTATCCCTCTTTTCAACTTGTGCAGATGATTTTATTTAATTTAAAAATAATTTAAGATATTTATGTGTGTGTGTGTCTGAAATAAAAATTAGTAGACTATTCAATAGGGCAGTTGGTGTGGTCTCTTTAAAAATTCAGTGTGATTAAAAAAGGGATTTTTTTCCTTATTTATATTTCTAAGTTTCTATGTGCTCCATGGTTTTATAATAAAGTAACTAAAAATACATTTTTTGTAATGTTTTTAACTATATTTCCTTACATGACTTTTTAGCTAGAAAAAAATGAATGAACAAAGTTATAAGATCTGTTATTGGTTCATTCTGTTGGATCTGAAATCTCCTTAGATCTGTCAGCATATATTATGAGACTTTGAAAAAAATCAAGATAAAGACATTAAGATTTATTTTAAAATCTTTTATAATGTTTCAGATATTTAAGATGTTTGAGAAAAGTATCTGAAATAATGATAACTAACAGACTTTCGTTTGCTTTTTAATTTTTTAAATATATGTTATTTTTTTAGAGCACTTTTAGGCTCCAGATTGACTGGAAATTTATAGAGAGTTCCCATATACTCTCTGTCCCCCAAATACTCAAGAGTCTCCCACTATAGACATCCTACACCACAGTAATAAATTTGTTATAATCCATGAAATTATAGTTACACACCATTTTTATCCAAAGTTCATGATTTACACTAGGGTTTATTCTTGGTGTTCTGTATTTTATGGGTTTAGACAAATGTGTAGTAACATGTATCCAACATTATGGTATAATAATATTCTCTGTACTTTACCTATTCATTTCTCCCTCTCCCTTAATTGCTGGTAATCCTGATCTATGCCTTCATAATTTTGCCTCTTCCAGAATGTCATATGGTTGGAACAATACAGTATTTAGCCTTTTCAGATAGGCTATTTTCACTTAGTAACATGTATTTAAGGTTCCTCCACAACTAGTTTACTTTGTAAAATGTTAGTATTATATTTATTTTCCTTTTCTTATTGAAGCTTTTTAACAAATAAGATAAAAATCTGCCTGTGTATATACAATGTGGAATGCCTTTACTGTAGTTTATAAAACTATTGAGAAATTTTTTATAACATATATTTAGGAATAGAGTATGTAATAACCAGCTCTTCTGCTGTGACTTTTTATAATATGGGTGCCAGTAGAATTATTTCATGTAGGCTATAATAACCAGAATTTAAAAATATGTTGTTTTTTCAAAATTACAGGCTGACTGTTTGATTGAAAAACTAAGAATATGAAAATGTCAACAGTGGAAGATTTTCCTAATCTTGGCTCAACATAAACTAATATTTTCATTCTTTTGAAGTCTAATTACAATTGTAAGGTTCATTGGGTTTTATGAGAGGTTATTACTGGCTAGCCTTACATCTTTTCTGAGTGTCTGTTTCCTGAGATATGTGATACAATTCCATGGATACTTTGTCATTGACTTCTTTATTTTAATGGTTACTTGTTTAAGGTATAAAATACTATAGATAAAATCCCATTAAAACAAATCCCGTTAATCAGGAAGGGCTATTTTTTCAAAAAGCTTAAATATTTTCATTTCTTAGTAGTCTATTATAATAGTGATTTATTTATGAAGAATAAACTGGTATAGAAAGTACTTTATTGGAGCCTTTATTACTATGAAGGGAGACAGAAATTAACTATTTCTTGACAGTTATATAAGTTTACATACAAAATTTCAAAATGAAAAGTACCATACTACATAGCGACTTATGTTCTTGTTGATTGAAAGAATCGTTTTGTGTCACTTTTTACTCAGATTTCAGATGCTGGTTTTCACTAACATTTTTGTGATAAATTGTTCCTGAAAGCTGTAAAATATACATAAAGTAAATTCTAATGGTGGATTTATAAGAACAATTTGGCTATCCAAGAGACTTCACTATAATGGCATTTTACCTGCAAGAACATAAATGGGGAAGAAACATAAAACGGTTATCATAATATTACAAACTGGTGGAAATTATTGTTTTATGATTTATTGTACCAAAGGCAAAGTAGAATTAAAAAGTTTTAGGCCTGGATTTTATCATGAAGAAATCCTGATTTGAAAGTAGGAACAGATAAGCTTGGATGAGAAAATTTAATAGCTCAATGTTAGCATTACTGATACATCATTTTGTGAGACATATTTCTTTAAGGATTGTGCTGATCTACACTAATAGTGAATGTGAATAAAGAGTAAGGTACTGAAAGCTGATCCTGCATTGTGTCAATGTATAGTAACACCATGTGTATGAATATAGAGGAACACAAGGATTGAAGTATTGATGTTAGAAGTAGGCTGAGATGATTAGGTTTTGTTCTTATTTTTGGCATGATATTAAACATAGTTTTAAGTAATGAAATACTTATTACAATGTTTAATTAAATATCTGGGATATTTAGTTAAAACATCTGAAATATTTATCCATTTATCCATTTAACAAACATTTGCTGAATATTTAACATGCAATGATCAGGAAATATAGGTGAGAAAGGATAGTCTGCCTTCTCATGCTAATACAAGGGTCAGACAAAACCAGTGATTACAGCTGTAATCACAAAACCAGTGATTAGCTGCTGTAATGTTCACAGAAGAGACTGTGGAAAGGACACAGTTTTGAGAGCAGGTGGCAGTGGGACTGAATATTTAAGACTCAGTGTTTGTCAAGTAGACAGTGGAAGTTCAGGCCACATGTACTTTCCTGAGTTCTGCTTCTTACTTTCCAGTTGAAATGAATGTTCATGGGGCGCCTGGGTGGCTCAGTGGGTTAAGCCTCTGACTTTAGCTCAGGTCATGATCTCAGGGTCCTGGGATGGAGCCCCCCATTCGGCTCCCTGCTCGGCAGGGAGCCTGCTTCCTCCTCCCTCTTTGCCTGCTTCTCTGCCTACTTGTTATCTCCCTCTCTCTCTCTGTTAAATAAATAAATAAATTAAAAGAAAGAAAGAAATGAATGTTCACATTCTGTTTTAGTCACTGGAAGTGGACATAGGGGTTTGGAGCTCTCAAAATTAGATTTCCAGGCTCTTCAGCACTGCTTTGTTAAGTAGCTCACTGACCCACCTACACAGATGAGCAGTTGCAAGTTTGTAGAAATCAGCTCAAATATGACCAGCTTTGGAAAAGGAATTTTCTATACGTACAGCATGTTGTACTATGTGAACTTGAAATGATATAACTGACACTATTATGATAATAACATGGAGGTATGTAAGGAATTCTCAAATGCTTTATGGACTTACTCAAATATATGATTAGTCAACTGATTTGATTTATATAGTTTTAGACCTTGTCATAGTTAAGTTTTCCTTCTTTGTTGGAAAACCCTTAATCCTCACGTTCTTAGCAGCTTTTCTCATTTACTTGTAAAGATTAATAAATTACAATTAAAATTCACTCAGCTTTTTCAGTAGTTAAATAGTATTTGGTAACTCAGTAGCTACCCAAAACATTAGCTCAACACAAAACCAATTTATAACTTATCTTTAAAATGTTTAAAGTACTATCTAGAGCATTTCTTTTGCATGTTATGATATTATTTGTAACTGCAGAATTGTAAAGTGATTGGTAAGTTGTGTGCTTACTTAGCTGAAAGAAAGCTAAATAAATATGGAAAAATACTGTGTCAAGTTTTGACTCTCTGGATTTTGTGTATGTGTATGTGTATGTGTGTGTGAGAGAGAGATAGACTTTATTTTTTAGAGCAGTTTTAGCTTCACAGAAAAATTGAACAGACAGTGCAGATATTTCCCCTATAGCCTCTCTGATTATTAACATTCCCCAGAAGAGTGGTACATTTGTTGCAGTTAAATCTCCACCTCCACTGAAACATCATAATTACCCAAAGTGTGTAGTTTATCTTAGGGCTTACTCTTGGTGTGGCACATTCTATGAGTTTGGGCAAATATATAATGACATTTCTCTCTCATTATAGTATCATGCAGAGTATTTTCACTAAAATCCCTCTGTGCTCTGTCTGTTCATTCTTAGTCCACCAATCCCTGGCAAGCAGTGATCTTTTTACTGTCTGTGTAGTTTTGCCTTTTCCAGAATATCATATAATTGGAATCACACAGTATATAGCTTTTTCAGATTGGCTTCTTTCACTTAGTGATATTCATTTAAGGTTTCTTTGTCTTTTCATGGTGTGATAGCTCATCTCTTTATAGTGCTAAATAATATTCTGTTGTCTGTATATATTACAGTTTATCCATTCACCTACTGAAAGATACCTTGATTGCTTCCATGTTTTGCCAACTAGGAATAAAGCTGCTGTAAACACCCATATGCAAGTTTTGTGTGGACATAAATTTTCAGTGCCTTTGAGTAAACACCAAGGAACATGATTACTGGGTCACATGATAAGCATATGCTTAGTTTTATAAAAAACTGCCAAAATGTCTTCTGAAGTGGCTATACTATTTTCCAATACTACCAGTAATGAATGACAATTCTTGTTACCCCACATCCTTGCCAGAATTTGGTGGCATCAGTGTTTGGGACTTCTCCAGTCTATTAGTGTGCAGTGCTTTCTCACTGTTTTAATTTCCTTTTCTCTGATGATATCAATATGATATGGAGCATGTTTCCATGTGGTTGTTTGCCATCTGTGGATCTTTTTTGGTGAGATGTCTGTTAAGGTTGTTGGCCCATTTTTAAGTTGAGTTGTTTTCTTATTGTTGAGTTATAAGAGTTCTTTGTATATTTTGTATTAATGTCCATTATCATGTGTGCCTTTTTGCAAATATATTCTCCCAGTCTGTGGCTTGTTTTCTCATTTTCTTGACACTGTCTTTCACAGAGCAGTTTTTCATTGTAATGAAATCCAGTTTATCAGTTATTTCTTTAATGGATCATGACTTCGGTGATGTATCTAAAAATGTCATTGCCATACCGAAGATCCATCTAGCCTTTCTCTTATTATCTTTCAGGTGTTTTATAGTGTTGCATTTTACATTTAGGCCCATGATCCATTTTGAGTTAATTTTTGTGAGGGTTGTAAGTTATGTGTCTAGATTTTTTTTTTTTTTTGGCATGTGATGTACAATTGTTCCAGCACCATTTGTTGAAAAGGCTGTCTTTACTCCATTATATTGCCTTTGCTCCTTTGTCAAAGATTAGCTGGTTATATGGGTCTCTTTCTGTTCCATTGATCTGTTTGTTTTTGCCAAATGTTTAATAATTGGTTGGCCCTAATGTATGAAACATTCACTGTCAGAGTTGTAGACATACTTCTTTCTATAAGAATACATGGTCACACACTTTATTATTGCAGTGCTCACATACTTTAGATTTTGATATCAAAAAACTATCAACAAAAGTTGATGTCCATGCCTTAATTAAGTGCCCACTATTCTAGTTTACTAAAATGAAAATGATACCTTTTGATTTATCTGCTTATGAATCAGTTGTTTTCTGCAATATAAATACAAAAAAATCTCTGATTCAGCTTAATTAAACTTAATTAAAATGCTTATGTCTACCTCTGATTAAGAAGAATCCAATCTGGCTTCCAGGTGGCTCAGTTGGTTAAGCGTCTGACTCTTGATTTTGGCTCTGGTCATGATTTTAGGATTATGGGATCGAGCCCCATGTCAGGCTCTACATTCAGTGCGGAGTCTGCTTGTCCCTCTTCCTTTGCTCCTCCCCCTTCTCTCTCTCAAATAAATTAATAAAATCTTAAAAAAAAAAAAGAAAAATCCTTGTATGATTATTTAAAAAGTCACATAGGTGGAGACGGATCCACAATCAACCATCATCCATTAATTAAACCAATCCCCAAGTCAAATATCTTTCAGGTAAATGTATTATATTTCCTATTGATGTAAAACAGGCACCTCGAGCTTATTTCCCTCTCCCCTCTGCATTCCTCTCAATCTTCTCCATCTTTGTTAATGGCAACTGCAATCTTTCAGTTGCTCAGGCCAAAAATCTCGCAGTTCTTCTTGACTCCTGTCTCTCATACTTCATATCCAACACCTTAGCAAACCTTATCAGCAGTATTCTCAAAATATATTCAGGATTTGGTCACTTCTCCCCACTTGTACTTCTGTCATCTTGGCCAGATTCTCACCATCTCTTGTCTAAATTATTGCAGTTGGCCTCCAGACTTTGTTTTTGTTTTTTGGTCTGGGTCTACCCTATCTATTCTCAATACACTTGTACATTCAACATGGATGTCTGAATGTTCTCTTAGCCCACATTTTCCAAGCACTTTGCCCTCAGACATGATGTTACCTTGAGGGACCTGAAACAAAAATCAATTCATTCCTTTCAGTACGCAGCATCTGCCTTTTCAGACACTCCTCTTTTCATGCTTTGAATGTTGCTAGAATCACTTGAGTGGACCCCATGCTTCCAGTTGCTTCCTTTCTACCACAGCCACCATCAGAGTTCTTTCAAAACTATGGCCTCATTATGTCATTTTCTTGCTTGTGAAAACCTCACTGTTTTCCCTCAAAATTATTCATCAGCTTGTGCAGGCTTTCCTGCACTTGTATCCCATATGCTAACAATTTTTACTACTCCAACTAAACAGAGCACAGCTTAGGAAATCTGTTCACTTTTAAAAGCTGGGTTAAAATGTTATCTCCTCTTGGAGGTCTTCCTGATACTCCTGCCCACAACCACAGCACTATTGTTTCTTTAGCTCTAGTCTGTGATATTTTATTTTCTTAGCACAGACCTTACACAGTCTAACTGGGAAATAGGGGGATATCTCTTACCACTGGATTCTGACCTTTTTTTATGAGCTGGGGAGCTAATTTTTTACCTTGTATCCCCATTGCCTTAATTCAGAGTCTCATTTATATTACTGCTCAATAAAGATTTTGTTTTAATCTCTGAGTCACTTAAAATGTTACCACAGCAAACTAAAATATAATTGAGCACCATGATATCCCAACTACTTTCAGTCTAAAAATAAAGAGTATAACCTAGATATCCTCTGAATCTCCATGGCCGTATGTTCTTCATGGCAGTGTGCATGACCATTATAACTTAGGCATAAAACCACTTTGAGTTTCAGAAGAATTCACCCATACCAGCAGTCCAAGCACTTAATGACCAAACTTGCAGGACAATGGTAAAGTATTTGCTAGCTCCTGCCATCTTTCTATTTTCTTGACTTCTCCCTTTGCCTTTAGCACATATTTATCTTCTTTTTGTATTAGAATTTTAAAAATTCTCTGTAAAGCCTTTCTTCTGGCCAACACGCATGACCCACAAGAAATCACCTAACTTAAGTAGGCTTTTCTAGATATTTTCTGAGCTAAGGAGATTTTTGTGAGATTCTCAATATAGCTGGTAAGAGAGGAATATTTTCTTTTGGCTACATCTTCTGCTGAGAAACACTTTTGCAGCATTTTGCCAGTTTATCCATAAAATTCTCTCTCTAAGCATGGGTAAGAGGAAGGCAAACATGCTATTTATTGTGGTACTGGGACTCAAAGCCCATCTATCCATACTCCCCTGTCCCAGCAATGTTTCTCAAACTGCAGCGTGCATTAGGAGCACCTGGTGGGCCTGTTTAAAGCAGACTGCTGGATCCTATCCTGAGTTTCTGATTTAGCAGGTTTGGGGGTAGGCAGGACTTTGCATTTCTAAGTGGTTCCTAGGTGATGTTTCTGATAGCTGCCATCAAACAAAAAACAGAAGTGTTTTTAAAAATATGTTTAGGTCACAACCCAAATTAAATTCAAATCCCTGGGGACAGATTCCAGGCCTCTTATTTTTGAAAATTCCTCATGTAATTCCAACATGCAGCCAAGTTTAAGAATCTGTGCCCTGGAGGATTGAGTAAAACTCCTCCGATGGCCCAGTTAAAGTAGTTCTCAGGAAGATGCCTTTTATGGGACTTGAGACCATTTATTTTCTATGTAATAATTTTTCCTCTCATGAGAAGCAAGTAAGATCAAGAGATCGTGATTACTGGGAATTGTGCTTAAATAAGGATCTGTGGGTCCCTTCCTAGAAGGTAAGTTGCACACTTACTTTGGGACTGTTAATACTTGCATATTGCCAAGAGCCTTCCTTTGTTTAGAAATCATGTTTGCTATTTACATTTTAGGAATTAAAGAAGAAAGGGAGAGAAGGAAAGTGGGAAGCAGGGAGGGAGGAAGGACAAAGACCTGGATCAAATGTGGCAAATGCACTGTGAACTTACATCACTTCTGGTTCACAAGTTCTGCCCAAGAGAAGTAATAAATAGGGTTCCCTTAAAAAATGTGCAAAGCTATGTAAGCTACAAAGCTGAAGCCTGGAACAGAGTGGATGATATACAGGTCTTCCTTGGCCTTGTATTGGGATTGGAATAAAAGTAGAGTGAAACATTTTTTGATATCTTATGATCTTAATCTCATTGCCATCAAAAGAATTAAATTAAGTACCCGCCCAAGAAGAGAAGTCATCCTTAATTTTGGCAGGCCCTAGGTTAGGCTCCTTTCAGTTTCCATTTCAGTCAGTTGCTAAGGTTAGCCTAGCTCAATCAGGCTGCCATCTTACATCTGTCTGGAAATGTATGGCTTTTGATTACTTGAATTGTGGCAGCATTAGAGTTTAAGGATGGCCAGGACACAAGGCTGAATCTCCAGCCCATTTTCCTTCACATTTTTTTCTATGCACAGAACCTACTTCACAGGTAGCAAATTAGTAGGTCTAGTTTACAACTAGAATTTCGTTTGTTTGGGAGAATTTTTTGATCAGAGCACAATCTCTACTTTTCTCTACTTTTGGAGATCTTGAGTCATATTTAAATCAACTGCAGCTGCTTAATTTTGAACTGGTACCTTGTCCCAGTTTGTTCAAGTTTGTTTCCTGAGAGGACCCAGTGTTCGTCCTCTCTTCCTTGATTATCTTCATTTAGATTGAGAACTACCCTATGATTCAGCAATTGTACTACTGGGTATTTACCCTAAAGATACAAACGTAGCGATCTGAAGGGGCATGCACCCAAATGTTTATAGCAGCAATGTCCACAATAGCCAAACTACGGAAAGAACCTAGATGTCCGTCAACAGATGAATGGATAAAGAAGATGTGGTGTATATACACAATGGAATACTATGCAGCCATCAAAAGAAATGAAAGCTTGCCATTTGCGATGACGTGGATGGAACTAGAAGGTATTATGTTTAGTGAAATAAGTCAATTGGAGAAAGTCAACTATCATATGATTTCCCTGATATGAGGAAGTGGAGATGCAACATGCGGGGGTTAAAGGAGTAGGAGAAGAATAAATGAAACAAGATGGGATTGGGAGGGAGACAAACCCTAAGTGACTCTTAATCTCACAAAACAAACTGAGGGTTGCTGGGGGAGGGGGTTTGGGAGAGGGGGGGTGGGGTTATGGACATTGGGGAGGGTGTGTGCTTTGGTGAGTGCTGTGAAGTGTGTAAACCTGGCGATGCACAGACCTGTACCCCTGGGGATAAAAATACATTATATGTTTATAAAAAATTAAAAAAAATTTAAATGTTTGGTAATTCTGACAAGCTTTGGGGATGGGGCATATCAAGCACTGCACATCATTCCCCTAATATTTTGTTGGTTCTCTGTCCCACCTTGACCCCTCACGTCTCATACTTTTATCCCTTTTCTGAAGCCTTGTGGCCAAGAAAAATCTGTACTCCTCAGAGACTCATTTTATTATTTCTCTTAAGTGAACTTATCAAGAGTTTTCCTAACAAAGACAGATTGCTTGTTAAGACAAATTTTCATACTTTTATTTTTTAAAGGGAAGTTTCCTTTAATTCCATTTATTGGCCCCATACAATAGGCCAGGTGTTATATTAAACACTTTCTGTACATTATTCTACTTAATCCTAACAATCCCTTGAGGGAGACAGTATTAATCCATTTTAGATAAAACTGCTGATAAAGGAGGCTAAGAAATTTGCTTAAGAGCATATAGATTGTAAATAGTGGGACTGAGATTTGAACCTAAAATGGACATCACAGCTTATGTTCTTAATCACCACTATGAAGGCAGAGGCTAAAGGACTGAGCCATCCAGGCGCCCCTCCATCATCGTTTTAGAATTTTTTTTTTTTTTAAAGATTTATTTATTTATTTGACAGAGAGAGAGAGCACAAGTAGACAGAGACGGAGGCAGAGAGAGAGAGAGAGGGAAGCAGGCTCTTTGCTGAGCAGAGAGCCCGATGCGGGACTCGATCCCAGAAACGTGAGATCATGACCTGAGCCGAAGGCAGCGGCTTAACCCACTGAGCCACCCAGGCGCCCCCATCATCGTTTTAATAGAGTTGGCTGTGGACTGTGCCTGAGCCTAACATCACAACCTTCTAATTATTGAGTAAATTACTGAGGACGACATTTTGTTTTCTATGAGGTGTAGAACGAACCATGAGATTACCTAGGTCAACAGCTTATTCCAACTGGCTTAGGGGGCATGTACCCTTGAAAAGATATCGTAAAAATACAAAAAGGATTTTAAATATTAGATGAGTGAGTGGGCCAGGTCCTCCAAGCTTGAAGTCGATAGAGAAGTCTATATGGAAAAGGTGAAGTTCCAGTCCAGTTTTGAAGAACTAAAATTTGAAGCGTTTCTTCAAAAACCTCCCAGGAAGCTGAAAGTACATTCCTGGTCGGAGGCCCAACGCAAACTTGTTTTACCGCAACCTGCCGCGCAACCGAGCAGAGCGACACTCACTAGCTCCTCACACTTCGGCATTTCAACCAGAAAGTACCTCCCAGCGGGCGTTGCCCCTCCAGGCTCAACGTATCCGCGCGAGGAACCCCGAGAGAGCGTCCACCTCGCCCAGCTTCCGCTTCCGGCCCTTCAGGCCCCGCCTCAGCGGGAAAGGCGGTGGGCCGGAGGGGGCAGAGAGCTGGGAAACTGTACGCATCGCGCAGGCGCACCGCGGGCGACTGCAATGGCGATGTCGTGCCCATTGAATAGGTATCTGCTGCTCATGGCACAAGAGCACCTGGAGTTCCGCTTGCCGGTGAGTCCGCAGCGCCCTCCACAACTTCTTGACGGGAGAGGGCGGCACGGTGGGGGTTGGTGTGCGGGCGGCGGAGATCTCAGCTTGCGCAAGCAGGGATCCGGGGGTGTTCGCTTGTCGGAGGTATCACGCGTCCCTGGTCCCTCGGGCCCTGGGAAGGATCCTAGCTCCGCGGAGGGTGTGTGAGAGAGAAGTCCAAGACAGACTCTCACAGACTTGCCAAGCATTTTCATTCATTCTTCTACCCATGCGTCAGGTATTGGAGTTAGGCCGGTGGATATGACCCGTCGTCTCGCTCCAGGAGCTCTTCCCCCAGCAGAGAAGAGAGTCAGCTAACGGAAATGCCCAGTGCAGTGTTTTAAGTGGCAAATATGCGGGTCAAAGCCCGTGGAGGAGGGTGGGGTTTCTAGAGGTGGTGGTTGGTGGCAGGGATTAGATGATGGAGAAGTTGGGAAAAGTGTTTCATTCATTCAGAACATTTTCAGAGTGCTTGTAATTGCATGTGCTGGGCGCTGGGGATATGGAGATGCTAAAGACGGTTTCTGTCTTCAAGGAGCTTACTGTTTAGGCTAAGGTCCGCGTATATGTATGAACATTTTAAGAAATAACATTTTTAAGTGCAGTGGTAGATATGTAGGGCGATACGAGAGCATAGAAGGGGAATCTGATCCACCTGATGAGTGGGGGATGTTGGCCATTAAGAGGGCATGCATGAGGATATGACACTTCAACAATAACTAAAGTATCAGTAGGAGTTAGCCAGGCCAAGGATAAATAAATTAGAATTACAATTCAGTATTGAATTATGAAATATTGTAGCTGAGAGTGACAGGAAAAAAAAAAAAAAGCAGGAGATGTAGATAGGGTCCAGAAAATGCAAAGCCTTGAGTACGCTGGAAGGGAAGAGAAAATTTATTTGCTTGTAAGGGAAATTTACTGAAGAGTTTTGAGCAAAGAAGATTTTTTAAGAAAAAATCACTTTGGCAGCAATAATGAGGATAGATTTGAGAGGAATAAGTCTGGAAGCAGAGACCAGTTAGCAGCCTGTTGAAATAGTCTTGTTAGTAGAATAAGAAGGCCTGAATTAAGGCAGGGGTAAAAGCATGGGATAGATGGAACATACTTAGGTGATGAAATCATCATCACTTGATGATTGAATATGGGGGGGACAGGGGCCAGTCAAGGATGACTCCTGGGTTGCATCTCCACTTAAAATGTGGAACACAGGCAGATGAAAGATTTAAATTTTGGTTATGCTGAATATTGGTTATGTGTTTCTGTAATATCAAGTGGAGATGACCGGGGATGGCGGGGGTGGGGGGCAGGACATTGAATTTAGAGCTATACATGAAGTACAGTAGAGTGGTCTGGATTGGTAATAGATGTTTGGAAGCTTCTGCATATGAACATCAGGGGAGGAAGTGAAATTATTCATAGAAGGCATAATGTTGAAAGAGTGGGGGCCAAATACAGGAGCTTGGAAGTATTGATAGTGGGGGGAAGTGAAAAAAGAGGGGGTAGTAAAGAGGTTTGGCAGGTGTCAGAATAGAAAGACTTTGCGGGCACAGAAATCAGGAGGGTAAAGTTCTAGGAATTTTGCTAATACTGTTGTATAGAGTTTTAGAGTGGGGTGGTGAGCTAGATTGCTTGATTTAATGGTCACTGGAAAATGAGGAAGGGGAGATAGACTGCTCTTAACTGGAGAGTAAGAAGGGAAAGTAGAGATTGGTTAACAGTTTGAGGAAGGCCTAGGGTTAAGCAGAGTTCACAGGCTGAACAGAAGGGGAGAATGGGTATAAGGGCACAGTAGGAGGTTGGCCTTTCACTAGAAGGGGGGAGTGGGCAAGGAGAGTTAAGCTGGAAATGAGGTAGCTGCCTGAGGATCTGTTTTCTAGGTTATGAATGAGTTAAGGTTGTTTCTTGAGAGATCAGGGACTAAGCAGTTGAGTGGAGACATTGGGGAAAAATAGTTAAATTTGAAATAGTCATTGAGAGTAAAAGAGGGAGCTGACAAGTTAAACATTGAGAACACAGGTATTAGAGCAACGCTGGAAATCCACCTAGGGTGATGATCATGTCTTTGTAATTGTGCTGCTATTTCTCTAGTTTTCTTCAGTTGTGTGCCATTCACTGGCCTTAGGAACAGTGAAGGAAGACTGTAGCATTGATTCAGGATTAATGTTTTGCTGAGCAGGTGCACTGACAAGATAGGGGCGTAAAGGCATAGAATTTCATGGAGGAGGTAATATTTTAATAGATCTTAATTGATAAAGAGCTATTTTGTGGATAAAGAGGATTGGAAAGCGCTCTTCAGTAAGAAACAAAAACAAGTGGAAGGAGTTGATTATGGTGGTTTGGGGTGTGGGCTGTGGGGAGTGAGGATGAAGTAATGGGCAGAGGGGGTAGAGAGGTGGGTAGGTTCCAGAGTTTGGAATGCTTTGAAACCATTGCAAGGAATTGGTATTTTATTTTAAATTTAAAGGGGGAGCCATTGACTCTTTAAGCCAGGAAGTGACAATTTTTTTTCTTTCTAAACCAGTAAGTGACTAGTATTCATTTGTGTTTTAGAAGGATAATTCTGGAGCACCAGAGAAGGAATATTGGAGTGGAAAAAGAGGCCAAGGAGGTTGTGTGCCTTAGTCCAACAATGCAGTGAGAATGGAGTGGTTAGGCTGCAGTCTTCAAAATAGCATCCCTAGTACTTGGACATTTTACCTGTTTCTTTGTCTTAAACTTTTTTTTTTTTTTAAAGAATTTATTTATTTATTTGACAGAGAGAACACAAGTAGGCAGTGAGGCAAGCAGAGAGAGAGAGGAGGAAGCAGGCTTCCTCCTGAGCAGAGAGCCTGATGTGGGACTCGATCCCAGGACCCTGGGATCATGACCTGAGCCAAAGTCAGTGGCTTAACCCACTGAACCACCCAGGCGCCCATCTTTGTCTTAAATTTTTCTTAGTGTCTTACCCTGGTCTCAATTTCTTACTCTGGTGTCAGTTTAATCTCCCAAAAAGCTCATTGCTCTTTTTAAAATTAATTAATTAATTAGACAGAAATCATAAGTAGGCAGAGAGGCGGGCAGAAGAGGGGTCGAGGGGTGGGGAGCAGACTCCCTGCTGAGCAGAGAGCCAGATGCCGGGCTTGATCCCAGGACTCTACCCACTGAGCCACCCAGATGCCCCTCATTTCTCTTTTCCACCCTCATTGTCCCAAGGCTGAAACTTCCTAGTCTGGCATTAGCACACTGTTGCATGGTTCTTTGTCTCCCCCCACTCCCACCTCAGTGCAGCCACAAGAGAATCCCCATCATTCCCTGAATGATGCTCTCAGTTTTCAGGCTTTGGCCTGTGCTTCCTTTTCTCTAGTTGGGTCTTCCCTATTTCAGTCTTCAATCTATTGATTTTATGTAGTCAATCTTCATAGAGATTTACCCACATATTTATTTTAGGTTTATTTTTTTACTTGATTCTTTTTCAACTCTACAGTTTCCTTTTTAATAGATTTTTAGTTTTTGCCTAAATTCTTAATTATGTCTTTTATCTCCTTGAATATAAAAAGCACAGTTAAGTCTGACAAACTATAGAAAACACATATTAAATATGATAAAAGTAGTCCTGTGGGCCCGTTGCTTCTGTGTACTGTTTCTCTTGGTTCTTTTTCATATGTGTGCTAGCTTATTTTTTAAATCTGCACTAGATATATTTGGAAAGTTATCTGAAGAAATAACACAAGGCCTAGGATGATGTAAATCCTCCTGAAGTAGAAGCATTAATGATCTAGGATGCCTTAAACTCATTTCCAGGTATTAAGTTTTGTTTCTATTCTGGTTTATACATGTTCCTCTGGTATGTAGCTTTTGGAGATCCCAGTCCAAACTGGGTGGTCTGTCAAGCTTTCTTTTCTATGGATGGCACCATATTCTTTTTGTTCTTCTGGTCCATTAAGCTGTCAAAAGGACCATCTAGCCCCATAGCTGCTTTTGGAATTGGTCAATGTCCTGGGAAGCAAGTGGCTGCACCTTGGGATTTCTGGCTTCTCCTGAAGTTTGGTTTGGTAATTCTTGTAATTGCTCCATGCGTCCAAGCAGATGCCAGGTTTTTCTAGTTCTTCTAAGCAGAAGGCTGAATCTGAATTACCTAGTTTGGCATCGCTAGAAGGGGAAGTCCTCTTTCATCTGTGCAGATTCTCTCTGTATTTCAGGGCTTAAGTCAGTTTCCATGAAAACTTTTCTTCTGAAACTTAAGTGATCTTTTCTCCTTTGAACTCTAATGTAGTACCTTTTTGATTTTACTTTTTTCAAGAGCACTCACTGTTTTACAGCTCACATTTCAATTAACTAGGTTGAATGTTTTGTTCTATTAGACCATAAGCTCCCTGAAGATAAATACGTATTTATCTTTACATAGCTCAGTGCCTTGTACATATTAGTTTCGTAGTAAGTATTGAGTGAGAGGATCCCTTTCAGAAAGGCAATCAAGAGGACAGTCTACACTTTTGAGTACATCTTCTGTTTTAGAACTGCTAAGTAGAAAAAAGAATGAGTAGCTGCATTTATGATTTAAAATGAGAGATTAGGAATATCATGTGGCCCTATTTTACCTTTGTAGAGTTAATCAAGGCCTGTTTTAATTGGCGCCTGCCTTATTGTACTAGAGTTCAGACACCTGGATTTTATTGCTGGCTCTGAAACAAACTAAATGGATGAAAAACTGAGTGGCTAAAAGAACTGAAAAGCTCATGTGAATTAATGCATGAGGCATGCCCCAGATCATGCTGTATTTTTAGATCCAGTAAATTCTTTTGTTCCTAATATAGGAAGATTCTCAACTAGAAAGTGAATTTGCTTTAAGAGCGAAGATTTTGTGTTTTGCTTTTTCCAAGTAAAAATTTTTTTTAAAGATTTTCTTTATTTCTTTGACAGACAGAGATCACAAGTAGGCAGAGAGGCAGGCAGGGAGAGAGGAGGAAGCAGGCTCTCTGCAGAGCAGAGATCCCAGTGCGGGGCTCGATCCCAGGACTCTGGGATCATGACCTGAGCCGAAGGCAGAGGCCTTAACCCATCGAGCCACCCAGGTGCCCCTTTTTCCAAGTAAATTGATGGCGTAGTATAATACAAGTTTTGCTCATAAATTTAAAACTTGGGTTATCACTATTATTTTAAATTTTATTTATTGTTTTTTTATTTTTATTTTTTAAAGATTTTATTTATTTATTTGACAGACAGAGATCACAAGTAGGCAGAGAGGCAGGCAGAGAGAGAGGGGGAAGCAGGATCCCCGCTGAGCAGAGAGCCCGATGCAGGGCTCGATCCCAGGACCCTGAGACCATGACCTGAGCCAGAGGCAGAGGCTTTAACCCACTGAGCCACCCAGGCGCCCCTTATTTTAAATTTTAAAACGTTGCTTAAGTTTGGGATAGTGGAGCTAATACTATGCTATAAAACTTCAATAATCCTTCACTTTTTTTTTTTAAAACTCTTAGAGCCTTTGTGGTTTGTTTTGGCCTGTTACTAGTTTTTAACAAGGTATCTCAGGACCAGCAAATTTTGCAGTCAGATGCTCTGCCACTGAGCTTTACCCCCGGAGCAGCAAATGTCGATGTTTTAAATGTGAAGCTGGAAATGAACAGTAATATTCTAGGCCAAAGTAACTTAATCTATAACTTCATTTTTTTTTTGTTTTTTGTTTTAAGAATGATAACTTGGTCAGTCTTGCTTGATTTCTTGAGCCACTGGACTTCAGTTTCATCATCATCTTGATTCCTTTACTTAACACTCTAGGTTTTGTGCCCTGTTGTCAGTCACAGACCTCTTTCCTTCATGATGTAGCTATGATTCCTATTTTCCAGATGAAAGAAGTGCCTTGTATAAAACCACATGGCCACTATTAGGAAGAGGTGAAAGTAAAATTGTGATTCATCTAATTCCCAAGTCCCATGATGCCTTCTATTTAAATATGTGTCATGTGTGTTTCAAAATGACTTTGGGGTTACCTTCAGTATTTACTGATAGACTATGCAAGTTCTTGCTCTGTTCATATAATTAAACTGAATTTAGCCCCTTGTAAATCCAGGGATTAAAGAAAAAAAAATGTTGCATAGTCAAAAGGAAAAATAGAAAAAGTGTGAATTGTTCAAACCTTCTATTCCTTTTGGTCTTGAGGTAGAGAATATGGTGGTCTGGGTATACTGTCTCATGGTGCCTATGGCTCATGATGAGCTTGGTGTTAAAGGCCGCTTCTCCTAGTTGGGATGAAAGGGGACTGTAGGCACCCAGCGGAGAGGATGCATCTCTGATTGGGTTACCTCCTACGTGAGACCTACAGAGAGGTGTGGGATTCTACCTGCTTTATGGTAGAGCTCTAAGACTAAATTTGTTAGAATGTTATTTGAGGAGACTTAATTTGTTCGTATATATTGTAAAATTTATATAGTCATCTTGTATTTATCAGTGCAAAGTGATTGTTTCACAGAATGTAATATTATCTGAACATATTTCAACTTTGATTCCTGATGTTTTTAAAGTAGCTATTGTGTTCTCTTCCTAGTTCTGTAAATTGAGCCAGAAAGAAGAGGCTAACTTACTGTAACTTCTGTTCAATGAATCAACAGTGATGCTTCCTGGTTAATCACTTATTTCTTGTCTAAATATCCTCAACTTCTCTGTTTAATAATTCATTTTATTTTTACTGATCAGTTGTCAGATTTACTTGCCCATAGTTTTGTCATCTGTTTTTTTTCCAAAATTGGGGCATTTTCTGAGCAGGTCTTTTGGCAGCCTTCTTGTTGTGTAAAATTTCTCAGAAATTACTTAACTGTGGTTGTGACTGTAAAATTTTTTCAGAACATAGAGTTGTAATTTGCCTGGTGCTGAAATTTAAATGCCCCAGGTAGGTCACTTAACCGAAGGTTAAGGTCACTTAACCACTCTTAAAAAATTCTTACTGTACATATATCTGTTAATAGACTTTGAGTTCCCTGTGTTAAAATGTGTTCTTTCTATAATATTTTCAATGTAGGAAATAAAGTCTTTGCTTTCACTTTTTGGAGGTCAGTTCATCAGTAGTCAGGAAACTTACGGAAAGGTAAGTTGAATTTATATTTTTCATTAGACCATATTTATAAGAATCTTGGGTTTGAAGGGAAAAACTGCAAACATTTATATTTATATAGCTACTTGTTTCTATTTCTAGGGGCAATTGAATAAAAAGGATATTTTTGGAAAAGTTGTGGTTTTGGAACGTCATTTAAGTTTATTTCCAGTATTCATTTAGTTTACTAGTTTTTAATTTTTGACTCAACACTTGTACTCTGCTTGGTATCTTTCTCTTAGTTGAAAAAAAGGGACTGTTTTCTGTTGATGAGGTATGATTAAAATTAGAATATAGAATTTAGCGGAATTTCAGACTTAATATTGGGAATTATTTAAACATTTGAAATTATGCATGTATAAGATTGTGAATTTTTGAGCTTTATATTTTGTATTTGATAGTTTATCAGTGTATTAGAGAAGTTTGGGAAATAAAAAAAAGTCATTCCTGGGCACCTGGGTGGCTCAGGGGGTTAAAGCCTCTGCCTTCGGCTCAGGTCATGATCCTAGAGTCCTGGGATCGAGCCCCTCATCAGGCTCTCTGCTCAGCAGGGAGCCTGCTGCCTCTCCTCTCTCTCTGTCTGTCTCTCTGCCTACTTGTGATCTCTGTCTGTAAAATAAATAAATAATCTTAAAAAAGGAAAAAAAAGTAATTCCTAATTCTTCTTCTTTCATGTGACTTATAATTTGAGGGTAGGGCCTTTCAGTCTTTTTTCATATGCTTTTTTCCCCTTTAGTTCAATTTTAAAAAAAAATCATGATTCACCTTTTTTTTTTTTTCCCCCCAGAGATTTTCTTTCTTTATTTGACAGAGCACAAGAAGGCAGAGTGGCAGGCAGAGGGATAGGGAGAAGCAGGCTCTCCGCTGAGCAGGGAGCCCGATGCAGAGCTCGATCCCAAGACCCCGGGATCATGACCTGAGCAGAAGGCAGCCGCTTAACCATCTGAGCCACCTAGGTGCTCCTTCCCTTTAGTTCTAATACTACTTATGAACTTCTTCAGTCTCTTTTTTACTTGATAGTATTAATATAGGTCCATATTGCTACATAGCCTTTATTACTAACAGGGTCATATAATATTTTCTATTGATTAGTTCTGTCATTTATCTAATTACATTCAGATTGCTTTTCAGTTTTTCTATTAAAAATAATATTGAGATAACCATCTTTTTTCTGTTTGGATTATTTAGAATTTTTCTGTAGAGTAGTTATAAATATTGGAAGAAGAAAGAATGGCAGGGAGGATTTCTTCCAGAAGATTAGAGAACTTAATTGAAAGTCTGCTAAAGTTGGACTTCTATTTCTAATTGATTTTCATGTACTGAGGGAGGAGGAAGAAAGGGAGAGTATAGATATAATTGGGTAGGCATGATGAACTGAGGTCAGGGTTCTGCTTTGTTTTTCTGTATTCTGGCAGGGGGTTATCAGGGTGGAGATGAAAAGTGCCTATAATCGGGGCTCCTGGGTGGTTCAGTTGACTAAGCAACCAACTCTTGATTTCTGCTCAGGTCATAATCTCAGAGTTGGGAGATCAAGCCCTAAGTTCAGTTCCATGCTTAATGTGGAGCTTGCTTAAGTCACTCTCTTTCCCCCTCTCCCTTGTACTCCCATGTACACCCATGCATGCTCTATCTCTGAAAATAAGATAAAATAAAATAAAATTTTAAAAAGTGCCTGTAATCTTGATGTTGAGACAGAGGATTGGTAAACAATTCTGATGCACCTGACACTTTTCCTTAGATAAAATAGTAAGAATTAATGATAATATACCCTATGATTTTCCATCATAGTTATTTCTACCCCTCAGGTGGCCACAACTACTTAAAAGAGGGATCATTCAAAGAAATACATTACGTAGAAGTTAAAAGTAAAATAGCTATATTATCAGGAATGATCAACAATAAAAAATTCTGAGATTTTACTTTGGAGTAAAATATGCATTATTTTGGTCAAAATACATAAGAGTAAATGCAAAATTAATCTTAAGTTTAACCTTATATTTGCTGTTATTTGCATTTATGGTCATTTATAAAAGTGATCTGATGTTGTACTGTATTATCTTAACAGGTTACCTATTTAAATAATTTACTTTTTTACTATTGGAGTAATTTTTATTTTGGTTGGAGAATTCTTATATAAAAGTAGCAAATGGGAATCTCTCACTGACTTCTTGGCTAGAGAAGCATATGAGGCCATAAAACCAGTTACAAGTTGTATATTGTTATTTTTTTCAGTCTCCTTTTTGGATTCTTAGCATTCCGTCAGAAGATATTGCCAGAAACTTAATGAAACGAACAGTGTGTGCCAAGTAAGAGAAACTTATAATGTTTTCCTGCGGATTGTATAATGTACTTCTCATACTACTCTGTCCTTGCCGCTCTGTTGGCGGAGAATTAGGGGTATGTTGTGGGGAGCTCACCTTAGCTTGCAGATACATGAATTTGCCACTGGGTGGTGGTGGTAGAACAGGGAATTTTCTGCTGAAATGATGGTGATGGAATGTTAGTGGTGAAATGCATGAACCCTTGTTTTGGGGTAATTTTTTAAAACTTCTGTATTAAGCAGGAATATAGTTTAAGATGTAAAAGTTAAATGCCACATTTAATTATAACCAAAGTATTGAGAATCTAAATATTTTTTCTTATAGATGGCTTTTAGTTGGGTGAGCAGATAAGTCTGAAATGACAAAAAGCGAGGACTGCTGTGAAATGTTTTACTGCTTTATTTGTTAGAGAGTGAAGTCCTGATTATCTTGTGTGGATTACTATAATGATGTTGTTCATAGTTTATCCTACCTGTTTTCTAGATTTTATCATTGGTGTCTGATCTTTTTTCCCATTTCTTCCTTCTTTCCCTCCCTCCTTTCTTCCCAATCTTTTAAGTTGAAACTTGCTAATGGGTCTTACTATTCAGTAAAAAGGACCAGCAGACAGAAACATAACTAAAAAACATATCTTCTGAACAATTATTACTTTTGATTAACATATTAAAATGTATGGTTCTAAGGGTTGTTTGATTTCAGTAGATAAGTCTTATTAGGTTTGAAATAGCTGCTTGAGGACCAGGAACTTATATACTTCCTTCAGAGCTTTTACCTTCTCCTGCATTTACTTAATGGTAAAATTAGTAATTATGTAATGATTGTATAATATTATATAATAATTTCCTTGCCTACTTTCTATTCTCTGTATATTTTGAATAGCTGAGGTTGGGTATACCTTCAGTGATAGCTAAGTAAGGGTGGTATTACTATAGAGGTCCTCTGTTTATAAATTTAATAGAAAGCAAAGGAGGAGTTCATTTTCAAATGATAAAATTCAAAGTCCTAATTGTAGCATTAATTGTTCTGGAAATAAAATAGACTATTATAAGCATGGATTGAAAATTAATTTAAAGTTATTTTTTGTGGTAGACTAGGGATTGAAAGATAATTTTGTTTTGTTGATTTATTTTTAACATGGAGTATTTTGAGCATATTACAAAAAGGATGAAAAATATAATAAACACCCACGTATCTACCTTGTTAGATCTCAAATTTTGAGATACTTCCCGCAGCTTTCTTAAAAAAAAAAAAAAGTGGTTTACAGAAACTGTTGACTGTGCACCTTTCCCAATTCTACTCCCCTCCTTCCCTCAAAGGATAGTTTCTTAAATTTTGTCAGAAAGATTTCACTATTACTTCCATAATCACTAAAATATTTGAGATTATTGGGGCGCCTGGGTGACTTAATTGCTAAGCGTCTGCCTTCAACTCAGGTCATGATCCCAGGGTCCTGGGATTGAGCCCTGCATTGGGCTCCCTGCTAGGTGAGAGGCCTGCTTCTCCCTCTCCCATTCCCCCTCTCGTATTCCCTCTCTCGCTATGTTTCTGTCAAATAAATAAAAACTTTTAAAGGAAAATATATTTGAAATTATTGTATTAGTAAGTTGATATCCATGCTTATTTATATATCACCTATCAGAAGTGTGGCAATCTATATAAGCTTTATAATCGCTAAAGTATGGATCACAGTAGTTAAGTCATATATATGAAAACTGTTTACTCTGAAAATCTAAATCATTAAAGGTATTATTATAAATGAATGTTTTAGTTATAGCTGAAGCTTTTGGTGCTATGTGCCTAATCTTTATTTTGACTATTTAAAATATAAATTTATTATATATAAATTCTTTCTGAAAAAGAGGATATGGAGTCACATTTTGTTGATTCTAGTTTATTGTTATAAGTATTAATTTCTACGTTATACTATATAATAGCTCATTAGGGATAATTATAATCCATGAAACTGCCTTTCCCTGAATTGGGTTGGGATTCCTTTTTTTTTTTTTTTTAAAGCTTTTGAGGAGCAGTGTATTATAGTGCATGTAGTCATGTGTGTAGTCTAGAGTCTGATGGATTGGAATCCTAGCTTCTTTAATTGCTATATGACCTGAAAGAGTCATTTTAATTTCCTTGTCCCTCAGTTTCCTCATGAGTTCAATGGGTGATGATACTGGAAGCTATCTCTTAGGCCTCCTATGAGGAACAGTTACGAATCCATATTAAATGGCCTTAGAGGGTGCCTGGGTGGCTCAGGTGGTTGAGCAACTGCCTTTGGCTCGGGTCATGATCCTGGAGTCCCGGGATCGAGTCCCACATCGGGCTCCCTGCTCGGCAGGGAGTCTGCTTCTTCTGCTGACCTCTCTACTCTCATGCTCTCTCTCTCTCAAATAAATAAATAAAATCTTTAAAAAAAAAAAAAAAAAGGGGGCGCCTGGGTGGCTCAGTGGGTTAAGCCGCTGCCTTCGGCTCAGGTCATGATCTCAGAGTCCTGGGATCGAGTCCCGCATCGGGCTCTCTGCTCAGCGGAGAGCCTGCTTCCCTCTCTCTCTCTCTCTGCCTGCCTCTCCATCTACTTGTGATTTCTCTCTGTCAAATAAATAAATAAAAATCTTAAAAAAAAAAAAAAAAGGCCTTAGAACAGGCCCTTGTACTTTGAGTTATATGTTAGCTTTTATTATTTTTTATTATTTTTGTTTTTCAAGGTTTTCCCTTTCCAGAGGTTGAATTACATATGCTTCCCCTCAGTTTATGCTTCCAGAAGTCTTCTCCCTTGGGTTTCATGAAGGCAGTGAGCTTTGTTCTGTTGTGTCTTCATGCACAGAACAATTCCTGGTATATAATAATACTTAATAAATATTTGTTGAATAAATGAGTTGATTAAGCTTATTATAATCTCTTAACATTAAGAAAAAATCCTGAGTACGTGGGATTTGGGGACATCTATTCTGAATAATTGTGTTTGCTGCTTTTTGCTCCTTCTATGTTTGTATAGCTGAGGTCAGTCCTTTAGTGATGGCTAAGTAAGAGAAGGATTACTGTAGAGGCCCTCTTTCAATAAATTCAATAGAAAGGAAATGAAGTTTATTTTCAAAGGATAATATTCTCCATCCTAATGGCAGCATTAATTACATTTATAAAGTAGTTTGAATTTAGATACACAAAACTATGCTACTATGTAGATTTGAGTTCCATTACAATGAATTCTTGTTTGTAATGAAATTTGCTTGTAATTGTTTACATGTTCCTTGAAATTGGTGGAAGCGTGAAGATTTTTTTATACAGTAAGAATTTTCTTTTTGTAGTGGTTAGAAAAGTAACTAACAGTTATTAAATATTAGTAAGTAATAGTTAAATATTAATTGTAACATTTTTAACTGGTCATTTTTATTTTATGGAGCAAACACTGCAAAAAATTGGATTTGCTGCAACTTTTCACCTGTTCTACTAAAATAAATGATGTTGCTACATCATTTGTATTCTAGTATAAAAATATAATAATGAAAACTTGGAAAAATCTTGACTTAAGTTTCCTTCTTCTGTGTAGAGTTAAACTTATTTGTGTGATTTGGACTTAATGTTTTTTAATATTAAGTTACATTTATTAACTTAATGTTTATTAACACATTTCTCATTTATAGCTTAGAAAATATAGGCAATAATTGTATTAGTGGAACAAGCATAAAGAACGAGGGAAGTAATTGTTCCATATTACTGCATGGACTGATTTTGTTACTGAGGTTAGTAGTAATCATTTATTTCCTAGGTCCATATTTGAGCTATGGGGTCATGGAAAATCTCCAGAGGAGCTGTACAGTTCTCTTAAAAACTACCCTGTGGAGAAGATGGTACGTAGTGAAATTTTTATATAGGTGTATCTACAGATACTGTATAATTATGAAGCTTTAAATAACTTATTTGCTTTTATTTCAGGTTCCGTTTCTACATTCAGATTCTACGTATAAAATAAAGATTCACACATTTAATAAAACATTGACACAAGAAGAAAAAGTCAAACGAATAGATGTAAGTGAATTTAGCAATAATGAAAGAAGCCTATGAGAATAATGTGGTCTGTTGCTGTTGATATGTAATAATTCTCAATTCTGTTAAGTGCTTATTTTGTGGCACATTGTGTGCTGATTCTCATGTTTTGTCTTACTTAATGCTGATACCAGACTTACAAGATCAGTAGGACTATGCAAGCACCATTTCTCCTTTAAAATTCTAATGGGACGGGGCGCCTGGGTGGCTCAGTGGTTTAAGCCGCTGCCTTCGGCTCAGGTCATGATCTCAGGGTCCTGGGATCGGGTCCCGCATCGGGCTCTCTGCTCGGCAGGGAGCCTGCTTCCCTCTCTCTCTCTCTGCCTGCCTCTCCATCTACTTGTGATTTCTCTCTGTCAAATAAATAAATAAAATCTTTAAAAAAAAAAAATTCTAATGGGACATGAAAATCACTTTTATTTTTTAGGCACTTGAGTTTCTGCCATTTGAAGGGAAAGTGAATTTAAAGAAGCCACAGCATATATTCTCTGTTTTGGAGGATTATGGTTTGGACCCAAACCGCATCCCTGAGAATCCACATAATATCTATTTTGGTAGATGGGTAAGGAGGTGTTCTTTTTATGTATTTGAGGTTGTTTCTTTAAAAGCTTAATGTTAGACCTTTGTATAGGATTCTATATGTAGAATTTTAAAACCACTCAAGACTCAGAATTACTGTATGAATTAAAATGAGTGGAAAATATGTGGTTATGTTTTTTTTGTTTGTTTTTCCAGAGATTCCTGGGAAGTGCACGAGGTTTGTTATATATAGGGCCTAGACATGGTGTACCAGGAAAAAATAACATGAGACTTGTCAGAAAGTCTGGATTGCTTTTTAAGCAGAGAAAATGTAGTGTGCTGTGGTAACTGAGGGATCTCATTTGTGGAGTTCCCAAATCTAAGCTCAAATTCCGAAAAGAAATAAAATTACTACAGAGCAGTTCTGCTCCCTTCCCTAAGGGTAATGGAAGCTGGGGCTTATGTTACAGATTATTGTTCTTAGGAGAAAAAAGAGGTGGGTAAAATTTACTCACTACCAACCCCTAGAATTATTGCATTCAAATTCAATTAAAATTTAGTTCAGAAAGTCACAGTAAATTGCAACAAGCTAAAAAATACAAGGTATTTGTCCATAATTACCTCAATCACGTTTTTTAAATGAACAAATTTAGAGCAATGCTAAGTGGAAAGAAGTTTTTATCATCAAGATACTCTGGTTTTATTGTGAATGATTAATTTCAATCTGTTTTATACGGTTAAACTAATCTGAAGAATCTCTGATCTAGATTGCAGATGGACAGAGAGAGCTTATTGAGTCATACAGTGTCAAAAAGAGACACTTTATTGGAAATACAAGCATGGATGCTGGTTTATCATTTATCATGGCCAACCATGGAAAAGTGAAAGAGAATGATATTGTCTTTGATCCATTTGTTGGAACAGGTATTTTTATTTAACTGTTAAATTAGTGCGTAGATATTACTTGTTTATATTAGTCAAGCTCATAGTAATGTTTTTGCTAAAACATTAATAAATTTGTACAAAATAATCTTAGCTATCATGAGATGCTGACTAAGAGATGACCACATATTTGTGTAATAGCCCAGTATACAACATTTGAGCCACCTCAAGAATGATAGGATTTAATTTTGTGGGCTTTTTCCCCAAGTTAACCACTAGGTGGAGGGGCATACCACACATTGCAATACTGTGTACTGTGGAAATGTAAAGCTATAGTTTATCAAAATAGGGAAACTTGAATGGAAAAAAAAAAAAAAAAACTTGAGTGACAAGATAAAAAACAAAGTGTTCATTATTTAACATGGATAACTATATACTTACATGGAAAAAATGGGTACTGTGTCTGATCTTTGATTTGGTTTGTAGAGGTTTATAAGTAAGTATGAAAATAAGGAAAGTGACTTAATTCTTAACGGGCTTGAGCCTGGCTGCTGAGACTGCAGTCTGTGTTCTGTCCTCGTAATTAACTTTGTGTAGAAGTCCTAAAATTCCGCATTAACCTCCTCTGATTCGTGAGGAAATTTTCCCACTTTGCCCTATTTTTTGCTGGCTCTTACTCATATGTAGGGAGCACTCATATTTAGATCTGTCTGGCTAAATTCATTGTGATTCAGATTGCCTTGGAACAAATTACGTTTGTGGTTGGAGTTTCTCCCTGTAGCTGTCTTTCCCCATCAGAAACTTGGGAAGGAGCTCTGCCACAATAGCTAACATTGTTGAACTAAAAAGAAAAAAAACTTCCTGAGGGGATTATGGCACAGAGAGAGGTTATGTGACTTGGCCAAGGTTATACAGTGTGTAAATTTCATGAGATTCAAACTCAAGCAGTCTAACTCCAGAGCTCATGCTCTTAAATACTACACTAGAGTTGTTTCTTTCGGCATTAAGATCTTTCCACCAACTATTACACCATAACCCAACGTGAGGAGTGTGACCACATGCGATAAGGAAGAAATCTTATCAAAGTCAAGAGATTTCTAACTGTTGGAATGAATTTCTGTGTTTGTTGTTGAATTAGTCTGTTGGTGAGTTTCTCTTCTGCATTCCACCAGTATCTCTGTATATCCCCCACCTAGCATTAGACCTATTTGTTTCTTTCTTATCTTCATTATCCTTAGTGCCTCCCCCCTCTTTTTAAACTCTTATTGGAAATAATGTCAAACTTATAGCAAAGGTACAAGAATGAAAATAGAACAGAGAACAAACCACTTGCACATACTTGACTCAGATTAAACTATTGTTAACATTTGGTCTCATTTGCTTTATCATTTCTTTTTTATGTTCATTTACATAATTTTGTTTTCTTTACAGTTTGAAATTGCATCCATCCAGTCTCTTTACCTCTCAAATATATATATCTTAAGAGTTAGAATATTCTCTTATGTAACCATGGTATAGTTTTCAATGTTAGCAAATGTACTGCTAATGCAGTACTTTAGTGTTCATATGACATTTTTGCTAATTGACCCACTGATGTTCTATATACTATATTTTTCCTTTTCAGTCTAGCATCAAGTGTTGTATTTTGTCACTGATGTTTCTTTGATCCATTTGGTATGGAACAAGTCCATAGTCCTTCTTTTTCTTTTGTGAGATTTGCACTTTTGAAGAACACTGTCCCTCCTCTCTTTGCTTTTTATTTAGAATATACCTCACTTGGGTCATTTATTTCTGCATGAGTTCTGCAAATTATACATTCCTGGCCAGACTACTACAACAGTGATTTTGTGTCCTTCTCAGGGCATCTGCATGATGGTTATCTGCCCCTCATTGGTAATATTAATTTTGATCAGCTGGTTAAGGTGGAGGGTGATTTTTCCATTGTATGTTAAGACCCATGTAAGTATCCTGTTCCACATCTAAATTCCTCCTCACCCCTGTCAAGTGGTCAGGTTGGCATTCACTGAAGATCCTTGCCTGAACCAGTTTTAACTTTGGTCACAAAGTTAACTTCTGGTCACAAAGGGATGATTTTTCCAGTAGTACTTCCTCCACAATTACCACTCAACACTCATTCTATTATAATCAAGAGCCCTTTCTTCTCTCCTATGTATTTATTATTAATATAAACGGTGGATTCCCCTTAGTGGTCTATAATTAGTTAACTTATTTTGTTGCTCAAATTATCCCACTTTTGCCAAGGAGCACTTTTGTACTGTATCTGTCTTTGTGACCTCTACCCTGTCTTTTTTATTTTTGGGTACTTTCTTACTTTCTGGCTCACCTTTTACCTGCCCAAACTCTGGAATCAGCCATTTCTCCAAGTAACTGTTGTTTCTTTTAGTGGGGAATGGTATTAGAGACCAAGATCTGGGTGCTAGGTATCTTCATTTCTCCACACATTCAGCAGATAAGCTAGGACATTTAGGTGTGAAGGTGTACAATATGTATATAAATATATATGCAAATATCCCTTTGTATGTACTGTGTATGCATGTGGATAGACACATATATTGTAGAAATTGTGAATTTTCTTTCTTTCTTTCTTTCTTTTTTTTAAATTTTATTTTTTATTTATTTGACAAAGATCACAAGTAGTCAGAGAGGCAGGCAGAGAGAGAGGAAGAAGCAGGCCCTTCGCAGAGCAGAGAGCCCGATGTTGGGCTCGATCCCAGGACCCTGGGATCATGACCTGAACTGAAGGCAGAGGCTTTAACCCACTGAGCCACCCAGGCACCCCGAGAATCCTGTTTTCTTTCACCATTTACACATTAATTTTTTTGCTCATTGCTATAATGTATCTAATATAGTTTCAGAATTGCTTTACCCTTACCACTAAAAGAAAAGCAAAAAAATACAAAAGCCCTATTAAAAGGATATATGTTTTTAGGCTGTGTATTCTGTTCTTTACCACACCTAAAGGGCAGTAAAATCAAATATTGTGCTTTCTTCTTTTCCCCTTCATTTCAGAATCAGTTTAGAGTTCTTTTTTTTTCAGTTTTCCCTCAGTTTTAGATTTTTTTACCTCCTTCCACCCTTGTTGATTTATTTTTAAATATGCAGAAAATCAGTTTACTTTCAGAAGTCAGCTATGTAAGAGATATATAAGTATCACTTCTTTCTGTATCTCTTCATTCTCCTCCCTCATCCCTTGAAGATACCCAACTTCTTTTCTTTTTTAGTTGATTCTTCTTATTTGTGGGTTTTTTTTTGTAATGATAGGCAGATATATGTACATTTTATTTTTACTTCTTTCTTACACTACATTGCTTTTCTCACTTAACAGTTTTTCCTGAAAATCACTTTCTGTTAGTTCATAGGAATTGTCTTCATTCTTTTTTATACTTGTACTCCATGGGTGTATATACTGTAATTTATTCAAGCAGTCTCCTATATATACTTGGACATGAGTAGTGTCCAGTATTTTAGAGTTATAAATAATGCCTGCAATGAATAATCTTTTGTATATATACTTGCATAATGTTGGAGATATGGCTCTAGGGTAAATTCTTAAAAGTAGAATTGCTGGATGAAGAACGTATGTATATTTTAAACCTTGTTTCACCAGCAGAGTTTATTGTCAAGGTCTTGAAATGTTGCCAGTCTGTTGGATGAAAACATTATCACAGTTTAGTGTTATTTTATATTTCTCTTATTATGAGTGAAGTCTAGTAACCTTTTATATATATATTTAACATATAATGTATTATTTCTTTCAGGGGTACAGGTCTGTAATTCATGAGTCTTATATAATACCCAGTGCTTGTTACAATAACATCCTCCCCAATGTCCATCACCCAGTTTCCCCATCCCTCCACCCACTATGCCTGCAGCAACCCTCAGTTTGTTTCCTGTGATTAATAAGAGCCTCTTATGGCTTGTTTCCCTCACTGTTTTGTCTTGTTTTATTTTTTCTCTCTTCCCCTATGATTCTCTGCCTTGTGTCTTAAATTCTGCATATTGGTGAGATCATATGATAATTATCTTTCTCTGATTGACTTCTTTCATTTAGTGTAATACCCTCTAGTTCCATCCATGTTGTTGCAACCTTTTATTAAGTTTTAAGGGCCATTTTGATAATTTCTTTGGAAATATTTTTCATGTCTTTTGCCCATTTTTATGTAGACATTTCTTTATTTTTGAAAGTACTTTGTATGTTAGGGAATTAGCCCTCCCTCTTTTTTCCTGTTTTTTTATATGTATGTAAAGATGTATACATATGGGTATTGCATGCGTGTGTGTATGTGTGTATACACACAACCAAATATTTTTTCCCAGTTTGCCATTTATTTTTGACTTTGCAAACAGTTGCCTTTTGCCATGCAAAAGTTTTTCCTACATTTATGTTATAGAGGTATCTAGCTATGTTTCTTTTCGTAGTACATTTATAGTTTTAGTTTAGTTTCTTTAGGTCTCTGATCTATTTGGAGTTTTTCTTATATGCTGTGGGGAATGGATCTATAAATTTCTTTTTTTTTCCAAATACTAAACCTTTTAGTAATCTTTAATTTGTTCTTGGACTTTAAAAACTTTTTTCTCGGAAGTGAGAATTCTTTGACATACATATATGTACATAATGCTTAATATGTATGCATACATGTAGATAATACTATAAAGTCTAAAAATAGAGCTCCTAGTACAGGTAAAATTTCTTTCCCTTGATGTCTATGAGGTTGGGTATATTATGAAATGCTAATTTCTGCCACAGCAATCAAAATATTGATTACCTTCAGTGTGAGTAAGGGGCAAGGAGACCTGCCCCTAATTTGCTTTAGAGCATCTCCTTAGAATGGGTAGTACATTTTGGTCTGTCACTGTTTACATAGGACAATTAATTGAAAATTACAAAGAGGAAGATCTTTGCAAAGATGCTGCTAAAATATATTTTTTTAAATTTGTGTTTGTAATTTAAGCATAGCTTTAGAATCTAGTTTTTGGTGCTTTTGTTTTGAAATTGGTGATGTAATTGTGAATAGACACAATTCTTAAGTATAGTTTGTCCTTTTTCTTGGGCCTTTTGTCTCACTGATGGGTAGTACCTTCCGAAGGATTGGGGAAATACTAACCCTGTTCCCTCCTCCATGGCCATAGTTTTTCACAAATATTTTTGATAGTATTTTTTCCTTGTTTCCTTTTCTAATATTTAAAAACAAAGTCAAGTGGATCCAATCCTTTTCCATTTTAAAGGCACAGAATTGAAATATATTCTTTTCCCAAATGTTTTATCCACTGACTTCTCATAACTTGTGATTTTTCTCAAGGTTATAGGATAGAGTAGAAAGCTTCTGGGAAACCAAAAGGAGAGATATACTCTTTTCCTGCCTAAATGCCTTTCCTTTTTCTTTAGACAGTGTGATGTTGTTGTCTAGAATGACATTATAAGTTGTAGAAACATACTTTCCTTTCCATTTTAGTGAGTATGTTGCTTTTCATTTTAATAAGTTTTTTTTTTTTAAGATTTTATTTATTTACTTGACAGAGATCAGAAGTAGGCAGAGAGAGAGGAGGAAGCAGGCTCCCTGCTGAGCAGAGAGCCCGATGTGGGGCTTGATCCCAGGACCCTGGGATCATGACCTGAGCCGAAGGCAGAGGTTTTAACCCAGTGAGCCACCCAGGGGCACCTCATTTTAATAATTTTTTTTTTAAAAGTTGCGTATCTCCATTTTTTTCCGAGGGAGAAGATATTTCTCATTGGGCTAGCTTTTGGTAGTTAGGAAGTCCTGTTGCTCTAATATGAGCAAGGAGGATTGATGAGCATGATATGTGGAATACCTATAATGGTACAGGCCCACCTGTGATATACAAGAGTTGTGAATGGTATACAACTCTTACTGATTGAGTGTGCAGCTTTACTTAATTTAATAACAGATTTTACTTTTATCTAACTGGAATGCTAAGTGTATATTTGTTTTAATTGGTGCTGACCCCAAAGGAGAGAAAATGGTATAGAGGAAAGAGCAAATAGAGTGAGTTTTAAATCCTTAATCTATTAGTTATTATATCACTTAGGGCAATATTCTCAACTTGTCTGGGCCTCAGTTCCATCATTAATAAAATGGTAATATTAATATATTGTGAGGATTAAGTGAGGTAATACATGTATATGAAATTCTTTTTTTTAAATTTTTATTTATTTATTTTTTTAAATATATTTTTTTTATTTTAAAGATTTTATTTATTTATTTGACAGAGAGAGATCACAAGTAGACGGAGAGGCAGGCAGAGAGATATAGGGAAACAGGTGCCCTGCTGAGCAGAGAGCCTGATGCGGGACTCAATCCCAGGACCCTGAGATCATGACCTGAGCCGAAGGCAGCGGCTCAACCCGCTGAGCCACCCAGGCGCCCCTGTATATGAAATTCTTAAGAAGTTGCCTGACACATGGTAGGCTTTCAGTAGACTATAATGGTTATCATTATTATTTTTAAATTATTATTTTGTTAGGAACTTAGATGCCTTTCTGGTAAAAGATGTTAGATATAGCCAGTATTGAATGATGATGATGAACATTTTGGCCATGAATTCATTTTCTAGTCCCTTCTTTGATTTCCAAGGTATTCATAATTTGCAACTGTTGGCAAATTGTGACAGCAGGCAAGGAAATTGAGGGTTAAAATTGTAAACATCTAATTCATTGGTTATAATGAAAATAGCTGGTACAGGTAGACACACAGCCAGTTGCTTTAGGTAGCTGTGCTATAATTTTATGACAGAGGTCCTTAGATACTTCTTTTCTCCTTCCCCTCTCTCAAGTGATTCAGCTATTTTACTAATTGAGAGTATACCCAGGAGACCATTGTGCACTCCTTGGCTGCTTCTACCTTCAAATGAGCCATAGTGTAAGGAGTGGAGTACAACTCCTTTTGAATTTTATCATTGCAGAATGATAGATGCATATGACAGGTGTTGAGAAACTGACGGCCCTGGTCCTGGGAGGAAACTATGGGAGAGTAAAAGGGACAATTAGGAGAGAGGTAATTGATCTCTGTAGGTCTGTGGATTAGTCTCTGGGTCATTCCCATTTTTGTCCACAACTCTTTATAGTCTCCTTTTCTTGAGTTTCATAGTTTATCTGGTAAAATTTCCATTTTCTAGCAATAGCTTTTTGCTCAGGCTGCTAGTGTAACTTACCTGAGTTCATTTTGAAAAAGGATAAAGTAGATACGGTAGTATTCCATTTTTCCTTCTTTTCTCCTTTCCTTTCAGCAAAACTAAAGCCCAGTCTCTCAATTCTGCACTTTTGTAAGGCTTTTCACTTAAATCTCTAATATGAAAATTGTAAAATAGTTTCTGTATTATAAATAAATTTCACTTATTATGTCCTTTTGCCAATAAGATATTGCCCTAACCTTAAAGTGGTTACTATTTAAGTAAGGAGAAATTAGAAGACTGAGTTTTTGGTATTTGTATACTTGGTAGCATAAGAAATTGGGTGAGTCACATTACCTCCCCCTCATCACTTCACCCCTCCTTTATCACCCCTTCTTCCACCAGAAGGTTCAGGGAAACTCCCAACTAAGGTATAACTAAATGTAAAAAGTGCTTCAATTTAATTGAGAAAACGATGAGATGATTAACAGCGATTACCCAGTGACCAGTTTAGAGAAGCTAATTTATAATAACTTTATTTAAAACTTTGAAAGCTTAAAGAGCACCAAGTTAACTAACAGATGTAGTCTAACACATTATTCATCTCCTTTCAGCAGTGTACTCTAAACTGGGTCTTCTCAAAACTCACTCTAACCAAATGGATAAGGTTCTGTTTAAGGAAGCACAGGAAAGCTTTTCTGTTCCCCTTGACAACTAGTTCTTCTAGGTGAGTATCTGCCTTAATTGGCAGAATTGTAGTAATTCCTCGTAATTCGGGTGAAGTGATTTTGTGAGTATTCCAGTTCTTCACAATATAGTATCTTTCCTAAATATGGATGGTTCCATTTATAGAACAAGACTAATGAGGTCTTACTTAGCTTCCCTCTCACACAAATACTCCTTATATTTAGTATGAAGGAACTTAGGTTTTGGTTACTGCTGTACTTTTTTTAGTTCTCCATTCTCTTCTTCTTGGGGTCTCGTAGTAGTAGTTAAAGTATTTTTCACAAGCAAAGTCTGTTTATTGAAGTGCCTGTTCCCGGACTGTGTTTTAAATGGCTATGGAAGGAACACCATTAATTTACAGATCTTGACCCTCTGGAGGCACTACCCATCTTAATTATAGAAATTACCTTTGGAAAGGATATAAGGGAAAATACGTAATTATTTTCCCTTGTCTGAGTCTGTGCATAGTTTAGGAATATATTTCTGATGTCCATTTGACAGACCTTTCTACGGTGCGGTATAGCCATTAGGAATTTTTAATTTGGATGATGAAAAAAGTAAAATTCAATGGAAAGCACGGTTATTAAAATAACTGATTTTCCCCCTTAAACAATTTAAAAGTATTACCTTTTATTTTAAAATGTTTCATTAATTTTCAAATCTTTATTAGGATTTTTCTTTGTATGTGAGCTAGGCACAGCTACCAAGTTACTTAGTCCAGTCAGATTGTATTGGAACTTTTGTTCTGACTTTGATCACAGCACTAAGTAAAAAGAGAAGTCATTGTATTGTTATTTTTGTTGTTATTTTTGTGTATGCTTGATGATAGTTATTCAGAAATTCATATTTACAGTTTAAAATGAGGTAATTGCTTCACTGGTTACAGGAATAACTGTTTATTGTACTAATATTTTAATTTTTATGGGGATTAACATCTTAAATATTAATTATACCCCCTTAGGTTATTTGAAACTCAGGCTTCCATGGGAATTGAGCCTAGTTGTCAGAATTTATTTATTGCTAACTCTTTTATATAGCAGTTTTATATTCTTGTTTGTAAGTAAGGAGTAAGATGCTTTGTATAGACCTCTCAAAATCAGATGGAAATGTCTAAATGTACATTATTTTATTTATTTTTTTAACTTTTAAAAAAATTATTTATTTATTTATTTGACAGACAGAGAAATCACAAGTAGGCATAGAGGCAGGCAGAGAGAGAGAGAGAGAGAGGAGGAAGCAGGCTCCCTGCTGAGCAGACAGCCCTATGCGGGGCTCGATCCCAGGATGCTGAGATCATGACCTGAGCCGAAGGCAGAGGCTTAACCCACTGAGCCACCCAGGCGCCCCTAAACTATTTTTTAAAAGATTTTATTTATTTATTTGAAGGGGGCAGGGACAGACAGAGGGAGAAGCATACTCCCTGCTGAGCAGGGTTCCCAATATGGAACTCGATCCCAGGACCCTGGGATCATGACCTGAGCCGAAGGCAGTCGCTTAACCAACTGAGCCACCTACATGCCCCTAAATATACATTATTTTAATTAAAAAAAATTTTCCCTAAGCAGTGTGTTCAAAGTAATGATGACAGTACATACATTAATTCCTTACATTGTGACCAGTATAGTGAGCACAATTTAGTGTTTAATTCTGAGGCTTATAAAATAGGGTCAGGACCAGTGTTATTCTCCGGTACTCTGCCTACAGCTATTTTTTAAGACTCTGGATCAGACTAAATAGGGGAAGAAATAAGAGTCTGGGACTTTCTGGTTAACAGACTATAACTGTGTGATTTTCAGGTGGCCTTCTGATAGCATCTGCTCATTTTGGTGCTTATGTATATGGGACAGACATAGACTACAATACAGTTCATGGCTTAGGTGAGTAGAGGTTCTGGACTGTTACAGGCTTTGTTTTTGTATCAGATGTGCTTTCAAAGTAATTAAATGGGTTTATATGGCATTATGCATCTATCTCGTGTTAAGATACAGAGTTGTGGTATAATGTAGTTTTACTTATTCTTACAAATGATAAGATTTTGTTGGATATCTGCTTTTTATGAAGTGATTCAGTATGTGCACAGCGATCTTGTGGGGGATAACAAAGATGAAAAAGAAAAAGCTCTCCTCACTGTCCTAGTAAGAGATTTTTAAAAAGTTGGCAAACTCTAAGGTTGTGAACTTTAGGCTTGGGAAGGAGGTAGGAGAGAGACTAGCCATCTTCTAATTAGCATGTCCATGTTAATAAACACATACAGTTTCTATTTAAAGATTATCACCGTTTTTTATTCATAATCATACTCTTGCATGAATATTGGATTAATTGCTAGTCCTTGAATACTCTATTGGTTTTAATTCCATAACCAACCAAAATATCTTTGAAGTGGTTAACATGACAGTAACTTAGAAGATTCTGCATTGGATTCAGGTTAACTCAAGACAAACATTTGCTTGCTTTTGAGGCAGTTTTGGAAACTATATTAAAATCTAGATGCTTTGCTAATGATACATGGTTGGTTGGAACTGAATTATACTGAAGAAAGTATTCTCATATACCTGAATGGTAATAAAAATGTCAAGTTTCATTGATGATTTTGAAATTCTGTTTATGGTGGTATTCCATTATTGTAACTAGAATCAGCCCTTTAAACACCCTTTTTCTTTTTACTGTCCAGTTTTTCTCAAGTTACTGTATTGGTGAGAATTTATTATACTCCTTTTTTTTTCTTTTTTTCTTTTCTGAAACAATTTGACATATTGTGCTTGATGACCCTCTTTTTTCCTACCTTGACTCTAAGGAATTTAGTAATATTTATCGTAAGGAGAACTGGTTATATTTTATCAAGTTCACCTAAATGGGCTTACCAGAAAAGATATTCTTGGTGATATGTTAGGGCAGACAAAGTGCTAAGAAGAATTATTCCAGTTTGCTTTTAGTAGAAGTCATGTTTGCTTTAAGGAGATTGTCCTATATAATTTGTTAGAATTCTTATTTATAAAAGTTACATTATAACCTTTCAGTCTACTTGAGCAGAATTCTCATTGAGGTAGAATTTTCTCAGAGCTTACCCAGGATGTTCTTAAATATGCACTCTGTTTCATGTGCTTGCAATTTCTTTCTGTACTCTCAAATAATCTCAAAATTTCCCATTTTAAAAATATAAAACCTTTCCTATCAGTCCTGTCGGGGCCCTCTAATGGCCACTTTGTTTTCCTCTTCCTTTTGCCAAAGTGCATCTCGAAAACTAGTATTTACTTGCCGTCTCCTCTTCTTCATCTCTCAGTCTTCTGTCCATTGTTTTCTAGCTTTCACGCCTGCTGAAAACTCTCACTAGGGCTACAGATCTTAGCATTTGGCAGTGTTGACCTTCATAAAGCCTCCCTTGGTCTCCTGGACCGTGGCCTCATTGGGTGGTACTTCTACTTCTTTGGTTGTTCCACCTCTGTCTTCTTAAGGCCCTGTGGATTTCTTTGACCTGTGTTAACATGTTGCTTTCTCTGGGCTTCTCTCTGACCACTTTTCCTCTCACAACACATACTATGCAGAGTCATGCCATTCTTCTCCTTTTGATTTTTTAAGTTTTGTTTTTATTGTAAAGTAGATCAAGATACAGAAGAGTGTATAAAAATAGAATAATTATAGAACAAACACATAACTGCCACCTAGGTTAATAAAAAATGTCATTCATTCTTATGGTTTTAAGTTAAGTGCATATACTGATAATCTCCTCAGTGTATTTATTCTGGCTTCCAACTACCCACTGAATAGTTCTTTCTGAATGTTCTGTGGGTAGCTGACAAGCATGATCAGTACATCTCAAATCTCATTTTTTCCCCTAAGCTTGTTTTTCCTCTTTCTTTGATTTTTTTTTTTTTTTTTTTTGAGAGGAGGCAGGTGGGGCAAGGGGAGAGGGAGAGGGAGAATCTTAAGCAGGCTCCATGCCAAGCATGGAGACCAGTGGTGGGCTCAGTTTCATGTCCCTGAGATCATGACCTGAGCTGAAATCAAGAGTTGGATCCTAGAGGCACCTGGGTGACTCGGTTGGTTACATGGCTGCCTTTTGCTTAGGTCATGATCCTAGGGTCCTGGAATCAAGCCCCACATCAGGCTCCCAGCTCAATGGAGAACCTGCCTCTCTCTCTGATTCTGCTTGCTGCTCTTTCTGCTTGTGTTCTCTCTGTATCTCTGTCAAAAAAAAAAAAAAAGAGTTGGATGCTTAACCAACTGAACCACCCAGCTACGCTGGTTTCTCCGATCTTAATCAATCCACGGTATCAACATCCACTTGTGTCTCCTAATACTAGAACTTTTGAATTTCTTCCTTCAACCTCCACTTTAACTTTTCATCAGTAATGTCTCTGCAAGAGCTCCATGGTCATAGCATTCCTTCATTTCCCAAGTTAGCTCTCTTCATTTCTGTTTCATTTATAAGGGGCCATGCTCAATAGAGCTTTGTATCTTAACTTGTATATGCTTTCAATTCAGTAAGTATTTAATAAATGTTTAAGGCAGTTTTACTTGAAAGGTGATAGAAAAAGATCAGTTAGACAGTACATTTTACTGGCCAAAATATATTTTTGTAGTCAGTTGAAATAAAAATAACTTTATGTAAATAAAGTTAGGATTTTAAGTGAAAGCAAGTTTTATTTGAGTAAAGGTAGGTTTAGATGAGTTAAACATTATTTTAGCTAAACGATAAGAAATAAGAATGCTCTATTTGATTTGTAGTTTCTGTATTCTTTTTTCTTTCCCTTTAGGAAAGGCTAGTAGGAAAAACCAAAAATGGAGAGGACCAGATGAAAACATTAGGGCAAATCTTCGTCAGTATGGTTTAGAGAAGTATTACCTCGATGTCCTGGTTTCAGATGCGTCTAAACCTTCCTGGAGGAAGGGCACATATTTTGATGCAATCATCACTGATCGTAAGTTTATTTTTATAAAAAAGTAGGAGTAGGATTAGTTTCCTAAAGTCATTTACATTTGAAGTAGAAAATGTATCAACACACAGAAAATATCAGCTTGTACTAGTATTCTCCTCCTGCCGCCCCCTGTCGTCTTCACATAGTGAGAAGGAAAAAACTGTGAATATAAGGCAGTATACCAATTTAACTAAGTAGTTAAGCGTTTACTATTTTGGTTTTTTAAATAATATGTATTGACTTGTCTTTCCTTTTTTCACTTCAGTTTATTTTTTGGAGCATATATTTATTTTAAAATTTTGACTGTAATTGATTATTAGTATACCAACTGGAGCCAAAATGTCATTTGCAATTAGAGTGTTAGGTGTCAAAGAAGAGAGTTTTATTTTTTGATTTTTTTTTTTAAAACATTTGTTTATTTGAGAGAGAGAGAGATCATGTGCCTTACCCCCCCCTCCTTGAGTTGGGGGAGAGGCAGAGGGAGAGAATCTTCAGACAGATTACTCACTGAACATGGAGCCCAGTTTGGGGCTCAGTCCCACAACCATGAGATCATGACCTGAGCCGAAAGCAGGAGTCAGATGCTCAGCCAGCTGTGCTACCCAGATGTCCCAAAGGAAAAGAGGTTCCCCCCCCCCCCCCAAGAAAAGAGTTTTAGATAAAACGTGATTCTCCATGTGTAAGCTTTGGTGTTTTGTTTTGTTTTGTTTTTGTAGCACATGTTTTGACTGATTTCTCTTCTAGAGTTACAAGAAATTTGGAATTTTGTGAGCCACTAGGCTTGTGAACCCATTGAGCTTCAGGAATGTGAATAAGAACTTGTTTTCCTGTGCCTCATGAGTTCTGGGCTTTGCAGACATACTATCTAAGAATAGACTGGCCTTTTTCTACCATATTTTGCAATAAATAAATCTGTAAATAGTAGCAAGGGTATCTCTACTCTTCTGTCTCCGCTCCCTTCAATTCTTTGGTAACTTAGGTGCTCCTAGATCTAACAAGAGAAAAATTACCAAGGCATTACACTGTTAGTATGAATCTGCTTTATAAAAATTGGGTAACTTTTTACTTAGAATCTAACTTATTGTTTGTTCTCATTCTGTTTGTGTATTTATATAAAGTATGTAACTTTTTTTTTTTTTTTTTAAAGATTTTATTTATTTGACAGAGAGAAATCACAAGTAGACAGAGAGGCAGGCAGAGAGAGAGAGAGGGAAGCAGGCTCCCCGCCGAGCAGAGAGCCTGATGCGGGACTCGATCCCAGGACCCTGAGATCATGACCTGAGCCGAAGGCAGCGGCTTAACCCACTGAGCCACCCAGGCGCCCTGTAACTTTTTTTTTTTAAAGATTTATTTATTTATTTGACAGACAGAGATCACAAGTAGGCAGAGAGGCAGACAGAGAGAGAGGAGGAAGCAGGCTCCCTGCTGAGCAAAGAGCCCGATGCGGGGCTCGATCCCAGGACCCTGGGATCATGACCCTGGGATCATGACCCACTGAGCCACCCAGGTGCCCCAGTATGTAACTTTTTTTAATCCGTTGAAAGTGAGTTGGCTACACTGTAGGCTTTTACCCCTATACCTCACTGTGTATTTCCCAAGAGTAGGAATAGTCTCTTAGGTAGCCAGAGTATAGTTATCAGTTTCAATAAGTCAGTGCAATTATTGAATTTTATTTTGTCACCTACTTTTGTTGTCACCCAGTAATATCCCTTTATTTATTTCTTTGCTTTTCTGTCTGGGATAGTATCCAACCTGGTATCAGGTATTGCATTTGGTAATATCTCTTTTAGGCCTCTTTTAGTTGTCACACTGTCACAGCCTTTCTCTTTTTATAAGACATTGACATTTTTGAAGAAGACAGTGGCCTGCTGTCCCTTTCAGTGTTTTAAATATAATGTTTTTGTGTTACGTGTTCTTGCTTGGAATAGGTGGTGATGTGTTCCTCTCTGAGTGTCCCATCTGGAGGCCCATGATATCCATCTATGCCTAACTGGTGATTAGGTGACTTTTGACTATCCATGTTATTTGTGTTTTCTGTCTAGCTCCCTATGGTATCAGAGAATCTACGAGAAAAACAGGTTCTCAGAAGGAAATACTGAAGGGGATGGAAAAATGGTAAGTAAAAGTTTAATATGATACTATTTTGAGAAGAAGCATGTTACTGTTTTTAATTAGCTAAGTTTAACAGTCTTAAGGTTTTTCATTGATTTTGAAATTGTTTTCTTTTTCTAGCCCAGAAAGCCATGTTCCTGTTTCATTGAGTTATCATCTGAGTGATATGTTTTTTGACTTGTTAAACTTCGCAGCTGAGACCCTCGTATTAGGTGGAAGACTAGTCTATTGGTTACCAGTGTATACACCAGAGTATGTAATGCTAAATAATTTTATTTTTAATTTCACTTTTGTTATGGTATTTATATAACATTTTCCCCCTATTTTTAATTGGATATAGAGTAAATATCTTTGTGTTTAATGTTTATAATCATCTTTGTTTACCTACATATGTGCATAAAACAGTCCCCTTCCTCTTATTGATTGAATTGCTTTGACCTTTTCATTTTACGTCAGGAGTTGGCAAACTATAGCCTGTCGGCCAGATATGGTCCTCACCTGTTTTTATAAGGCATTTGAATTAAGATGGGTTGAACTAAAATGGGTTTTTACATTTTTAAAGAGTAGTTAAAAAAGAAAAAAAGCAAAGAACATGTGACAGAAATATATGTGGCCCACTAAGGCTAAAATATTTACTGTCTGGTCCTTTAGAGGGAAAGTTTGCCAGACCTAGTTGTGTACCATCATTAGCTCAGGGTCTGATATATCATAGCTGCTGGTAACTGTTTTGTTAGGCCACAAACATAGGTAATTTTTAACAACTTATTTGAGGGATTCATCTGCCAAAAGCTAGCTTTAATATATATTGGCTATTATGATGGCCTTAAATGCAGTAAATCTTTTTTAAAAGCTAACACTGAAATAAAAGCTGTGCTTATATTTAAAGCTTTGATTATGTTCCACATGATTGGTTTGGGTTTTATTATTCAGTAACTATTAATTATAAACAGAGCTGTGTATATCAACAATGGAGCAAATGATGTCTTGAATAAGACAGAATCTTTAAATTTGAAAGATAATTTAATATCAAGCTCAAAATTTGGCTGTTTCTCTAATCTGCCATAGTAATCTTTTGAAAAAATTATTTTAGTTCTTATGTTTACTATATGTGATTGTACAGAAAGCATTTTAGAACAGTGTTAACTTGTCTGTCTTTTCAATATGGCAGATGGTCCTCAGCAGTTGGAAGCTGTGCTGTTTTTTGTTTTAAAAATGTTGTATTGGAAGTTACTGTGGACTGACTTTAGTCACATTTTTAGTTATCAGCTGATAAGACTGTACACTGTACACGTTCATGTCCAGACCCCTTAATGCTGGCCTTCTGTTTTGCTTCCAGTCATAATCTCATGTAATCTTTTCAATTTAGAAATAAGGAAAATTCCAAGGAGTGAATTGACTAGTCTGTAGTTAATAGCTAGCTAAGCTAATTGGTTTCCTTATTCCTGTGGCTATGTTTGCTTAATTCAACAGTCTACCAGATCTCATGTGCTTGGTATGGGAAGCAATAGATGGAGTTTTACTAGTATTTTTGGAGAAAATCACTTTTGTTTGTTTCTATACAGAATGGTTCCTGCCTTAGATAAGCTGAATTCTAGCAGCAGTTTTTTAAAAGATTTATTTATCTGGGAGAGAAAGCCTGCATGCAGAGTCAGGGAGGGGTAAGGGGAAGGAGGGAGAGAATCCCAAGCAGACTCCCCGCTGAGCTTGGAGCAGGATGCAGGGCTGGGTCCCATGACCCCAGGATCACTGAGCTGAAACCAAGAGTCAGACACTCAACTAACTGAGCCACCCATTGGCCCCCCACTTTTTTTTTTTTTAATTAAGACTTATTTATTTATTATCGAGAGAAAAGCTTCCCATTTTAATTTAAGTTTCAGGACTAAATTTTTAAAAATTTTATTTTGAGATAATCTCAGACTTACATAAAAGTTTCAAATGTAACACAAAAAACTCTACTCATCCAGACTTTTCCAACTACTAATGTACACCTATTAATTCTTCTTTCTTCACCCATTACACTAGTTACATATTCATTATCATTTTTCTTTTTTGGAGTGATTTGTGAAGTTGCAGATAATGATGTCCTATGACTCCTACATACTTCATTGTATTTCTCAGAAACAAGGACATTCTTGTGAAACCACAGTCAGCCCTCCAAGTTTGGAAATCAGCATTGATAACACTGGTCCATTTTATGGACCCTATTCAAATTTTACCAGTTGCAGTCCATCTGAGAAAATGGGCTTTGTTAAGCCATCAAGTCATTCTTTTCCAGTCTAGAATATGTCCCCATTTTTTCTTATCTTTTGTATCCTTGACAGTTTTGTAGAGTATATGGCTTATATTAAAGGTTGGCCCTCAACGAGGGTCCAACTGGTGGTGGTGTTTTTTTTTTTTAGAGAGAAAGAGACGTGGCAGGGTGGGGCAGAGGGAGAATTGATGTTTCTTTTCTGACCAGATTCAGGTAGTGCCCTTGGTAGGAACACCACACAAATTATACGGTGTTTTTGTACGTTGCATTGGGGGGCATATGGAGTTAATCCCTACTAGAGATCTTTGATTTGATCATCTGATTATTTTGTTCTCTCAGGGTTCTCCACTGTGAGCTGTCATTTTCTCCTCTGATTAGTATTTCTTGGGGGATATATCCCAAGATTATATCAATATCTTGTTCTTCATCAAATCCCTCTTCACAGTGACTACTCCATTGTTGACAACCACTACAATGATGACTTTTCTGTTCCATCATTCCTTCTGCATTTATAAGTTGGCATCTAACTATAAGGAAGAGTTTTCCCTTCATCCCCCATTTGTTTACAAATTTATTAATTTATTTTACTATGGAATCATGGGTGCTTATGTTATTCATTGGGTTATAATTCATTACTATCCCTATTTTGTTGCTTAGATTATCTCAGATTTGATCAGTGGGAGTCACTTTGAGGTGGTTCCTCTGTCATTTTGAAATGTCCCCATAGTTTTTGTATACTTCTTATTTTTTGGCGTTTCTGACTGTCCACTATTTTGTACTTTATTATTCAGTTATAATTGGAGTTGAATGTACTTTAGAATATCTTTTGTAGTTCTTTTGTCTTTTCCTTTCTCTTTATACAAAATTAAATTGGAGGTACTTTAAAGTATTTTTAATATTTCTAAAGATCTTACAAAATGGACACTGGATATTTTTTTATGACTTCTTGATTTTAATAATTTGCAACAAGGGAAAATTTCCACATGCATATTATCAGAGGAATATTTTAAGAGTAGAAAAGGGATACATATTTTTATCACTTTTTTTTACCTTTATTTTTTTTTTACCTTTTTTTTTTCCTTTAGAGGGAAAGTTTGCCAGACCTAGTTGTGTACCATCATTAGTAAAAAAATTACCTTAGGAAAAAATTAAAAAATTAAAAATTAAAAAATTACCAAGGGAAAGATTTTGTTCAGGTATGTGGCTGATGCACACATGGGAAGACTATGTTCTTTACTTCCCTAACTTCATCCCTGAAGAAAGTTACGTCCACATCCTTTGATGTTCATTACTAGACTTCTGTTTATCCTTCTTCCTTTTTAAAAATAACTTTATTTCCATGTATTTTATGCAGAATATACTCCTAGTAATAAGTTTGTTTCTCCAGTTTCCTCTGGGATATCTTAATCTTCTGTGCAGCCTCCTCTTCTGGTTTAGAAATAGTCTACTCTTTCAGTAAGGATCATCTTACTGAGGCAGGAGAGCTCACATACGGGTTAATCCAAGCATGAGCGCTGTAAGTTGTATGTCGTCACATCTTGGGGGCTGTTCACCTGGAGGCGCTTAATAACCAGAAAGTCTACATCCAAATCCATAAATTTGGCATTATTGTCTGCATTTGTAAGCATGTGCAGTAAAAATCCAGCATTCTTTGGGGCCATCAGCTGTTTGACCTGGGCACACTTAACCACCTCTGCCATTGTAGCAACAGAATGGCACATGGCTTCTGCAGTGTGACATCCTTCAGATAGTCGGTGGCTTTTCAGATCTGCATACCCCTGATGGCCTGGATAGTTTCATGTGTGTTCTTAAAGTGAACACGAAGATTTGAACCTCTTGATTTGCATGATTTTGGGGGTTTTCTGGGTCAAGGGAGTAGCAAACCATTTTCAGAGGTCACCTCAGGCTGATTAGGAAGATAATCTCCTTCCCTTTAACCTAAGGTGATCTTACTAATGAATTATTATTACTACTGTTAACTTATTAATGAGCTTAGTTTGTCTTGTGTTTGTCAGGAAATGAATTATTTTTACTTCTGTATTGTATGCCATATAAAATCTTTGTTCTTTTAAAATAGCACAATATTATTAGGAATTTAAGACCAAAATCATCTGCAGAAGTTTGGAGTAATTTTCTTGCTTCCGAATTAAACAATTTAGAATTAGTTTGATTATATTGTATTAAAAAATATGGCTTTTTATTGAACTAAGAATAAAGATTTCATTTTAAAATTATATATTAGCACAGTTCAATTTTAAAACTTTTTTTACTTTTGGTGTAGTGAATATGGGCTTTTAGTCCTAATACTGAATTCATGTATTCAACCAAATTCTGTTATGTGATTCAAGTTTAAAAATAAGAATTACAGGGGCTCCTGGGTGGCTCAGTTAAGTGTTTGCCTTTGGCTCAGGTCATTATCCCAGAGTCCCTGGATTGAGCCCTGCATTGGGCTCCCTGCTCAACAGGGAGCTTCTGTTATTCCCTCTCCCTCTGCCCTGCCCAACCCCCAACGATGTGCTCTTGCTCTCTCCCCTTCCTTCCCTCCCTCCCTCTCTCAAATAAATAAAATCTTAAAAATAAATAAGAATTACGTATTATAATCAAGTTCAGGTATTATTCTTTAAACCCAGGGCATTTTGAAAAGTATAAGACATAATACAAGTAAAGTACTACCTAAAAGCTTAAGTTATTTGTGAAGAATCATTGGAGCTGATCATTGAAAAAGGATTTTCTTTTTGGCAATTTAAATTGCAGTGAAGAAATTGCTACTCAACAAACTTGCTGTGTTTCCTCAAATATAGATTTTCTCCACTTTAGTGTAGTACATTTTTTTTACCAGCATCAAGATAATCTGTATACTTTGTATCTTTTCACCTTTTTTTATTCTGTCCCTATCTTTGATAAACCATTTCTTCTTTTCTCAGCTGATAAAATTCTAGTCATCTTTCAAGGCCTGGCTTAATTGTAGCCACCTCTATGATACTTTTCCAACCCTTCTCAGCAGAATTAATCTTTAATCTGTGCTCTCATAATTGTTTGTTCTTATCACTCCTAGAGACTGACCACATAAAATTGCTGTAAAATGCTGGTATTTATCGGTTTATTATCCACAGTTTCAGCTACTTGCAGGTCACCCTGAAGATCTGTGTGCTATTCATTTGGGTGGCATAAATTCAACTGCTGTGTGTTTGATATTACAGGAATTACTAAACTACTTCGTGCACTTGTCTGCTCAGGCTTTAAGTATCCATGTAGTGTTCTTTTCTGATTGACATTAGACACAGATTACTCTCTTGAGGTGATTAGAAACTGCATTTCTTTGTGAAAGATGTTCTTTAATAGAAATCCCATTGCTACTGCTTGTATTAAAAACATTGACAAAGTAAAGAAGCTTAATAAAGTATGCCCCAGCGCAGGATGTGGGGGGGGGGTATTTTTTCCTGAATTTTATTGAGAAATAATTAACATACCTCACTGTAAGTTTAAGGAGTGCTGTGATGGTTTGATTTACATAGGGGATAAACTTTAGTAAAATGAATTTTGGAGTGGCTCAGAGCAGTGAAGGGAACATGGTTTTTTGGTGGTGTTATGTTCAGTTAGCCACCATATAGTACGTCATTAGTTTTTGATGTAGTGTTCAGTGATTCATTAGTTGCATATAATACCTGGTGCTCATTTTTTCTTTTAGCAAGGAAACAAGAAAAAGTGATCCCTTGACCTGTTTTCAGTGAGTGCTCTAATCAGTGCAAAATCTTTTCTCAAATGGGAGGTGAAATTCTAGTGTTATTTGGAAGTAGCTTGAGGCATGAAGAGTCATAGGAAAATGAGTATCAAAATTGATTCATGGAAAAGCTAGAGGCCTATGCGCATAGTTAGTTTTGCTTTTTAAAAAATAATGTAATATAATTTGTATATCATGAAGGTCACCTTTTTAAGTTTAAAACTCCATGGTTTTTAGTATATCCATGAAAGTTGTGCAACCATTACCACTTTCTAATTCTGGAACATTTTTGTCACCCCTAAAGAAACCCCATATACATAAGCAGTCACCACCACTTCTGCCCCTGGCAGCCACTTATCTATCTCTGTGGACTTTCCTGTTGTGCCTGATTTAGGTTTTAAATAGATGTTTGGATTGTAGGGCTATAGTAATAAAACCGAAGTGAAAATAGCATACTGTACTGTCATAATGACCCAGGCGTAGAACAGATTTATGGCTTCTGTTTAACAGTTTGTAAAAAATTCATTGCAGTATGCTGGTATGAAATATATTAGGACATATATTGTTAATTGATACTTTTAAGTTCTTAGCATGGTGTTTTGGGAGTATGGTATACTGCTAAATTGATTGGTTCTAGTATAATAGGGTAATGGTTAAAAACTAGCTTGTTAATGATAACGATGACCCAAATGATGTTCTTTCATGCTTAACTTCAAAGGATCAAGCTGCAAAGGTAATTAAAATACAGAAATGTTTTTCTGCTCTTAAGCCAAATGCCTGGTGACTCGGTTTCAGCAGCTTAGCATCATTTGGTCATCAGTATCAAGTATAGTTGCATTGGGTTTGTACTTTCAGATTTGATTTGTAAATTTGTCTTGGTTTTATAGTTATATAAGCATATAGACTTTACATCTCACTTATATATCTTTATGTTACCTTTTAGTACAAATCTTTAAGTCCACTCTGTCAGGAAATAAGAATTTTTTCCCTTTAAAAAAAGGATACATAACTAAGTTTAAACAATACTATTTCAGAAATCTACAAACCATGCTTTTTCTAGCTTAAAGTCAAGGCTATATCTTCTTTCTGTTAACCATGGTGTAGAATGTATTCCTTCATATCATAAATACTTTGTGTAAAGATTCCAGATTTGATGTCAGCTAATGTTATGAGAATACAACTTTCCTGAAGTGAATATTAGAGAATTATTAGATCAGGTGAAAACTGAAATGGTCTTTAAGTACTGGAAAGCCCTAAGAAAGGATGCAGAGGATGACTTCAAGAGAATTCTTTCCACTGATAAAACAGTGAAGTGCATTATGAATGTTGCTTGGTAAGTGGGTGTTGAAGGTTTTGAGCATGTGGTTGAGGTAATGAGGGAGACTTCACTGAAGGTCAGAAGGGCTAGAGAATTCAAGTAAAAGAGTGGTAGTGAAGACCACGTTGACATATTGGAACAGGCTAGCTGAAATGGTAGTAGTCCTTTACAGGAAGTGCTGTTTGGCACCTTTCCCAGTTTGGACCAGAGTTTTAAAATTTCCCATGTGATAAATGTTTGTGGAGACAATCTAGGAAGGTATCAACATTTGCAAAGGAGAAATAAAAAAGGGCAATCTGTGGTGTTCTTAATGGCACCTATACCTGGTGAGCCCCCTCCACTGCTGTTCTTCAGCATTCTGCTCCATAGCTATTTCCCCCTCATCTGTCACCTGTGTCTTTTGGCAAGATTGATGCCAACAACCTAGCAGATGTCAGATGCTGAGCTACTGCAGCCTGACTGTCCTGCTTTCCAGGTGTCCTCCTCTCCATTCACGTAGCATGTGTGCTGGATAGCAGCAGTCACCACTGCTCATGATTGTGGCTTCGATTTTATTTCATGGTTAAGGTGACCATGGAGTATTTATTTTATTGGTAGTTTATTTGAATAATCTTATAAATAACTTTAGTCCTGTATGTACAAAGTAATAGAGGTCTTAAGATGCCATTGAAATTTTGCAGGGACACTTCATATGGGGAAAGTATATGTTGAGTGGACATTATTCTTTGGGAATTTATAAAAATTTCCACATGAATCAGTCCCTCATGAATGTCAAGGGCTTGTTGTAGAATATATTTCTGTCTAATGTGCTCTTGTGAGATGCTTTAGGATGGAGTTATTGTCTTGTATTTTTGTGGTTTAAATACTTGGTATTTTTTCATAAAACATCTTGCATTCTTATTCTACAGGTAAAAGAGTTTACTTGTACCTTTACTCCTTTTTTTGGATGTGGTAATATTCAAATACTTTGCTTTTTAAAAATACAGATTGTTTATGGATTATCTGGACAGTTAGCCTGTGTGAAATAAAATGGAACAGCATGTAGTGGGGGATGTCCATACCACAGTGGACAATTCTGTGATGATTCTGTGTGGTATGTGCATGTGAGCCTAAAGGTCAGCTGTTCTTTCTTCAGATACACTGAAGAGATGGTACCCTGGCACCCTTGCCTGAGGCTTATTAGCAACTGTGAGCAGAAGCTTTCCAGCCACACATCAAGGCGCTTGATAACAATGGAAAAGGTGAAGGAATTTGAGGTAAATTATCCTAGTATTTTTTGGCTAAATTTTGGAAGAATCCATATATTTCTTTTAGTTTTCTTGTAATGGAGTTTGAAATTGTTAGTCCTTGATCTTTAAAAAGTTACCAAATTCAGGAAGGGGTAGAAGTTCAAGAGGTTTGTGGTATTTGGTGGAATTTAGAGGGTAAGAGTTGGTTATAAAAGTTGAATAGCAGAATGGAAATAGAAGTTGACCTTAAATTAACTTCTCATCTTTGCCACTAATGCAGTTTAAGACAAACAAATAAACAACACAATTAAGCAACCGTTGTCTAATTAGCAATCTACTAGTTACCCATTTTTCTCCAAAAGCAAGACCTACTTGATTACAGACTATTCTGAAGAGAAAATGTCACTTTATATAATGGAAAAAGTAATTTGCTGTTAACTGTTAGGGCCCAACACGTGTTCTCGCCCCACTTTCTCTGATACACACATACAAACACACACACACACTATTCTTGGGAAGAACAAAACATCGTTATTTCATATCCAGATCAGAATTTATACGAATAATGCCTCATAATGGAGCTTAATTAAATCTACAGAATGCCCCTTGGGCTGTACTTGTCTGGATTGACAACCACAGCTTTCCCAAAGTAAACTTCTGTGAGCTCCATCTTTGTTTTTGATCTCTAGGAATAAGCAGAAGTCAGATTCATCTCCACATTTGATATTTTTCATCTAATTCACAGCTCATGGATTCTTTCATAGTAATGAAACCCAATATTTATTTAGTGCTTTTTGAATATATTATTGTGTATTTCTTGTTTTTGTCCTTTTAATTTCATTTGCTACCTGTCTCTAACTTAGATCTTATCACCATATACCTGGTTTGTGCTAACCTCTCCTAAATTCCCTCTTCCATTTTTCACACCTCTAGTTTTTAATTGTTAAGTGACTCTTCCTAAAACACTGTATTCATTATGTTACTCCTTTATGCGAAAAGTTTAGTGACTCCTTTTCATTACCAAATGAGATTCAATGTAATATAAACGTTCTTCAGTAATCAAGCTCCAATATCAGGGCATTTCTGAAAGTTTAAGCTGTTTATGTATATAAATAGTTGGTTCATGTTCAATTAGGGGTGGTTGTGTAGGTGTGTATGTATTTATATACAGGTATATGTGATAGAATTAATCTAAGTGTCATTTTTAAAACAAGTTTATATTCAAATGATAGATATGCTTGGGCTGGCATCTTGTACTCATATCATAATTATTCTGTATATCCTTGAAACTTTAGATTTACATTTAAAGAAATATATTAATTATTGAACAGTTATTTTGCTGAATAATAACACCTTGCTTTTCTTCAAATTGTGTTATGGACTTTGGTGCTCACATTTTATAGGAGACATGTCATTTAATTGTTATTTTTTGGAAATAACCTATCCTGAGGATGATGATCTACCATTAAATGTTTAAACCATTAAGAAGATCCAAAAATTCTAAAAGAGGGGTTCCCAAGTTGTTTGACACAATGACAGCCTTCTGCAGTGACTTTTGAATGGACAACATTTATTTGTATATACAATAGAAGTCCTCTTAACTAATCTGCATTTCAAACCCAGTTGACTTACTAGTACTGGCCATTTTTCTTCTAAAACACCAATACTAATGCCTATAACATGTCAGATATTTCCAGCTGGTGACTTGCTTGATCTCTACTCTATCTGTACACTTCTGTTTCTACCAGCTGAATTGTCTGTTTGCCATGAATCAGCTGTGTTTGTTTTGTGAACTGGTTAAGCCAGTTGTATTTGTTATGGTAATTAGGAAGTCTAACTAAACACTAGTTAGACCAGGGAAATGTGAGTGTGAGAATAAAGTTGTCATTTCTAGAAGAGCTAAGTGGACTACTTCAGAAAGATTGGATCAAGTGAGTTGCAAAGAAAGACTCCTGGGCTCAGAATGTATGAGATGACGATAAAAGGTTGAAAAAAAGTTAGCGCAATCTAGCTTTCTCTACCCAGATTTGCTGTAAGAATCTTTATGTTCTTGCATCATTTTACAGAAGCCAAAACTGAAAATCTTTGTAGGTCCTGATTCTATATCACAAGATTGATAAATGAGTATACAATTTTTAAAGTTAAGATGTTCAGTGTATTTACAAAATGTTTTCAGTTTTTCCTGCTTTTACTGACTTTTCCAGTTAACTAACTGTAGTATTAGTCTGTTTGGCTGCTATTGCAGAATACCACAGACTGAATGGCTTAAATAACAAGTTTATTTTCTTACAGTTGTGGAGACTGGAAGTCCCAAGGTCAAGGTGCCAGCAAGTTTGGTTTCTGATGATACCTATCTTGCTGAATTGCAGACAGCCACCTTCTTCTGTCCTGTTGGATTAGAGCCCCACCCTTACGATTTCATTTAACTTTAATCATCTCCTTTAAGGTTTAGTCTCCAAATATAGTCAGGTTGGGGGTTAAGGCTTCAGTATATGAATTTGCGGGGGACACAGTTAAGTCCATACCAGTAACAATTACCAACAGCTATCACAGTGAATAAGAGGCCTCTATTGCATGTTAAAGTATGCTTTTTTCATGCTCTTCCAATTAGTTACTTCTCATATATATGTTTGTTTTTTAATATTTTGAGGGAAGTAAGGCATTTGATAATTTAAATTAGTAACACTGTAGCTCTTAGAAATTGCAGCACTTAATGTAATCATTTGAGTTAGTAATAACATTTATGTGCCAGGCACATGAGTAATACATGTAAAAAAAAGAAATAGTACCTGTAGATTTGATAGTTCTAAATCTTGATATTAGAAAGTAAAATGAATGACATCAGCATTCTTTATTTTGTGGCCTTCATAAATAGTACCAGCACCAGCATATGATGTTTATGATGGCTTTGAAACACTGTTCAGAAGAAAATATAGAGAAAGGACTCTAATAATTGATGGGGCCACATAATGAACCAGTCATTTCTTAGTGGCAAAGTAGAGACCTGTTGTCATTTTTCATTTTCTTTTCTTTAAGTTAATTTATTTAGGAAAATCTTTTTTTTTTGGTACTCTTTCCAGATTTATAATATTTCTAAAGGCAGTCTATTTGATATTTGGAAGAAGAAATAAGGAATGATCTAAGGATGTTTCTGACAACTTTTCTTCTACATAAAAATGCTAACTAAGGGCACTCACCTTAGGTTTTTTTTTTTTTTTTTCCTGTAATGAAAATTGGATTTTTTAAAAAATTAACATACAATGTATTATAAGCCCCAGGGGTACAGGTCTGTGAATCATCAGGCTTACACACGTCACAGCACTCACCATAGCACATACCCTCCCCAATGTCCAAAACCCAAAAACCCTCTCCCTAACCCCCTCTCCCTGGCAACCCTCTGTTTTGTGAGATTAAGAGTCTCCCTCCTAATCCAGTCTTGTTTCTTTTTTTCCTTCCCTACACCCCAAACCCCCCACTTTGCCTCTCAGATTCCTCGTATCAGGGAGATCATATGATAATTATCTTTCTTACTGACTTATTTTGCTCGGTATAATACCGTCTACTTCCATCCATGTCGTTGGAAATGGCAAGATTTCATTTCTTTTGATGGCTGCATAGTATTCCATTAATATATATACCACATCTTCTTTATCCATTCATCTGTTGATGGACATCTAGGTTCTTTCCATAGTTTGGCGATTGGGGACATTATTGCTGTAAACATTTGGGTGCACGTGCCACTTCGGATCACTACCTTTGTATCTTTAGGGTAAATAACTAGTAGTGCGATTGCTGTCATAGGGTAGCTCTATTTTCAACTTTTTGAGGAACCTCCATGCTGTTTTCTAGAGTGGCTGCACCAGCTTGCATTCCCACCAACAGTGTAGGAGGGTTTCCCTTTATCCGTATCCTCACCAGCATCTGTCATTTCCTGACTTGTTAATTTTAGCCATTCTGACTGATAATGAGGTGGTATCTCATTGTGGTTTTGATTTGTATTTACCTGATGCTGAGTGATGTGGAGCACTTTTTCATGTGTCTGTTGGATGTCTTCTGGATGTCTTCTTTGCAGAAATGTCTGTTCATGTCCTCTGCCCATTTCTTGATTGGATTATTTGTTCTTTGGGTGTTGAGTTTGATAAATTCTTTATAGGTTTTGGATACTAGCCCTTTATCTGATATGTCATTTGCAAATATCTTCTCCCATTCTGTCAGTTGTCTTTGGGTTTTGTTGACTGTTTCCTTTGCTGTGCAAAAGCTTTTGATCTTGATGAAGTCCCAGTAGTTCATTTTTGCCCTTGCTTCCCTTGCCTTTGGTGTTGTTCCTAGGAAGAAGTTGCTGCAACCGAGGTCGAAGAGGTTGCTGCCTTTGTTCTCCTCAAGGATTTTGATGGATTCCTTTGTCACATTGAGGTCCTTCATCCATTTTGAGTCTATTTTCATGTGTGGTGTAAGGAAATGGTCCAGTTTCATTCTTCTGCATGTTGCTGTCCAACTTTCCCAGCACCATTTGTTGAAGAGACTGTCTTTTTTCCATTGTACATTCTTTCCTGCTTTGTCAAAGATTAGTTTACCATAGAGTTAAGGGTCTATTTCTGGGCTTTCTGTTCTGTGTGGTCTATGTGTCTGTTTTTGTGCCAGTACCATACTGTCTTGATGATGACAGCTTTGTAATAGAGCTTGAAGTCTGGAAATTGTGATGCCACCAACTTTGGTTTTCTTTTTCAACATTCCTCTGGCTATTCAAGGTCTTTTCTGGTTCCATATAAATTTTAGGATTATTTGTTCTATTTCTTTGAGAAAAGTTGCTGGTATTTTGATAGGGATTGCATTAAATGTGCAGATTGCTTTAGGTAGCAAAGACATTTTTACAATATTTGTTCTTCCATTCCATGAGCATGGAACATTTTTCCATTTCTTTGTGTCTTCCTCTATTTCTTTCATGAGTACTTTATAGTTTTCTGAGTACAAATTCTTTGCCTCTTTGGTTAGGTTTATTCCTAGGTATCTTATGGTTTTGGGTGCAATTGTAAATGGAATCGACTCCTTAATTTCTCTTTCTTCTGTCTTGTTGGTGTATAGAAATGCAACTGATTTCTGTGCATTCATTTTATGTCCTGACACTTTACTGAATTCCTGTACAACTTCTAGCAGATTTGGAGTTGAGTCTTTTGGGTTTTCCACATAAAGTATCATATCATCTGCAAAGGTGATAGTTTGAACTCTTCTTTGCTGATTTGGATGCCTTAGTTTCTTTTTGTTGTCTGATTGCCGAGGCTAGGACTTCTACTACTTCTATGTTGAATAGCAGTGGTGATAGTGGACAGCCCTGCCATGTTCCTGACCTTAGCGCAAAAGCTCTCCGTTTTTCTCTGTTGAGAATATTTGCTGTGGGTCTTTCATAGATGGCTTTGATGATATTGAGGTATGTACCCTCTATCCCTACACTGTGAAGAGTTTTGATCAAGAAAGGATGCTGTACTTTGTCAAATGCTTTTTCAGCATCTATTGAGAGTATCATATAGTTCTTGTTCTTTCTTTTATTAATGTGTTGTATCACATTGATTGATTTGCAGATGTTGAACCAACCTTGTAGCCCTGGAATAAATCCTACTTGGTCATGGTGAATAATCCTTTTAATGTACTGTTGGATCCTATTGGCTAGTATTTTGGTGAGAATTTTCGCATCTGTGTTCATCAAGGGTATTGGTCTGTAATTCTCTTTTTTGTTGGGTCTTTGTCCGGTTTGGGGATCAAGGTAGTGTTGGCCTCATACGAGTTTGGAAATTTTCCTTCCATTTCTATCTTTTGGAACAGTTTCAGGAGAATAGGAATTAATTCTTCTTTAAATGCTTGGTAGAATTCCCCTGGGAAGCTGTCTGGCCCTGGACTTTGTTTGGAGATTTTTGATGACTCTTTCAGTCTCCTTACTGATTATGGGTGTGTTCAGGTTTTCTATTTCTTCCTGGTTCAGGTGTCGTAGTTTATATGTCTCTTGGAATGCATCCATTTCTTTCAGATTGTCAAATTTCTTGGTGTAGAGTTGCTCATAGTATGTTCTTATAATTGTGTGTATTTCTTCGGTGTTGGTTGCGATCGTTCCTCTTTCATTCATGATTTTATTTATTTGGGTCCTTTTTCTTTTCTTTTTGGTAAGTCTGGCCAGAGGTTTGTCAGTCTTACTAATTCTTTCAAAGAACCAGCTCCTAGTTTTGTTGATTTGTTCTCTTGTTTTTTTGGTTTCTTTTTCATTGATTTCTGCTCTGATCTTTATGATTTCTCTTCTCCTGCTGGGTTTAGGCTTTCTTTGTTGTTCTTTCTCCAGTTCCTTTAGGTGGAGGGTTAGGTTGTGTATTTGAGACCTTTCTTGCTTCTTGGGAACGGCTTGTACTGCTATATATTTTCCTCTCATGACTGCCTTTTACTGTGTCCCACAGATTTTGAACCGTTGTGTTTTCATTATCATTTATTTCCATGAATTTTTTCAATTCTTCTTTAATATCCTGGTTGACCCATTCATTCTTCAGTAGGATGCTCTTTAGTCTCCATGTATTTGGGTCTTTTCCAAATTTCCTCTTGTGATTGAGTTCTAGCTTCAGAGCATTGTGGTCTGAAAATATGCAGAGAATGATCCCAGTCTTTTGATAATGGTTGAGACCTGATTTGTGACCCAGGATGTGATCTATCCTGGAGAATGTTCCAAGTGCAGTAGAGAAGAATATGTATTCTGTTGCTTTGGGATGGAATGTTCTGAATATACATGTGATGTCCATCTGGTCCAGTGTGTCATTTAAGGCTTTTATTTCCTTGTCGATTTTTTGCTTGGATGATCTATCCATTTCAATGAGGGGGGTGTTAAAGTCCCCTACTATTGTATTATTGTCTATGTGTTTCTTTGATTTTATTATTAAGTGGTCTATATAATTGGCTGCTCCCATGTTAGGGGCATAGATATTTAAAATTGTTCGATCTTCTTGTTGGACAGACCCTTTGAGTATGATATAGTGTCCTTCCTCATCTCTTATTACAGTCTTTAGCTTAAAATCTAATTTATCTGATATAAGGATGGCCACCCCAGTTTTCTTTGGATGTCCACTAGCATGGTAAATTGTTTTTCACCCCCTCACTTTAAATCTGGAGGTGTCTTTGGGTCTAAAATGAGTTTCTTGTAGGCATCATATTGATGGGTTTTGTTTTTTTATCCATTCTAATACCCTTTGTCTTTTGATTGGGGCATTTAGCCCATTTACATTCAGGGTAACTATTGAAAGATCTGTATTTAGTGCCATTGTATTGCCTGTAAGGTGACTGTTCCTGTATATTATCTCTGTTCCTTTCTGGTCTACTACTTTTAGACTCTCTCTTTGCTTAGAGGACCTCTTTCAATATTTCCTATAGGGCTGGTTTGATGTTTACAAATTCTTTTAGTCTTTGTTTGTCTTGGAAGCTTTTTTTTTTTTTAAGTTTTAATTTTTTAAATTTCTTTTCAGTGTATGAGAATTCATTGTTTATGTACCACACCCAGTGTTCCATGCAATATATGCCCTCCATGATACCCACCACCAGGCTTACCCAACCTCCCACCCCTTGCCCCTTCAAAACCCTCAGATTGTTTTTCAGAGTCCATAGTCTCTCATGGTTCGTCTCTCCCTCCAGTTTCCCCCAACTCCCTTCTCTTCTCCATCTCCCCATGTCCTCTGTGTTATTTCTTATGCTCCACAAATAAGTGAAACCATATGATAAATGACTCTCTCTGCTTAACTTATTTCACTCAGCATGATCTCTTCCAGTCCCGTCCATGTTGAAACAAAAGTAGGGTATTCATCCTTTCTTGTGGAGGCATAATATTCCATAATATATAAGGACCACATCTTCCTTATCCATTCGTCTGTTGAAGGGCATCTTGGTTCTTTCCACGGTTTGGCGACCGTGGCCATTGCTGCTATGAACATTGGGGTAGAGATGGCCCTTCTTTTCACGACATCTGTATCTCTGGGGCAAATACCCAGTAGTGCAATTACAGGGTCATAGGGAAGCTCTATTTTTAATTTCTTAAGGAATCTCCACACTGTTTTCCAAAGTGGCTATGCCAAGTTGCATTCCCAACAACAGTATAAGAGGGTTCTCCTTTCTCCATAACCTCTCCAACACACATTATTTACTGTCTTGTTAATTTTGGCCATTCTAACTGGTGTAAGGTGGTATCTCAATGTGGTTTTTATTTGAATCTCCCTGATGGCTAGTGATGATGAACATTTTTTCATGTGTCTGTTAGCCATTTGTATGTCTTCATTGGAGAAGTGTCTGTTCATGTGTTCTGCCCATTTTTTGACATGATTATCTGTTTTGTGTGTGTTGAGTTTGAGGAGTTCTTTATAGATCCTGGATATCAGCCTTTTGTCTGTATTGTCATTTGTGAATATTTTCTTCCATTCCGTTGGTTGCCTCTTTGTTTTGTTGACTGTTTCCTTTGCTATGCAGAAGCTTTTGATCTTGATGAAGTCCCAAAAATTCATTGTTGCTTTTGTTTCCTTTGCCTTTGGTGTCCTGGAAGCTTTTTATCTCTCCTTCTACTTTCAATGATAGCCTAGCTGGATATAGTATTCTTGGCTGCATGTATTTCTTATTTAGTGCTCTGAATATATCATGCCAGTTCTTTTGCCAGGGCTCTGTGGATAAGTCTGCTGCCAGTCTAATATTTTTACCATTGTATGTTACAGACTTCTTGTCCCAAGCTGCTATTGGGATTTTTCTTTGTCACTAAGACTTGTAACTTTTACTATTAGGTGACGGGGTGTGGACCTATTTTTATTGATTTTGAGGGGGGGTTCTCTGTGCCTCCTGGGTTTTGGTGCTTATTCCCTTTGCCATATTAGGGAAATTCTCTATTATACTTCGTTCCAATATACCTTTTGCTCCCCTCTCTCTTTCTTCTTCTTCTGGAATCCCAATTATTCTAATATTGTTTCATCTTATGGTATCACTTAGTTCAATTTTCCCCTTGTGGTCCAGTAGTTGTTTATCTCTCTTTTGCTCAGCTTCTTTATTCCCCGTCAGTTGGTCTTCTATATCATGAATTCTCTCTTCTGCCTCATTTATCCTAGCAGTAAGAGCCTCCGTTTTTTGATTGTACCTCATTAACAGCTTTTTTGGTTTCAGCTTGGTTAGATTTTAGTTTTTTTATTTCTTCAGGAAGGGCTTTTATTTATCCAGCAGGGTTTCTTCATGCCTTTTTCGAGCCCAGCTAGCACCTGAGAATTGTCATTCTGAGCTCTAGATCTGACATATTACTAATGTCTGTATTATTAGATCCCTTGCCTTTGGTACTACCTCTTGTTCTTTTTTTTTGTGGTGAGTTTTTCCGTTTTGTCATTTTATCCAGATACGAATATATGAACGAAAGAATAAAATACTAAAAGGGCTTCAAAGACCCCAGAAAAATGTACACTAACCAAATCAGAAGAGACCCCAAATCGGGGAGAAGAAAGGGGGTAAAAGAAGTATATAGTATAATATATATATATATATAAAATATATATATCGATATAGATCTATATCGATATATATATGTCTATATATTAGTATGGTGAATAGAACAGAACTACCCACTTGATTTTGGGTGTATTTTGGTCTCTTAAAAGAAAATACCTCCCAAATTTTAAAGAAAGGAAAACATATATATACAAAAATAAGGGTAAACATGATGAAGGGATGGAATATGACTGTAAAGATGAAAATTTAAAAAAAATTCTATAAAAGGAATTGATATGATAAGTTGGAAAAAGAAAGTGGAGAGAATTTACTTAGGCTGGAGGCTAGAACAAAGCCCTTTGCTAGATTTAGGGTATATTTTGATCTATTAGAAGAAATTTTTTTTTTTAAGGTTGTATTTATTTATTTGACAGAGAAAGATCACAAGCAGGCAGGGAGGCAGGTGGAGAGAGGAGGAAGCAGGCTCCCTGCTGAGCAGAGAGCCCGATGTGGGGCTTGATCCCAGGACCCTGAGACCATGACCTGAGCTGAAGGCAGCTGTTTAACCCACTGAGCCACCCAGGTGCCCCTATTAGAAGAAATTTTATCCCAGATATTTTCTAGAAGAAAGAACCCTGTATGTATACAAAAAATAAAGTTAGATACAATGAAGGATAAAATATGACTATAATAATGATGGTTTAAAAATATTTTTTTAGGACGCCTGGGTGGCTCAGTGGGTTAGGCCGCTGCCTTCTGCTCAGGTCATGATCTCAGGGTCCTGGGATCGAGTACCGCATCGGGCTCTCTGCTCAGCAGGGAGCCTGCTTCCCTCTCTCTCTCTCTGCCTGCCTCTCTGCCTACTTGTGATTTCTCTCTGTCAAATAAATAAATAAAATCTTAAAAAAAAAATTTTTTTTTAGAAAGGTATTGTTAAGATAAACTAGTTAAAAAATGTTAAAAGAGGAAAGAGGAAAAGTTAAAAAAATTAGAATAAGAAAAAAGTTTTTAAAAATTTAACTTTGCAAGACTAAAAAATCATGGGGAAAAAGCCATGAATTCCGTGCTTCGCTTTCCTTTCCTCTGGAATTCCACTGTTCTCCTTGTCAGTGAGCTTGGTCTTGGCTGGATGTTCTTATTGATCTTCTGGGGGAGGGGCCTGTTGCAGTGATTCTCAAGCGTCTTTGCCCAAGGCAGAATTTCATTGCCCTAGCCAGGGGCCGGGCTAAGTAATCTGCTTCATTCCTCTCGGAAACTTTTGTTCCCCAAATGCTTTCAGAGAGCTCAGGAGGTTGGGAATGAAAATGGCGGCCTCCCAGGCTCCTCCTGTTTGGAGAAGCCGAGAGCTGGGGGCCCCATTCCTCAGTGCACTCTTGGAAAAAAAGCGCTCAATCACTCCAGTCTCCCTGATCTGCAGCTGCGCTCCGAGCTCACCTGGCCTGTGACCAACCAATCATTTTTGTCTGTGGTGCACAGTCCCGTGTGGAGTCTCCAAACCCATCAGATTCCTGCTGCTCTGCTCTTCCGGTGGATGAAGGTGGGTCTACTGGGATCTGCCACTTTTGGGGTCCCTTCTCAAAGAATAGTTGTCAGACAGTGCTGTAGATCACAGTTTAAGGTAACCCCAAGCTGAGAGCTCACTCCTTGGCTCCATCTCTGTAGCTGGCTTCGCCGCTCTGATACCTGCGAGCTCTGCTATACTCAGACACCCCCGATCCTTCTGTGACCCTGCACGACCTGAGACCTCACTGTCCCCGCGAGGGCTCCACCCCCGCTTAGCCTCTGGGGTGATGTCAGTCAGTGAAGCAGACTTCTAAAAGTTCTGATTTTGTGCTCTACTGCTCTGCTGCTTGCCAGGAGCTGGCCCCTCCCGCTGTGGTCTATCTTCCTGTTGCTTCGGATTCACTTCTCCACAAGTCCTACCTTTCAGAAAATGGTCAATTTTCTGTTTTTAGAATTGCTGCTCTTCTCTTCGATCTTCTGTTGGGTTTGTAGGTGTTCAGAATGGTTTGATAACTGTCTAGCTGAACTGTGAACTGATGTCATCTCAGTCTGCTACTTCTCCGCCATCTTGACTCCTCCCTCACCTTAGAGATTTTTAAACCTAGAAAGGCAGTGTTAATTTTTGTTTGTTTTTATTATTTTACTTTTGTCCTTTCAAATTGATTTAAAAAAGAAGAAAAAAGGGGCACCTGGGTGGCTCAGTGGGTTAAGCCTCTGCCTTCAGCTCAGGTCATGGTCTCAGGGTCCTGGGATCGAGCCCCGCATCGGGCTCTCTGCTCAGCTGGGAGCCTGCTTCCCTTCCTCTCTCTCTCTGCCTGCCTCTCTGCCTACTTGTGATCTCTGTCTGTCAAATAAATAAATAAAATCTTTAAAAAAAAAAAGAAGAAAAAAGCCTAGTACTCAAATAAGTTTTTGAAACAACCTTCACTTTATAAGATCAAATTTCATCAGTGAGTTTTAACTAGTATGCAGTGTACTATTACTGAAAATACTGTCATGTTAAATTAATCATGTTTGGTTTTGAATGAATCGTTCCATTTCTACCTTCTGTTTGTATGGAAAGGACTGTATGTAATTGCAGCAAGATCCTAGTCCTTTATAATTCAAGTGATGACATAAAATTGTCAAACAGTTCTGTTACGTGTCTAACAAATTATTCTCAGCCTTGTTCAGTGTTGTTGACTTTGGCAGTGGGAAACTATTAATTGTAGATTTTTATACTCTTGTGTACTGTCTTTCTGCATTTTGGGTTTGTCACTTACTAGGTTTAATTTCAGTATAACTTTTGGCCCACTCGATACATTGTTATAAAGTGTTCTTCCTCTCCCCTTTTAGAATGTAAACTTACGTGTTAAATGAGAAAGCTATCTAAAGAATGTAGGTATTTTATAAAATTTTGTATCTTTTCATTATCACCATAGTGTTTAGACTTGCTTGTTAAACATAATTTTTGCTACCCATATTAATGAAAACACCTGGTTAGAGAAGCCATTATTCCCTGTTGATACAGTCTGAAAGAGAAGGGAATGCTTAGTGCTACTTACTGTTTACAGAGCTTTCATACCCATCTGATGATGTTATTTTGCTAATTTTAGAGACTAAGAAGTAGCTGAGTTGAGACCAAAACTCTTCTTTGTACTTGAAATTCTTTGACCTTTTTTATGCATCATGTTGCCTACCAAGACAGTTTCTGCTTTTGGAATATGCCAAGGTTAAAAGGCAAATATTCTTGGGCGCCTGGGTGGCTCAGTGGGTTAAGCCGCTGCCTTCGGCTCAGGTCATGATCTCGGGGTCCTGGGATCGAGTCCCACATCGGGCTCTCTGCTCAGCAGGGAGCCTGCTTCCCTCTCTCTCTCTCTCTCTCTCTGCCTGCCTCTCCATCTACTTGTGATTTCTCTCTGTCAAATAAATAAATAAAATCTTTAAAAAAAAAAAAGGCAAATATTCTTGAGTGGCGTATTTCTAGTGTCTTTTAAAGATCATTTTTTTCTCATTATTAATGGCACCATGGTAGAATGGGATTTGTTTTACCAGAATCCATTTTTCCTGTTGATATATGTAGTTGATGCTGCTGTATATAGTTGTGGTCACAGTGCATACTCCTATAAAACATTTTCCTTATATAAATTTCGTTGGGAAAAAAATGCTGATTTCCAGAGTTGTCCAGATGGACCAGAATATTACATTGTCAGTGAAAACCACTTAAAACAGTACTCTGTCTGCCTTTTCCAACAGTATTCTTGGACAGATAAAAGAGTATCCAAAGTAGCCATTTTTGAGACTTTCTTACATTCATATAGCTTTTAAAGTCTATTCTGTAGTATGTTTAAGTGTGTAAAAAAAGTATCTTAAGTTGCTGTTGCACTAAATGGGCCGTCATATGTCCTGTTTGTTTTGTGGCTTGTTTCCCTGATATGCTATGATTTGAGAAGTACTGAAGTATAGGTAAGTTGAATTTTAGGTATTATATGGACACTAATGTAGACTATGGTTATATTATGTGAGTTAGTCAGTATAGTTCAGATGATTTAAATAATAGGGAGTATTGGGCAGTCATAGTGGCAGGTAATGAGAATTCATGTTAATTTTTAAAATTTTGGATTGAACGAAGAGTCCACTAACATGAAGCTGATGAATGCTTCATTAATCAGAATGTCCAAAACTGAGGGATTTGACTTATGGACCAGAAAATTTTAAAGCTCTGGAGAGAGAAAGAACCATTAATATGTTTTAAATGAGGAAGGGAGAGAAGAGACACTAAGGTCTCTTGTTTAAGAAAATGACTTATGGGTGACTTGAAGTAGAAGAAATTAGTCTTTGTGAAAAGTCGTTTACATGTTAGAATGACAGTAGTGCTGCTAGTCATGAACTGATGATTTGCTGGCATAATGCTTGTGTCTATTTCGTTATGATTTATCTGTTCTCAGAATTAATGCACTTGTTTTGGCAGCTATCTGAGTTAAAGGTGGTTCTCGCTGGCTGACCTTTCATTCTGAAATATTTTGTTTTTTGCCTATCTCATGCCAGGACAGTGCATATTTTCCTTTCGGTTAGAGGTATGAAAGATTAGTGATTAAGTGCGAAGTATTTCAATCCTAGAATGTGCCCGGTGGGAAGGAGACGCTGATTCATTTATCAGTGAGAAAAATAAGACCAGGTGATACTAAGTAAGAACATGATAATTAGATGTGAACTTTAATGGAGGTTGTAACATAGTACAGTATTCATTACCATCCAAATATGTATGTATGAGAGAGAGAAAGGCCAAGAAAGACTCTTTTAAAAAATTATTTCTAATAGTAAGTCAGAAAGAAACTATTTGTGTTATCTATAAATTATGTTTTGGCTTGAGATCTTTGAAAACAGCTTTAAAGAGTAGATAGAAGCCTGGGAGAATGTGCATATCATGTTGAATGAAGTTTAAAGGATCACATCATCTACTTGTCTCATGTTACCTTGTTCTGAATGGCTTGCTTTAGCTGTAAGGTAATTGGTACTTCTCCTTGAATTTAAATCTTAAAGGGTCATAATTTGACGTTTTCTTTTACATATCTTCAACTAGATGATTTTTGCCAAACAAACTGGGTATTTTGTTCATACTGTCGTGATGGTTTTAAATTATTGTTTCTGATCAACCAAGAAAAAGCAAATGTTCATCCCCTACCTACTCTAGGAAGGTAATCATTTAAAACACCCGGATTCTAGTATATATCTCTTTTATTTGCAGTTTTCTGAAGGTAGAGAGCATCTGTCAAATGCAGTTTTCTGAAGGTAGAGAGCATCTGTCATTATGCTCCAGCTGTAATGATCATATTTTGAAGCTATGATAGTAAAACAGTCTTTAATATACTCATGTCCTATTATAGAATCTTAGAGGTCAGTTGCAAAATACAAGTTTGATCTGGGAGTCCCGAGGTATGAATGGTTTAGGGAAATACGAAGTTTATTTATTTATGTGGAGTCTCCATGATCCTCTGGAACTTCTTTTAAAATTCTTGAATGACAGATTTTCTACTTACTAATTTGTTTTTTGTATTTTTATTTATGATATGTTTAACTTAGAATTATCTTTCTAATGTTTTTCAAACATGAACATCGGTCTTCTTCCGTCTCCATGACCCACCAGGAATACAACCATGAGGTTTTTAAACGTACTGTTTTTTGTTTGTTTGTTTTTGCCTAAAACAAATGTACAGGTTAATGAATAATTATAAAGTGAACATCTCTGTAACTACCACCAAGGTTAGGATTATAGCACCCCAGAAGCACCCCTTTTGGTGGCTGTTTCTGATCATAAACACCTCTTCCTTCAGGTGTAACCATTAATCTGATTGTTATAGGAATCACTTTCTTGCTTTCCTTTGTAGTGTTATTGCTATTGAATTGATCTGTAAGCAAATTAATTTTGCTTGTTTTGATCTTTATATAAGTGCATGTGTATTTTTGTTAATTTTTCTTCTAATGGATGGTGACAGTTTAAAAAAGTCAACTAGGAAAGTAGTCTCAAAGCAAAAAAACATGTATGTGCATGCTAGTATATATTTTGGTCTAGTACTCATCCTTTGCTATGTACTTAGTTTTAATTAAATATTTGGATATAGGAACTAATAAGTTGTTTTATTTTTATCTGGTGTGTCAGTTCTGTATTCTTTTAATATTTGAGGTTAAGTTCTGATTTTTATAAAGTTAATGTATCTTTCCATGGAGACCATGTAGAAAGTACTTATAGTTCTCTGTTGCCATGATAGCATAAATATCCATGTTGATCTTTTTACAGTTAGGAAGAAATTAAGTGCTGAGTGCCTGATGTCAAAGTTGAATCATGAAATGTTACTCGTTTTCAGAACTTAATGACAATTTTAATATATTAAAATAATAGACTATAGGTAACTTAATATCTTGCAGAAAAATGAAATTTTTAAAGTACAGATTATTTATGAATACCTAATTTAGGGATAAAGATTTCCACCCTTACCTTGGTCCCACTAAGAATAATGCTAGAGGTTTCTCTTAATAATATTAGATGCCAGACTTTTGACCTACTTGTCCTTGGTTTGCAAATGGCCTAGTGCTGTTTATAGTTGTATAACTTTAGCACAAGTGGTTTCTATAGCTACTGTCCAGTACCAGATGTAGAACAGTGGGAAGCTTTGATAAAGGGAGAAGGATTTTTAAACAAAAGCCGGACATGGGTCATTACCCTGATGCTGAACCGAGGCCCCTTATATTCAGCACTGTCATTTACCTTTCATTTCACTCTCTACTGATTACAAGAAAGAGAATGTACTCACTTTTTCTCTTCCATCTCTTTGCCTTCTTCCTCTTACCTTATGTAAGAATGTATATTATAGCTTTAATCCATTTTAAGAATACAGGAGTGAGTCTTTCTTGACAAAGTTAGATGAGCGTTGTTGGTTTGGTGGCTTTCACTATGATGACAGCATCATTGGTTTTTACTTATCATAGAATAAGTTTCATAAGCCATTTGTACTCAGTTGTTTGCAATGAAACTGCTGTTTTATGTAAACTACTGTCACTCTGAGAATATAAATGACTTAAGGTTAATACTAGTGAGGTAGAAGAAATCATTATCTCACTATCAGGAATTGTCAGTAAGTAAAAAAGGACAACTTAAACCTGACCCATAATTATAACAGAAACCATTTGGATTTCTTATGAATGGCTCTGGTCTTCTACAGCTTAATTCCCAAAATGACACTTTTCTAGGGGATATGTCGTGTTTTTAAATAGTAATTTTATACATTGATGATTATCCTCAGGTATTTTCATCAAAGTCTGGGGGATTCTATAAAAGTAACTTCTTTTGGCAGTAAAAGGACATAGTGAGGGAGAACTTGGCATTAGTCAGAATGTGGATGGGGGTGATGTGAGAGGTGAAGCACGGAGTTGTTTATAGTATAGGATGAGGTTGGGGGGATCCAGTGTGTAGTAGAGGATAGGGTGAGGGGCAAGGAAGTAGAGGAAACTCATACATGATGACTCCCTTTTTCTCTGTAAAAGAGGTTGTAAGTTTTTGCTGGGGGTGGATAAACATATTAATGTAAGGTCTTGAGGACAGATGAAATTTTATAAAAGGTGCTGTGAGAAAGAGAAACAAAACTCTATCTTTTAATGATTTTTACCTTCATGTACTTCTCGTATTTTTGTATGTTTTCTTTCCCTGACTTGATTACATGTTCTCTGAGGGGAAAACCCTGGTTTTCATCACTTATCATGTGTTTATGGGACCATTTGTGTAACGTGGTGAGGCTAAACTGAGTTAAGTCATAGACCTTATCCTTAGAGAGCCTTGCACGTAAGAGAAGTCACTTGAACACTTGACTCGTTCCAGCCTCATGTGTTTGGTTTTGTAGTGATCTGTGCAAGGTGCTGTGTGAACACCATAGAGCATCTACTTGAGAAAATGGTATTCAAGCCAAGAGAGGATGCCAGTATTTTGAGCAAAGGTACAGAGGCATGAGAGGGATTGTGGAACATTCAGTAATCCCTAGACATTTTAGCATGACTGAAATACTAAGTATTCAGGGTGGACGGAATGGTTGGTTGGAAGCAAAGTTGAACCCCAAAGAATGTCTGCTCCTGAAGGTCTTGATGTACCAAAGAACTTCAAGTTTATCTTTGTGGTGATGGCAAGCCATGAGGGTTACTACATAGAAGAATGGCAGAAGTTGGTGTTTTCTGCAGGCAAGTTTGAGTTGTGGAAAGATACCTGCGGTACCAGTGTGGAGGCGCTCCTGACGTCATGCAAAGATGATGAAGCTATAAACTAAAAAAGGTAGAATTGGAGATTGTAGAGGAGTTAATAGAATGCAGAGTTTCTTGGGCAGGTAGACACGATAGGACTTGATGACTGATTGGATAATTGGGCGGAGGGTGACAGGTGTTAACTTCCAGAAATCTGGGTTGAGATAATTGAGTGGATGATAGTTTTTTTGCATATGTTTTTCTTCTTTCCCCCCTCCTCCTGAAGCATGTGGGGGCTTTTCTAGGCTACTGCTCTTGCAGTGTCCCAGCTGCCTTCCCTGGTTCTGTGCTTTCTCCTGCCATTGGATTTTCTACACAGTAGCCAGAAGTATCTTTAAGAATGTACATAGGTAAGGTCTGTGATCTCATGGCACATTGGTAGTGCATCTGACTCCAGAATATAAATAGGTATTGAAACTCCCCTGATTAAAAGTCATCAAGGACTTTCTGTGGAATTTAGAATGAAATGCAGAATCCTTCCCATAAGCTTCAAGGCCAGCGTGGTCTGTTTCTGGCCTGTCTTTCCCATTTCATTATGTGTCACCTTTGCTTTTGTTGCCTAAGTCTTAGCCACACTGGCCTATCTTCAGGTCCCATAGTGTATTCTGTCTTTCTAGTCTCGGAGTCTTCTCACGCTGAGTTTCCTCTCTTGTTGTTTTCCCTACAGTGTTTTCTTCCCCTCTCTTTCTATAAGTTTAATTTCTTTTTTAGTTCTTAGGTAGATACTAGTTCTTAGGGAAGTCTTTTTTGTCCATACTCTTTACACCATCTAGCTAGCTGTCTCATATTCTTATGGTAACCCTTTCTTTCCAGTGTTTAGTCACAGTTAGTAATGCTAAGTATATGTTTGGGTATATATTCTTAAATGTCTGTCTTCCACTTGCATATAAGCCCTGTGAATTCACAGATCTTGACAGTTTTACCCAGTTCAACAAATACTAACGGAATGGCTAGTAACTGTTCAGGGGTTATTTGAGGTCCTCTGGAATTAAAACCAGCCAAAGATATTTAAACCAGCCAATAATATTTAAGTATTTAAATAATCTATTTGAAGGAAGAGTAGGAATGGATAGTTAGCGCTCAAAGTTTTCTGTTTCAAAGTACACAGAATTTTGTCATTACCTGACATCGCTCTTCAAAAATCAGTGTTAGAAAATGTTTGAGTCCCTCAATACCTAGGCCTCATTTCTAATGAGAAGCAAACCAAAAAAGTAGTCGAATTCACCATATTGTGGAAAGTCATAACACCTTCCCTCGGTTTAAGGAGGAGATGATAGCAAAGAATGACAGGTTTCTGGGAGAAAGCAGTAATCAGAAGGATAGTTTTACCTAAGTGGATTTCTCAATGAAGAATCTTCAGTTCCTTTAAAGTCTGAGTGATTTATGATGCCCAGTTTGAGAAACACTCTTTCATGTGTCTATTCTCACAGTATAATTCAGGGTATCATTATATCCATTTAAAGTATCCGCCTCAAATGTTACTGCAAAACATACAATATTGTTTCTTTTCTTGAGAATTTATTCCCATTGAGATTAAAAATTATTAAATTATAAGTGGCTGAAGTACTTTCCTTTTAATGTCTTTTTTGTTCCTCTTTGTAGAGTTGTAAAAATTAGAGTCCTAATTAACTTGAATAAGGATTAACTTGAACAAGGTCTAGTTTATGTACTTTTTCTTTCTTTGATTAGAGGATAATTTGCAGTTCTGGGTTGGACATGGAGGACAGTGATATACTTTAGAGTCACCAAGGTGGATTTTTATTTGTATATTTCCACATCATCCTTTAAAAAATAAAATGGTGTGAATAAATGCTAATGTTTCCTGATGAAAGATGGCCATCGTGGTCATGCTGGTGCTCTGTGACTCTAGTTGTTTACAGCAGGCAGGACTCAAAACCAGGGAGGGACTGACGGTGAGATGTACAGTCAACTGTCCTTTAATGATCATTAACCCACATCAAGAAATACCTTAAAGAATGATTTATCTACTTCAGCCAGCAGAGGGCAGTATGCACATAAAAGTACACTACCAATTGTAAGGTTTCTTTGGCAATTGTGTTAAAATTCCTCGAGTGGTTTATGTTTAGAATTAGCAGTACTGATAGGGCAGGAAATTGGCTGGGTGGGACAGTGGTTAAAGGGGTTTTGTCTAAAAGCTTAGATCAGAAATACATGCTACCATAATGTTGCTGTACCGTGAGGAATGTCCTCTAACTGTCAAACTCCACTTTGAATGACCCACTAATCTATCATGTGGGAAGTTAACTCTTTAACTATTGTTTTGATATAATTTCTACTAAAAAAATAAGTTTGATGGAAAAAGCATGGGTTTCAAAGTCTGATCTAGGCCACAATTCTGCAAATGCTACCTACTGACTGTGTGATCTGTGACAGACAACTTAGACTGGTTCAGTTTCCATTTCTTTATCTGCAAAATTTACATAATGATCTTCTAGGAAAAGATGCAGAAAATAATTGACTTTTGTAAAACAGTTGTAAATATAAATTGTTTTCTTGAATCAGAACTTGTTATTTCTTGTCAAATTTATGCTGTTTATCTTGCAATATTAAGTGATAGGTTTGAAAGCAGTATGATTCCATTATATAGCCATCCGAGGCTAGTACAGATTTTCTTCCAGGAAGTGTTTATAAAAAACAATATGTTTGGTAAGGTGTTGATATCTCAAATAGATAAAGAATTTATAAAGCTGAACACCAGAAAAAAAGCAACCTGATTAAAAAATGGATAGAGGACCTCAATAGACATTTTTTCAAAGACATGCAGATGCCCAACAGACATATGAAAAGATACTCAATATCACTCATCATCAGGGCAATACAAATCAAAATCACAATGAGATGTCACCTCACACCAGTCAGAATGACTAGTATCAAAATGACAAGAAATAGCAGATGTTGACAAGGATGTGGAGAAACAGGAACCCTCACACACTGATGGTGGTAATGTAAATTGGAGCAACTACTGTGGAAAACAGTGATTTTCCTCACATACCATATGATCCAGTAATTCCACCACTGGGTATTTACCCAAAGAGAGTAAAGACATGAATTCAAAAAGATATACACACCCCTCTGTTTATTGCAGCATTATTTACGATAGCCAAGGCACAGAAGCAACCCAGGAATTCATCAATTGACGAATGAATAAAGAAGATCTGGTGTATATGTACAGTGAAATACTATGTAGCCATAAAAGTATGGGATTTTGCCATTTATGACAGTATGGATGGACCTAGAGGGTATTATGCTAAGTGAAATCAGACAGAGAAAGGCAAATACTATATGATTTCACTTAGCTGTGGAATCTAAAAAGCAAATGAGCACATGGACTCTTTTTTTTTTTTTTTTAAGATTTTTATTTATTTACTTGACAGAGAGACAAAGAGAGAGGGAACATAGGCAGGGGGAGTGGGAGAGGGAGAAGCAGGCTCCCCGCTGAGCAAGAATCTTGCCCAATGTGGGGCTCAGTCTCAGGACCCTGGGGTCATGACCCAAGCCAAAGGCAGACGCTTAGTGACTGAGCCACCTAAGTGCCCCCAAACTGACTCTTAAATACAGAGAACAAGCTGGTGGTTACCAGAGGGAAAGTGGGTATGGGGGGATGAGCAAAATAGGTGAAGGGGATTAAGAGATACAGACTTCCAATTATAAAATAGGTGGTGGAAATGAAGACATGTGCAGTATAGGGAGTATAGTCAATAATATTGCCATGTGTGGTGACTGATGGTGATAAACACTGTGATGAGCATTGAGTAATGTACAAAATTGTTGAATCACTATGTTGTTCACCTGAAACTAATATAACACTGTATCCACTATATCTCAGCAATAAAATTTTTTAGATGGTAAGTGTCTAAGAAACAGTGTAATCGATAATCTTAATATTTTAATCGTAACTCCTTAACTACTAACATGCTCCAAAATTTAACTGGTAGTTATGAAATTTGGGAAGGATAGTCTGTAATCATGCACTGCCATAGTTTTCTCTCTGGGCATTTCTTAAGTCTTTGTGTGTTTCTATTTTCTATGAAGTATTTTCTTGCTTACTAATAACTGGCAGAACTCAGGTCTTAGGATACATAGATGATACAAAGACTGATAGTGTTAGAGAGATTTGGAAGTGTTAGGGAGACCAGCAGTCAAACACTGGGGCAAGCTTGAGCTTGACGTATGAGGGACATCAAGGGTTGTGTTGCTTGAGGATACTCTTCTCCTTTTAGTTAGCACTTTGGTCTTCAAGATACGGAGTTGAAAAAAAAATCTGCAGATATTCTTGGTTGAGATGGGCTGGGAATGTGAATAGAGAGGAGTCATGAAAAGGCGATGAAAAATATGTAGAGTTGAATATCATCATCTCAAGTGTGAGCCCTGATAAACTGAAGATAGAATCAAAGAAAAAAAAAACAACCAATCAAGTTTGCCATTTTCTTCAGCATCAAGGTAACCTAAATTCTGAACAGTTGCAAATAGTAGATTTCATGTGGAAAGGATATATTTTAAATGTGTATTGTTCACAGGTGTGTGGTATTTACATGTATGACATGTATATGATAATATGTGATAGACTATAGGTACTACCGAATGTTTCATGTGGAACATTTTATGAACTATGATGTTTCCACTTAGATGAAAGTGGTAGCTGACATTCCTGGGGTGTCTCTTACCTTGAAGCAAGACTTAATGCTACTAGGTAATGGAGCAGCTCTTGCCAGATCTCTGACTGCACAAGAGATTTGGAGTTTTGGGGTTTTTCAGGAGTTTTTGTTATGAATATCTTATTTCATGATCAGCCTTTCAGAAGAAGGCATTCCAGCATTGGACCCAAACACGTACCTCACACTGATTATTCTGTACTCCTGGAGAGATAAAATAGGAATTTTTTTTTCCTCCCAGAGGTTGCATCTCTAAGGTTATTGCCTTTCCTAACTTTTTCCAGGAGCATGTCTTTCTCTGCCTCTAGGTCCCTGTACCACTGAATATATGGTCTGGTAGGGGCTTATTTTGCTTTTACTCTATTCTGAGGAAGTCTTGAGATCTAAACTACTCAAATAAATATGCCATACGTAGTAAAATGTTTTCTTTTTCTTTTGTTGAAAGATTTTATTTATTTGAAAAAGTAATAGAGCTTGAGCAGGGTTGAAGGGCAGAGGGAGCGGGAGAAGCAGACTCCCCCACTGAGCAGGGAGCCTGGCACAGGGCTTGATCCCAGGATCCCAGGATCATGATCTGAGCCGAAGGCAGACACTTAACCAGCTGAGCCACCCAGGTGCCCCGGTAGTACGTTTTCTTGATAGCCATTAATTAGCATAGGTCGTAATTACTCCTTTTGGGTTTTCCAGGCTCCTGCTGTTCATTTCTGTTCTCTTACTCTGATCGTCCATATTCTCTGCTTTTTATCACCAGTTTGTCCTGTTTATGTCCTTTAGGTCAAAGACCAGCTATTTTGTTAAGCTATCTCTTTGGTCTGTGGGGAAGCCTGTCTCCCATTGTGTTTCAGCTTTTGTCTTGTACTTTTGCTTCCCCGGGTGAGCTGTGTAATTGGCAGTGTAGGTGGTCTAGACCCACTAGCAACTGAGCCTCAGTCAGTCTCCAGCCCATCCTCAAATGTCTTACTCTAAGCCTGCATGTTGGAATCTATCTTCTCGTCTTCACCACTGCAGCTCCAGAACATTCCCTGAAGTAGTCTCCAATGCATTTCAACAGAGAGGTGATCGTGTGTGGCTTGGAGGCGTCACAGGGAGGAGAGAAGACAGAAGGCAGACCTGGGAAGGACCTCACTGCCTGATTTCCTCCGGTGTGGCAGAGGAAACGGAGAGGCTATTCAGCAGACTGATGGTGCAGTTGACTCTCATCCCAGACAGTGAGGGGAAAGCCTCAGAATTGGGGGGAGTTTGAACCCATTTGGATTTTAGCCAGAAATACTGACATAATTACGTTTGTGTTTGAACAAGTTGAGTTTGGTCTCAGTAAGGAAAATAGACTGGAGAGGGAGCTGCTGAAGGCATGGCAACTGGCCGTTTAGGGGAAAAAGGCAGGAAGATACAATGAAGCTGAAACTCCTTACTGACACTGTGGGCGAGAGAAGTGGATTTGAGACATTTAGGATGCAGAAGGGAAGATTCGAGGTCTGACTCAATGTGAGAGGAAAATGAAGAGGAATTTGACCCAGGCTTCTGATTTCAGTGCCCAGGTGGAGAATGACGCACGGAGCTGTGAGGAGAAGTCAAGCAGCCGGAGAGATGTCGGCATCTGGATGGAGCTCTGAAGTATAACCAAGTGACATTTCTGCCAGGATGACGCTAACGTAGGTCAGGAAGTGGACACATTTTCTGGAGATCTTATTTGATACAGGGATAGAATTTAGAATACTTGGAGGAGCGGATGATGGCATATCCCTTCCTTTCAGCTGACTCTTTTGAGTCAGACTTTTGATGAAAGTTGAAACGTGCAAGCCAAGGTTAAAAGCTGGATTGTTCTATATTGCTGCTGTCCTTGAACAGTTCTGAGATGTGGACCAGACTAGAATCTTCTTCTGAAATCGATGACACTCATAGGATTATGGTATCCCTCAGGCATCCTTGTGGCTCCCTAGATGTTCTCTTTGTATAAAAATTTTGTTTTGAAATTATCCTCTTGTTTCACTGAAGTAATCCTCTTATTTGCTAGCACTAAGTTGGTAAAACTTCCGATCCAGTTCTGTTGCTTCGTGGGTAGGCAGCTCAGCTGTCAAAGGCTTAGTTTATCATCTGGATCCCCAGAGATACTCCTTGAGTTGAGGAAAAAGTTAGCTTTGTTGGAGAAATCCTCATTATGTTGCAGTTAAGAGTATGGTATCAGGGGTCAAGTAGATGTATGTTTAAATCCTTATCACTTACCAGCTGTGCTCTCTTGGGCCTGTACTCTTTACTTCCTCATCTGTGGGGGGTGCTAGTAGTAGTGTACTTCTCTCCGAGAGCTGATGGGTTTATATAAAACGTTTGTATTGTTTTTGGCCCATAATAAATACCTAGTAAATGCCATGTTTCATTTGGTATTCCTTAATCTTATACCTACAGGTTGATCAGATAAGATTTATCTTTTATCTTTTAGAAATTATATAGCCTGAAGTTAGTAACAATTGGCATGTTTTCATGTGCTTGCAGGAATTTATAGTTAGTGTATAAAGTATATATAAGTATATTAGTGACACTAATATACTTAGTGTCATAAAATTTAAGTGGTATTTTAAAAATTTGATACTTTACCTTTATTCTCATGGTTTACTTTTTTTAATGATGTGATTGTTAGAAGCAATACAGCATGCAGGTTAAGAGCTCAGTCTCTGGAGATGTATTTATACCTTGGCTTTTTAACTCAAGAGCTGTGTGATTGTGGGCAAGCTAGTTAACCTTTCTGTGCCTCAAGTTTACTCATCTGTAAAGTGGAGACAACTTTAGGCTGTTCTTATACTGTCATTGTAAGGATTGAATGAGTCAGTGTATATAAAGTGCTTGGAACAATGCCTGGTACATAAGTAGGCCCTGTACCTGCTTTTGGGTCATAAGTGCCTCAGGTCTGGTAGTTTTTTTCCCTTGTGCAGAGAAAATGGATGGTGTTACTTCTTACAATTTCTAGGGTAGTATTTTTCTTTTCACTAATTCCTGTACTGAGCTGGCTGAGGTACTGATCAAATGGGGAGCTACTAGATCCAGCAGGAGTATGGGAAAGGGGTTCCAGTCCAAGGTGGTGGGGGTGACAATGCAGGTTGTCCTGTGTTCTTCCTGAGACCACGAAAAAGATAATAAGGAAACTCACAAGAGAATGAAGCCTTCATAGCAGAGAGAGCAAGAGAGATGAACCAACAAAATTCTTAGGAGAGGAAAGTAGAATCCTGTGGATAAGTGAAATGGAATGCAGGCTGCAACACGGAATGGCAGAATGGTGCCACAGGGAAGGCCTTTTTTTCTTTTTTTGTAATGAATCCAGAAATCTGGGCAGGTTTAATAATTTTGGGTTTTGTGTGATTTTTTGGTTTGTTTTTTAATATCTGTGGCAAAATCATTTCTGAAAAAACAAATCAGCTGATGTAATTTTGCTACACCTGGGCTTTTATTGAATGTTAGATATGAGGAAAAAGATAAAGATACTCATCTCATACGGGAATAAGGAAAAATGTAAAAATATTTTGAAGATTGTTGTATTCCAGATATATTTATAGGTACCATTTTGATACTGAAACCTAGATATAAAAAATTAGGCTTTGTATTTTCTAATTGTGTCTTTACATTTGTTCTCAAAATCACATCAATTTACATGCAGTAGAATCTGAATTTACAGAAGTACATAGGAAGTGAGATTTTGAGATTTTTATTTCCGATTAGATTTTTTCACAGTTTGAGATGGCTTAGTGAAATTGGATGAGAAGCTCATTAGCCCTCAGTTTCCTAGGATGAAGTAGAGCATTCTACCCCAGGTTTGTATTTCAAGTGCCTAAACATCAGTCTGAGCCCCAGTCCTTCCCCGTCCCTTGATGTCTTAAAGTATGGAAATCACTTATTTAGCCTCTTCATCTACTGTGGTTAAAGTTGCCAGGACTAGTTTATTTCGTGGACTAAATATGGATATACCTCCATATAGTTTTATTTCTCTGTATGACATCATACAAAATTATTGTTAGATATCTTTGGAGTAGAAGCTTCCTGGTGTGATGATTCTTATAGTCACAGTTGATTTCAGTTTGTGCTAAACCGTGAATCTGAAGATGCTCGTGATTGTCTCGACTTGTGTTGCCCGGGGTGGTTCTCTTTGGCCCTCTCTGGATCTCTTTTTTTCCAGCAAAAAGTATGTGGTCTCTCTGTGCAGAGAATTGTTGTGTGGATCACACAAGATGAAGCAGATTAAAACACTTTTGGATATGCAAGCTTGATATAGATACAGAACAGTGGTATATTTGTAATTCAGATAATAAAGAAAAACAACCATGCCCCAGAGGGGGGAGATTTTGCTTAAAGTAATAACTGCATTGGTTTCCAGCTAAGCAAAGAAATAACTCAAACATCTTTGTTTTTTATATTTTCTAACCAACCAGAACCGGGACGAGTATTCACATCTGTTAAGTGATCACTTTCTCCTATACCAAGGTCATAATTCCTTCCGTGAGAAATATTTCAGTGGCGTTACAAAAAGAATTGCCAAGGACGAGAAATCTAGCCAACAGTGAAAATTAAGATTTTGACAATGGGAAGAGTAAGGATTTAACAGGAAAGACATCTGGATGTGAACGTCCATGTATGATACAGATAACATATACTCTTTTAAATAATTTTATATAACAAAATAAAAGCTACAAAGTAAATTGAACAATTCTCTTAAAATTAGCTTTGTTTTATAGATTATTTTGTTTTATGTGGTCTTTGGAACCTTATTTAATTTATATTTGTATTTTCAAGTATTATGGAAATTGAAAACAGTTATATTTTTGATAATTAATTTGCAAGGAGAGCTGATTTTGTTGACTTTTTAAACAGATACCTGCCGAATATGTTATAAGCAATTAACTAACCATGATTAAGAATTTATTCATCAGTGGGTTTGTTTATTTGCTTTCTGATTGTAATTGATTTACAGTGCCACTAATAAAGCTTATTGAGGATTCCTAAAATTGTGTTGTATTCACTGTTTTTTAGGGGGGAGGTGATAAAAGAAATGATTTTTTTTTTTTTTTTAAATGAATTCCAGGCTAGTATGTAATGACAGTGATAATGGTAAGGAGGAGAGCGGCTAGGACCTGGCAACCTGAAAATCTCCCCAGCTCCTTGAAGCCTGTCCACATCTGAAGCTCGTCTATACCTTGGACTTGCTCCTGCATTCCTAGACCTTGGTCAAATTAACTACCCACAATTTTTGGTTTAGAGAGTAACCGATAGTTAAAGAGCAGAAACAACAACACAAGTCCTTGATGGTTCCCTAATGGTATTAGGCCTAATCAGAGCTCTTTGAAATAGAAGCTATATTTTTCTTGAAGGAGAAACTTTGCTGAGTCTACATTGTGTCCATCATGAAAATATCTTGTTTGAAAACCACTCTACCCATTAAATCAGGATGCTAATAGCTTTCCTGTTCTTGGTGGTCAAATGTATCTCAGCAGGGTAGCAGTAAACGGATCTCTCCTTCTAACCATAGCCTATTTTTATTTATGCTATTATTATTATTATTTTAGTGTAACTGCTGGCTTTTATGGACTCCCAGTTTGAATCTGCATGGCTTAGGACCTCCAAAAGACCTGCCCAAGCAGAGAGAGAGAGAGGAGGCCATCTGTGTAGTTCTTTTCTTGTCCTGCAACCCTGCATCTCAGCAGCAGATCTCAAACATTTCAGTGATTGTTTTGTTTAGGATTCTGGGTGATTTTTTGTACACTGGGGAAAATCTAAAAGTATTCAAGGATAATATATTTTCAGTATTTCTGTTTATAAACCATCTTACTTAAATTTTTTTGAGGTTATATGGAGGGTGAATTTGCAACTCTGTAGCTGACTGAATTTAGCATATGAGATTTTATAACCTTGTCCCATTTTTTTTGTTTGTTTTTGTTTTTGCTTATCACAAAAATTAGTCCAAATAGTTCTGGAGAAGTTATATTACTTTAGTCACTTTGTCCTTAAAAATTATCTAATATTAAAAAGAACATTTCAAATTATTTCTTCTTACTACCAACTGTGGTCTTCTGAGTTTCCATTCTTCCTCATCTTTATCATCAAATTCAGCCTTCTATTCTCGAAATATCAGTAGGTAGACTCAGAGTGTGAATGTGTGTTAGTATTTTGAAGTTGGTACTTGGAAGTGAAAAAGAAACCTGATCACTTTCAACCAATTTTGATTTTAAAGCAGAGGTCTCAACTCTTATTCTAAAAAAAAGAGACTATTTTCTGGCATCAGGATCTTATTACTTTCTTTGTAAGTTATAGCAGATCATTTCCAGGAGTGTTTTGGTTGTATGCATGCTCCTTATGCATTTACTAGGAGAATATCCCCTAGTAAAGTGCCTACATTTTGGATAGTCCTGTAGTATGAATTTATAGTGGAATCTGTGTGTGAACCCTAGGTGGTCTGTTGGCTGGCCTATTTCATGTACATAACATGACAAAATCTATCATTTTGTTTCTGGCACATATTAAATATCCATAAAATCCAGATGGGTACCTTGGTGGTGTTTCATCTGCAGTAACATTCTTCCTATCCATTCTGGTGGGGATTTGTTTTTGCTGGGATAGCTGGGAGGAAATGGTGGAGTGGATGGTCTTTGGTGTGTTTAGCCAGAGTGGCCAGCAGATTAAAAAAAGAAAAAAAAAAATTAAAATCTGCTACAAGTTTCTCAGCCACTTCCCGCCTATGGTGACCCGGGTTTTGGCCAGCTCACCACTAACTTCCTTATGACTAATTCTTTAAATACAAAGATTGAGCAATAAAACATTTCAAACTCTTTAAATTCTGGGAGGTAAGTCAGTATTACCACTATTTCCTTATGGACAAAACTCACTCAAAATTTGAGATTCCCTTCATATTTAAGAAAAGTGGTGATTACAAGTAGAAGTTTGTTGGGACAGTCGAGTATGAGTTAACATACCAGATGCATTGTAGTGAATGTGTTTATATTATTGGATGAAAAATGTGCTTTAGAAGTTTGAGATTTAGAAACAGCTTTTGAGGTAATATGTTTTATACTCTTATAATTAAATTAAAGAAGCAGGGGCTTGACTTTTTTTTCTAGCATCAGGAAATTAGATATTAAGGTTGTATTATCTAGATGCCAATATAAGCAAATCTGGCTCTTGAATCAAAGGCCTCAGTTGTTTTGAGTTAGGAGAACTGCTGACATCCTATGCTGGAAGTATTATCAGGTATTGATAATCCAAAGAAATACGGAATTAAATATGTTTGTATGTTGGAAATGGAATATAACATTTTGGGGGGAATGATCTTTCTATACCATTTTAGTTTCCCTAAAAAAAAGCACAGTGGAAATAAGCTGATGTTGATGGTTCTATTAGGAAAAAAATTCTTTGTTGCTAAAGCAGGGCATAAGTAAATAAGTTCATTAATGGAGTATAGGGGTGGAAATGGAGGTGGGTGTTGCTGAGAAAATTGATGACCTCATTGTTGATTTTCCTGTTTGACCAAAAGGGGATAAATTATACCAGAGTAAGGACTTTGGCTCTTTTTACAAGAGCATGGTTTTGCTCCATTATAAAGTTATTTAGAAAACTAAACACTTGTTAAGAATCTTTTTTCTTAGAAGGATTGTATTCATAGAATAAGTGAAGTCTACTTTTATTTCCAACTCACCCACTCCCATTTTTCTCAGATATTTATCAAGTAATGTGGTTTGTAATCCAAACAAAAAAAAGTGCCTTAATCCAGAACATACACACGGACACAATAACACTAGACTGATGATGTTTGTACTTTACTAAAACACTGAGATCGTCTCTAAAACAGAGTGGTTTGAGAACATAAGGTCTAGAGTGTAAAGAATTGTAATGGAATGATAAACATATCTGTGATTCTATCTAGCCATAGAATCATAGAGACAGCACATTCCTGTCTATCCTTTGGGGTGAAAAAGCTTACGAGGGAACCTGACCCTATTTCCTTAACAGAGGCCTGCCTCAGGATGTTCATATGTTTCACTGTGTGGGATAAGCAAATTGACGTTTAGACATAACTGAGACCAACCTGGAATTTGGCTCTTATCCCTTCCTTCATAAGCCATTGAAGACAGGCTCTTAGGGGGATGGAGGCTAAATTGTCATGGCAGTTTCTTAAGAAGCCTGGGTCATGGAACAAAATGGAGCTTAATAGATGAATGTTAAGATAAGCCAGTCTTGCTTTCTGTAGCTGCTAGCCTTATTTCTCGGGATATTAGGATGTATTCAGTATATTTTTGTCCTAGAATTTGAATGTTCTTACTAAGATAATATTGCGGTGATGCCAAACTGAACTGCCTAAAAAGGAATCTGCTTTGACCTCTACGCCTTTAAAATCTCTCCTTTAATCAAGCCTTCCTGACTCTCTCCTGAGGGCTTATTGGAAGAACTCTATTTTGTCTAACATCCAGCAGTGAAGATTAGCTGGGCTTATATGTGAAATTAGTCAAATTTAAAAAAAAAAAAAAAGGCTGTGGAGAAAATTAGAATGGAAAACTCTAAATGGTGCTTCAGTTGAGTTTTGATGGATTGTACAAATATTTTATCTAGTGTGTTGTGAGTTTGTGAAGTGGATTGTGATGGTCAAAACCAGTATTGGTAAGCTATAGAAATCTGTGGAAGCTCCTTAAGTGTGTATTTATTTATTTGTAAATTATGGCTGGAATATGGCTGGCACCAGTCTGAGTGCTGCCAGCACAAACACCAAAACTTTCTTTTTTTGCATTATTTTATTTTGCTACAACTTGCACCTATGGGGAAACCATTCTCCATAGCTATCTTGCATTTCTGTATATCCAAGGAGGTACTGACACCCTGTACCCTAGACTGCCTTTCTGAGGATGTACGGGCACCATTGAAAGACAGTGTCTCCCCCTCCTCTGCCCATCCCCTCTTCTCTAAAAACTGTTAGTAAACTACTGTGCTTTTGCCAAAATTGAATACTGGAGCCATCCGACCTCGTGTTTCCATTGTGGCGGAGATGAAACAGACTCATAACTATCAGTGAGAAGGGCCCAACGAGCCTCGTTTGTCAGATGGAACTGGCCTATTCAAAAGTGCAGCAGGCTGGGGCGCCTGGGTGGCTCAGTGGGTTAAAGCCTCTGCCTTCGGCTCAGGTCATGATCCCAGGGTCCTGGGATCGAGCCCCACATTGGGCTCTCTGCTCAGCGGGGAGCCTGCTTCCTCCTCCCTCTCTCTCTGCCTGCCTCTCTGCCTACTTGTGATCTCTATCTGTCAGGTAAAAATAAATAAAATCTTAAAAAAAAAAAAAAAAGTACAGCAGGCTTTGCCCCATTGGCAACCTGGATTAACATGAAATGGTGACAGCTCTTTGGAGAAAATTTCATCTCTCATACCATTGCCCAAGACAAAGGCACTGACTCAGTGGCGTCCTTGATTCATAAAGGTTACATTTCGGGGTTTTAAAAATACATTTAGTTGTTGCATTTAGGAGATTGCTTCAGATCTGCCTCTTTAACTATTGGATTGGCCCAGTGGTCTTCCGAGGGCTGCTGCTATGGCTGTCTCATCTCAGTGCCACATATCAGAAATGGAGATGTTGCTGGTTGGTGGGGTCAGTGGGCAGAACACAAAGCTATTCTCATAGCTCCAGCCGGTACCCTCCTTGCTGAGCCTTGGTGTATTTTTATTGACTACTAATGATCTCTGGTTTGGTCTGTCACTTGGAAAACTAGAGATTTGCAGATTAAAGGCACCTTCTTTAGGGGCTACAACTAGTGGACACAGATTGTGGCTGCTGAGAGAATGGTCTGGGTCATTCTCTGGTGAGACCAACTAGAATAAAACAATTGAGCTGGCATTAGCCAAATTGCTCTCCCTGTTGCCTGGACCCGTCATTGTCTCAAACACCGCAACACATCTGCCATTGTAGGTAGGACAGACCAAGTACTGTATTTCTGAGGCAGAGCTACCATTTGTTGCCAGACTTGTGACTCCTGCCAAAAGTCGACCTGGTTGCTTTGTGGCTGAGGAGACCACACGGCATGGGGTGTTGTCCAGCACGCTCCTGGCAGACTGACTCCTTCAGGTCTCTGCCCCACTCAGAGAGCTATTGGTTGTGCGTCACTGCTGTTGACACTTTCTCAGGTTACGTGTTGCTGTTCCAGTCCAATCAGGTGACTCCAGCCACACTACTTCAGCCCTTGAAAGTAATCTGTGTCAAGTGTTTAGCTTTTTGGACCATTTGGTATGACAATGATATTATACCTTTTATTGCAGAAGCCACTCAACCATGGGCTGATAGTCAAAGTATTTGATAGACTTTCCATGCTCCCTACCATCCACAGGCATCTGGAATTTTTGAGCTTTGGAAATTTGCTCTATTTGTTCTGTGTTTTCTCTGGCAGTCCTTTACCAAGCCTTCTCAGAAAGGCTCGGTACATTGCTCCAGAGTGAGCTCAGAGTAGTGCAGTGTTTCGTCCTTTGTCAAACACCAACGTCTTAACTGGTAGGTTTCAAACTCAGAGACAACTGGTGATCACTGACTGGAGTCTCAGGCAGTGAAAACTCTGCACAACCAACACCAAAGAGGGAGCTGTGGCGATCTGGTCCAAAAGGACTCTTCCTGGTCAAAGCAAGAAAATAAAAATTCCAGCTGATTCATTACCCTTACTCTTCTTCTTTATATTTTCCTCTGGGTCCCAGAAAATGTTTTTTTAAAAACTCCAAATTTTCTATTTTATTTTAGTGGTAACCTCTGTTCCCTGTGCAAGTTTTGTGCCTTACTCTACTTTTCCTGTTGTCTGTGTTGTAAGGCCCGCCTGCTGATGGGTTGATGCCAAGGCGTGGTGTCTAGGGAAGCTTCATGACATTCAGAATCACAGAATTGTGAACTGGGAACCAGCCAGGCAAGGCTGGAAAATGCAGCAGGAGGATGTCTGATTTCTCTCTCCCTCCCGCTACGGTGGGGGAGGACAGGGCATTACCTCAGTATTTTCAGTGAGAATGCGCAGTCGGATCAGGTTTGGTCTGACTCTCACTTGGGCGGTAGTGGTGTGGAATGGTGGGAGATAGTCTTAGAAGCTGAAATGCTAGTCAGGATGCTGATGTGGACATCCACGTTAGAGACGTGAAGATCACACCTAGAGCGATGGTAGTAAGGGTTGGTTGGAGAGAAGGTGAAATGAGCAGGTCCCGGTAATTGATTGGGTACAGGGATGAGGAGTAGGGAATGACGTCCAGGGTTCCAGCTGGATGACTCAGTGGACGGCATGATACACACTGGGACAGAAGATGGTGGAAAGAGGATGTCTTTAGGTTTGGCCATCCTAAACGTGAGGAGCCTATTGAACAGGCCTGTAGAGCTGCCGGGCAGGCTCTTGACGATGCAAGACCAAAGCCGGACGGTGATGGCACATATGAGGAGCAGTGGATCCCTGCATGGGACAAAAAAAGCACTTGAGTTAAGATCCACTGCAGAGCTCCAAAGTTCATTGTGTTGCATTTCCTCCCTCGGCATGGTATGTGTGTTTAGCAAAGAGAATTGGCAGGACCCAATGCTCATGAGACTGGATCAGGCAATTCCAAGTTTATTACAAGAAATTTCTACTCAAATTACTAATGAGATGAAGTTACTCTGTTGCGTTACTTGAAGCTCTAGAGAACAGGACTGGCTTGGGGGAGATGTACTTCTGCCCAAACTGGAGGGCTGGATGTACTCCATTCTTGTGTAAGTTAGCGCGTTACGTCATAAAGTTAGGACTTAAAGAAACTGACAAGCTATTGTTAGTTGCCGCTAAGAAAAAACCTGCTAAAGAAATAGCCAGGCTACTACTGTTTGGACTCAGGATGTGGAAAAAGAAGAACTCAAGAGTTTTTTCTTAACCTTATCCTTTAAAATTAAAAATACTTCCCTTTCCTTTCTCTTATTTAAGTAACTACATAATAGCTTTTGGGCAGCGATATAAAAATTACAGGGTAGGCCAGAATATGGGGAAAATTTTAATTAAATTGGGGGTTTTGTTTGTTTTTTTCATTTATTAAAAAATGTTGAGCCAAAAATCCCAATTTCCCCCCTGCCCCTTTTTATATGTCCTTATGCATTTGGCAGAGTTCATGACAAAACCTCTTTCCAGCTGTGGACCTACCAAAAGCCTTTTCTGAAGCTCCTACTAATTTGGACTAAACTGACTGGTTGAAAGCTTCACACAGAAATCCTGCCAGGAAATGTCATAAGGTCTCTTGACATTTAATTCTACAAACAGTCTTATCTGTTGGAGCAAAATAAATAAAAATGAATGAAAAGTTATTTTTTGCCTTTGCCTTTGTTAGCTTGTTTTCATTTAGTTTCAGAGAAACAGAACCTGAAAACAACAGAACTTCATTTTGCCTTCAGTCTGGCATTTTTGAACCCAAACAGAAGAACTTTCATGACACTAAGTGGGTTCCTAAGGAAAGAACAAGGCAAAGTACTATGCAATGAATAAGGTTTCTGGTGGGAAGACATGCCACCTTTCCATCAGCTGTGAGTGGTCCCGGAGCCTTCCGCGGCAGGTGATCTCACCTTGTGCCTCAGATGAAGGGCTGGACTCTGGAACCTGTCAAGATTGATCTCTGTGTACTTCATTGCCATTCTCAACAATGGAAAAGACACAGTCCTTGTCCTCAGCTTGTAAATCCAGGGGCTGGGGGGTGCTGGCAAACAAAGAGGTAAGGAGTTAATTAAAATAGAGGCCAGTCTTTTCAGAGGGGAAGCCCAGGGTGGCTATAAGAGGAACTTAATCACTTCTAACAGTGGAGGGTGTATGAATCATGTGTTTCTGATATTTTGAGTTTGGGGGCCTTGCCGACCCTGGATGGGTGTCCTCCTGGGGCCAGCCAATGCTTAGAGGTCGTAAGGGACTCGGTGCCTGGGTGCCAGTCATATGCAAATCAGACAGTCCAGATACTCTCTCCTCCTTCCTGCCTTCTACTCTGTGCCACAATTTCACTGTCCTAATCACCCCAGAGACAGGTACCAGGCAGCTAGAGACTAGGGCCTGTCTCTATACCCCAGGGCCCACTGAAACTATTCAAACTAGCCAACTTACTCAGCCTTGCCCATCCTTTCCTTAAGACTCCAGTAAAGGCTCCGGCCCACCTTTTCTCTCCACTCCCCTTTGTCTTCTGACTAACCCCGTGTGGTCCTGCCTACATGGCGGGGCATGCCTTCTACTTCTGTGAACTTCAGGGACCAAACTATCTTTTTGGAGGTGATTGTCTTCAGACTATGGGTCTCACCATACCTGAATAACCATAAAATCTACATTTAAAACATAGGGGTGGGAGAGAATTGGATGAAGGAAGACTTCTGAGAGAGGATGACACATAAGTCCACCCCTGAGGAAGGAGTGGAAATTGCCAGATGAGGTCAGATGGGGAGGGAAGGAGGGTGTTCCAGGCACAGGGATTAGCATCTGGAAAAGCACATTTAGATACAGTTCAAGTAGTTCACTTGCCTATAGCTTGAGGTATTGGATGAGGAGAAGAAACGAAGCTGAAGAGGAAATGATGGCCAGATCACAAAGGACTTCTGTGCCTTGCTGTAGAGTCTGGATTTGAACATAGGAGACTCTCCCTCTCCATGGTGTCCATCCCTTTGGAGGACATCCTCAGGAAGTTTTAGCTTCTGACAAAATGGCGCCCTGTGGCTGAAGTGCTTGACTTGCTTGAGAAAGGGGGCCTGTGGTGATGAGGTTTGTAGCTTTGCTGCCGCTCTAGGGTGTGTTTTTCCCGCTTGGTTCTGGGTCTCAGTTAATGACGGAGTTGGGTGAGCCACATCCTTAGTGCTGCCTGAGTGTTAGTTTTCTCATCTCAAAGCCTTTTGAGTTGGCCATTACACTGTGTAAGAGATTTCCCGGATGAATGCAACAGAAACCTCCCTGACCCTGACTGACAGATATTTGTTCCAGAGCCAGGAAACAGTCGCCAGTTGGCCTCCTGCAATGAGAGAGATGATTTTTATTGATTTCCCTCCTCACACAGTGCTGACGGTATAGGCCTGCAGAAAAGCAAGCTGACGAAAATACGGAGTGTGGGTTGCCAACTCGTGTTTGTCCTTATTTCCAAGGACAAACACAAGCCCTGTCTCCAGGAGCTGCTTCTCTACTACAAGACAAATGAGCTGCTGAAGTGTCATGATTTTGAAATCCGAGCAATATACATAAAGGATATTTTACTGATCAACCTCAAAGAATCTGTCATATATTTAAAAAACGATTCAAACCCTGTTGCTTGTTTCAGAATTTTGCACTGGGGTCCATTGTTCTTCTGAGACCCGGAGTGTTCCCTGAAGGAGAGTTGCTCAGACTGCCTGTACCTCCCTTTCATATGTCCTTGAAGTACCAAGAGCATCAACTTTTTTTTTTTTAAGATTTTATTTATTATTTGAGAGAGAGAGAGAGCATGCCCCCCTGAGGGAGTGACAGGAAGAGACTGTCAACCAGACTCCCTGCTGAGCTGAGAGCCCAACATGGTGCTTGATGTCAGGACACTGAGATCAGAAGTGAGCATAAACATAAACCAGGAGTTGGAGGCTTAAAGGACTGAGCCACACAGGCAACCTTGATTCACAGTATTCTGATGACCTTTAAAAAGCCCATCAGTAAAGAGAATGAAAGGGGGGAAGGATGGAACACCTACAGGCCTTGTTTGTCTTCTCTCTGACGCTCTGCCTCTATCATTCCCTCCTTGTCTCTCCTTCAGCGTTTCCTGCACGTCTGAAACAGACCCACTACTGTGGACTCCAAGATGATACAAGGTGTGTTTCTTACGTTGAAAAGCTACGCACAGTCTTTGGTTAAGCTAATTTTTGTTGAATTATGCAAAAATCATACTTATTTTGAGTCCCCATCTCTGTTACTTAAAAAAAAAAAACCAACCAAAGTTGTCAAACAAAAACAAGACTATACCGCTTCAATATATTGTTCTCCGGGAGACACACTAGTGAGGTGGAAAATGGTGGGGAGGTAGGGCAAGGGGATGTAATCAATTTTAAAGGTATTGAAAAGTTTTCTCCTTTAGTGCGCATTGTTTCTTTTCATGTCTTAACCATTTTCTTTAAGTGTTCATGTTTCCGCCCATAAAGTTCTACAGCCATCTTTTTCATGCTTCCTCTATAAAGTTCTACAGTCCTTTTTAAAAATTTTAATTTAAATTTTGTGAATAGGCAATAAATTTGCATGGTTTAAAATTCAAAGCAGTTCAAAAGGGTATATACCCAGTGAAAAGTTTCCTTCTCCCCCTGCCTTTCCCTCCCAGTGGGTCCCTCAGCTGCCCAGCTCTCTGCCCCAGAGACAACCACTGTCACAGATGGCTTAGCTCAATGTCAAATAGCATAGGACAGTCCAAATGTGAGGCCATAATTGCAACACCCATGTGGAGCAATGGTGAGAAGAAAGGGCCAGGAGTTAGAGAGTGCATCCCAGTCCTATCCAGACAGCTCTTAATTCATTTGTGTCTATTTCTCACTATTAACATAAAAATAATAGTAATGTTCCTTAGCTATCTCCCTTACAATGAGAATCCACTAAGATGATGTGTATGAATGCATTTCGGAAAACTGTTCCCTACGGGAAGAGAAAACCTAGAACCTAAAGCTTAACCCGTCAGGCATGTTTGTCACGGGAGGGACTTGAATGGTTCACAATATTGCACGAGAAACTTTCATTTGATTCCAAATGAAATTCGAGTCATTGATTTCAATGATTTGCAATGAAGAGATGTCTGTGGGCAGTCTACTGGGCCCAGTAGGGAAGGATAAAAGGTAGATTTATTTCCCGTCAGTTTTGAAATGCTCTCTTTAATTCTTCCATCACCTAGCAGAAGGGGTGGCCTCTCTTAGATGTGTAACTCAGCAAAGAATGTGACTCTTGTAGCTGCTGATCTGCCATCTTTGGGGCCATCGGAGACTTATTTCCTGGGCTGCTTGACTCCTTTCTGGTTCTTGGAGTAAGTTTCCAATCAAGGAAAGATATGGTCTAGGTTACTTTGAAACATGTGTGAGCTGGGGGGAAAACACAGACTGCCCGAGGACTGTGACCTCAGGATTGCTGTCAACATTCTCCCTGAGGCGAAGTTTGCCATTGACTTTAGAGGAAGTTGTACTTAGGGAAGGAATGCAGACTCGCTGCACAGTAAAATGTGCATCTGTGAAGGGGAACTGGCCTGATAGCCTGGGGCCGGAGCCCTTGTTTATCCACAGAAGATAGGAAGCAAGGAGTAGAGATAAGGCTGGCTTTCCCCTGTGTGTGTGTGTGTGTGTGTTCCAACGCGTGCCTGTACCTGGCCCCGGAAAGGCTGTGTCTGGTGCAGATAGGAACTCTGGATCGCGGGCTGAGTCACCTGTGGGGCCAAATAGAGAAACCCTGCAGTAATGTGGAAGGGACCAGTGTCCTCTGGTCAGAGAGCTCTTCTGCAATTTATCAAAGGAATCCCAAGTTTATGCCTTTTGTAGGCCCTTCCTTTTTAAAGAGACAATTATTAATTTTCAGAGACTCAATAAATGATAAACTTGTGAGCATTGTTTTTCCATTATAAAGCAGCTTAAGCAAAGCCCCAGGATGCCTGGGAGAGTATCCAAATTGGCAAGCCTTTGCTGCCGCCTCGCTCCCTTTTCCCTCTTTTCGTTCCTCTGGGACAGGAAGTAAAGGTTACTCCACAGGTAACAATCTAATGATCTAATGGTGTCTATGGTCATCTTGATCTTTGGATGCTGGGAATTGAAGTTGTCTCTCTTAGGTTATCTTTGAAGTTACTTATCTTCCATGGATCAGGGAAACATCCGGTACTTTTCAGAGTGTGTTTTAGTGAATTAAGGTGGGATGTCTGGGTGGAGACACTGATTCTCTTTGTTGTTCCATCAGGGGATCTTTGGAGAAGTTTGTAGTTCTCCACTGACTGGAAGCGACTGGTGGCTTTTGGTTAGGGTTGAATATAAATCAGAGTTCTGAACCCTGCATTTCTATGAGGAATTATAGTGACTGATGAACCAGACAGGCTTGGTTAAGTAAGTTGCTTAAAATCCACAAGACATCAGGAGCTTTGTAATAGGTTTGGTAATAATTAAAATAGTTAAAATGCTTCTGTCTGGGCAGCAATTAGTTTTCACGACAAATACAGAAAATGTGTCATTTATGCCATTGCCTTCAGTCAGTCAAACCTATGATCTGTATGTGAGATGGTTTTAGTTTTTTGACAGCAATGGAACTCAAGGAACCTGGGTCAAGACCTAGCGGCCTAAGAGATTACCTCCTTATTGCCATGGTTGTCTTCAAAGTCTTTCTACAAGAACATCTTTGATACAGGGAGGGCAGCTGAGGATTGAGAGGCTTAGCTGGGCCGCTCCAACTCCCCAGTGGTATTTCAGAAGGATAGGGCTAATGCCGATGGCTGGCTGGCTGGATTCTGTGACTCGAGGAGCCTGCCTTGGATCTTTAGGTTATTCCCTTATACTTTCCTGGATGTATGAGCTCTTTGCACCGCCACCTCTGGTCTCTGTTGGTACTATTCTTGTCTCCGCATCCATGGCCAAAGATGGGGGCAGAGAATAGGTGTACTCCAAACTGAGTTACTAACTAGATTTCTAAGTTTCTGATTACTTCTAAGACCCTGGGCCCAGAAGGAGCCCAGAGTGGGTGTAAGCCTAGAGTATATCACACTGTTCAGGGTGCTCATCCTTATCCTCTTAATAAATTTTGGACCAGGCATCATGTGGCTGAAGTTAGTATCTATGACAGCTCTTATAAATGCTAGGAAAAGCAGTTAATGGATACAAGTCAGAGGCTGGGAGTAAGGGATTCAATGAGCTACACTACTGATGATAACAATTACGAGTATGTACTAAATATTTAATAGGCTGACATTGTGGTAAATGTTTTTTATGTAATACCTAATCTTCATAACCATTCTACGCCCTAGGAATTATATCCATTTTACAGATAAGGAAACTAAAATTCACAGAGATAAGCAAGTTGAGCAGTTCAGTGGTGAGTAATGTTAGATGTTGGGTTTGAGCCTACCTCTGACTGATGAGATCTGCTTTTCTGAATGTAACTCTACTGCCATGGCCATTCGTCTTGTAGGTTTCTTCTGGGTTTCTCCAGAATAAGGCCTCTGGGCCATTCCTCTTGGTGTTCTCAGTGCCCAATCATTATGTCTGGTTGTCTGGCATTAAATCCTCTTCTCATGAAGCTACAAGGCCTCCACTGACACAGAACTGTCCATTGTCATGTCCAAAGACAGCTCTTCAAAATATTTAGAAAATTTATTGGGAGGAAAGGAAAGGAAAACAAAACAAAACAATACAAAACACAACGATGGTCAATAGGAATGTAGGCGGCAATGGCTTGTGCCAACAGGAATGTTTTCATGAGCCCTCCCCTCACCAGCATTCTAGTGAAATGAAGGGACAAGGACCACCATGAACCAGAGGACAATTATGCAAACCCTATGGATTTATTTCAAATGCATCAAAAACTCTTACTTTTCCTGAGTAAGTTTTGTTTTCTTCTTCCTTTCTTAATCCTGTAGATCCAACCTAGACTTGGTTGCAGGATCTTTATCTTATTTCCTGGGTCAAGAACTCAAATTTAAAAATTGAAGAATTTTTTGCCATTGAGGGTTGGCTACTCTATTACCTAGGTTCTAAAAATAATGCTTTGCCTCAGAACGTGACATCTGCTGTTTTCTGTTTTACTTTTATCTTATCACTGGCTCTCCAGTTCAAACTGTTCACCAAGGGCAGTGACATGCCAGAGGAGGGTGTTCAGTGCCTCCACATCTCCTTTAGGCAAGGAAGGCCAAGTATGCTCTGAGAACAGGTCAACTCTGTGTCTCTGAAGAGCCATTCACTTCCTGGTCCATCACTCAGTGCATCTGTGACAAGGGGCAGATACCAGCACCTTGGAGCACCCAGGGGCTCTGAGTTGGCCCTACTTACGGGATGTGACCAGTCACTGCTGGGGGTGAGGACAAGCCCTGGGCTCTGTCCAGAAGGCATACAATAGTTTCATTTCAAAGTTTTCCCTTTTTTTCTTTTGGTTGGGAAATAAATCCCCTGACTCTGATGACAGACAATGACCCACTCTAAGGGCTGAGGGTAAGTCAGTGTATTAGATTTCTGAGGAGAGCAGTGTTTTGAGAATGCCACACAGACCGCTTGTCTGCTTTCAGATCAGAGGCCTGAGGCATTGTTTATGTAGTTCGTGCACTCAGGGAAATGGGTCACTTGGTGTCTTAGTCTGTTTGGGATTCTACAACAGAATATCATAGACTGGGTAGCTTATAAACAACAGACATTTATTTTTTATAGTTCTGGAGGCCAAGAAGTTCAAGATCAAGGTGATGGCAGATTTGGCGCCCGGTGAGAGCCTGCTTCCTGATTTACTGATGGTTGTCTTCTTGCCGTATTCTTACATGGCAGAAGAGGCAAAGTCACTCTCTGTGACCTCTTTTATAAGGGCAGGAATCCCATTTGTGAGGCTCCAACTTCATGACCTAATTACTTCCCAAAGGCCCCACCTCCTAATACCATGGTGGGGGGAATATTGGGATTTCAACATATGAATTTTAGGGGGACACAAACATTCAGTCCATGGCATGTATATAAAGTCCACGAGGCCCGTTTTAGTGGGCAGTTTTAATCTTCTTCCTCATCAGATCTTTCTAAAGATGGCCCGGAGAGTTCCCTTGTGTTACTGGCGGAGCTGGTGAGAAGCGCAGCGTCTGAATGAGGGACTGTGGGATGAGAGAAGAATGTACACGGGCGATCCACAAGGTAGCGGGAGGCTCAGTCCTTTGCTAGTTTTCTGTTTCTCAGCACTGCCCCAGAACCTGTTAGAAATGCCCAGCCTCGGGCCGCACACCAGACTTGCTGAATCAGAATCTGCATCTTAACACGGTCTCCAAGTGATTAATAGGGACGTTAACATTTTGATAAGCGCTGCTCCAAACTCAAAACACATTTCCATTAATATCACACACGTGGCCACTGTTGTCTGCTAGCAGGGAAGCAAGATTACTCAAGTCATTAACATAGTACTTCAACTTTTGTTATTAAGGGTAGTCATTTGTTGATTTGAATGGAAATGGCCTGCTTTCTCTGAATCCGGTTGTTGTGTATTAGTAAATCACAGGCTGGTTTTTTCTCTTCTATGTACTTCATAGCTCTCAGAAGGAGCTAAAGGTCAGTCCGTTCTTTCAGGCCCTGGTGCCTATTACCAGTTCAGTCTGATATTTGGATGTGTCGGCGTCCTTCTTTGTGCCAGTAACCAGTGTATAGCCACGACATGGTCGGAAGGCAGTGGCCATAGCCACTGCCTGTTGTGGACAGCTGCTGGTTTTCTTGACCCAACCCCTATTTCCTTCTCCTTTTGTAACAGTGTCTTTCTTATTGGAGGTGTGCAGGCGGGTGGGATTCTTTGTCAAGGTCCTTTCCCCTTTGATGACCAGGGGTTGGGATGTGACTACAGCAGGCCCAACGGGATGCTCTCCGACTGTGAGGCCAGGGCTCATTGACTATATCGTACCAGCTGTAAGGACCATTGCTGCCGAGATCCTAGGGCTTCTGGATTGCTGTACCGCCAGAGGCCTATTCATATTCTTATAGAGTCTGTTTTTATTTGTCCAGAGTAGCCAGGTTTCTTTCTGTTGATTCAAGCCAAAGAACCCCAGCTGAGCAGAGGAATCTAAATATGGTTCATGTTGTGGAAAACCAATTTGGATCTTTTTAAAATTTTTAAAAATTTTTTTTAAAGATTTTATTTATTTGATAGAGAGAAAGCACCCATGTGCATGAGTTGGGGGAGGGAAGGAGGGAGAGGGAGAAGCAGGCACCCTGCTGAGTGGGGAACCCAGTGCAGGCTCAATGCCAGGACCCTGAGATCATGACCTGAGCCAAAGCAGATACTTAACTAACTGGGCCACCTAGGCACCCCCCAGTTTTGGTCTTAATGAGGAGAGCAGGCACTTTTGAATCTCCACAGTCTTCTACAGCCTTCTACTCTGTTTCATTGGCTGGATTGTGTCTATAGCCAAGTAAAACACTTTAAGGTTTGCACGTGTATTTGTAATTTCTCTTCCTTAGCATGCTGTACTTTAATATATGTGTATATGTATGTGAAAAGGCTAATATTGATCAATAATTACCAGGGTACAGGTAGTCAATACTTTTGTGGCAACTGCAACATTAACCTCAGTGTGTTTTTAGTTTTTTAAAGTTATGACTTTGGTCTTCAGATGATCTTAATACATCCTAAGCAAGTTAAAATTTAGTCCCAGGAAAAGAAAGAACACGTGTATAGCTTATCAATTTATCATATGGAAAGCAGTAGTATTAGTCCAGACCTATCCACTTAATGACCATCAGAAGATATTACTTACTTGTCAGCTTTCAGAGACTGTGTAAAAATTCACATACCTTTTCCAGAAATGAATTTCTTAATTTTATTAGTAAACACAAAGTACTGAAGGTGATAGAGACTGATCAGATGAATAAATAATACTGCCTTATTCAAACCCAGGGCATAATTAACAATATAGCTCCTAGTTTTAGATGTTGGGAAAAAAAAAATGGAAGTGGGTTCTGGTACAACACTGGTTGATTTAATGTCATAAATAAATAATCAGTACCTTTCAGCCATTAAAAAATATTGTAGACTAATATTTAATGGACATGTATTCATAAGAGAGAAAAAAAGGGTATGTACCATGTGACTGCATTTTATCTGTTATTTATGGTAATATTACTTATACATGCAAATATTCTAATGTCTTACAATAGTCATCTCTGGGTAGTTTTATTTTTTCTTACTTTATTGATTTGTTTTATTTTCATTCCAGTTATGTGTTTTTAAAAAATTTTTCTATTAAAATATGTTTTGCTTTTATAACATTAAAAAGAAAAGGTTATTTTTAGTTAAAAATAAATTAGAGTCTCAGTGGACTTTGTGTGTAAATTAATACGGGAAAATTTGTCAAGGATTATATATCTAGACTAAACCTTGTTATACCATGTAGAAATACTAAATTTCCCTGACAATGCAGGAAAAGTCTTGTTAGCTTTTATTTTTTATTAACCAAACTCAATGGAACTTAAATTAAGAAAATATTTCTTTAACAGTTCGCTTTAATTTTGTAAAAATATCCTGCAGTCAGGGATTTTTAAAAAAAGAGAATAAATTGAACTTGTGTTGTAATAGACATTACTGTTTTCTAGACCAGAGCTTCTCAAATTTTAATGTGCAGTTGAGTCCCCCGGGGAATCTTGCGAAAATGCAGATGGGTCTGGGGTGAGGCCCGAGATTCTGGATTTCCATCATGCTTCCAGGTGGAGCTGGAAGGTGCTGGTCTGTGGACAATGGTTGGAGTGGCAAGGGTCTCTAGACAGAAATTGTTCTTATGGACATCAGAAATCACTCTGAGCCAAGGAAAAAGTAAATAATCTCTGAACAAAAGCTTTTACAGCCCAGGGTAGAAAGTTAGGAAGACTGAAGCCTTCTGGGTCTGGAACTTGAACATTGCTTCAGAGTGGGACTGAGGTCAGAGGTACAGGCAATAGGAGTGAGGGCTGCAATGTCAGACCAGAACATAGGCAAGTGAGCTGAGGATGAACCATCATAGGAGGGAGGCCATCTTACTGACATGGCTGTTCCTCACCATATTATTTTCTACAATCTTCCGGAAGGTGCCACTGCTAGTCTCCTTCACCCAGTGGATTAGAAAGAGATAAATATTGGCAGCCTCTGGGGAAGCTACTTTGGGAGACGTTGTAGCCTGTGAGCGTGAAGGGAGGGAAAAGGCGGGGTGAGGTCTGAATGTTGGTGCTGGCTCCTGAGCGAAAGTGGTCCCATGATGGAGAGAGAAAGGGACCTCACAATAACTTGGGATCCTTGGTCTCTAGTGGGTCTGAAAATCTACTTGTGTACCAACTGACAGGATTAAACCAGAGTCTGTGGACCCCTTTTAAGAACATGTGCACAGCTCCAGAAGGATTAGTACTTTCTCTTTTCAAGTGGAAATTAGAATACCTTTAATGCACTGCTGTGAGAATAGCCCAAAGCCACGGGCTTCTGGATTGATGTTGTATAGGGAAATTGAGGCAGAAACTTAGATTTCATTTCCCAATTGACTTGCATTCTGCAGGTGGAAAGGCAAGAATTAATTTGCCTTCAAGATACAATAAAAGTTGCAATTGAAGATTAGAAGTAATCTTTTGAACTAGTTGCTTGGTCCGGTCTGGGCCTTGATGTTTGTGACTGTGAAGTAGGATTAAAAAAAGTACCTGTCTCCTAGAGTTGCTGTGAGGATTATAAAATCAACACATGTAAAGTGCTTAGAACATTCCCTGACATACTCTAAGTACTCAATAGGTACTAATGGAAATTGTATTATTATTATTGTATTACATTATTATTTGCATTATTATGTTACAAATTGTTGTATATACTATTATTATATTACAATTATATTAAATTATAATTAAAGTATTATAAATAATTAAATTATAATTATAATTATATTAAATTATATATGGTAATAATTATATATAAAACATATAATTATTATATTATAATAGTACATTGTATTAAATTATATTATTCTTCTTATTATTATTACTCAGCTGTGCAGTTGTGGGCAAATTGCATTATTTCCCTGAAATTATTCCTTTTATGTACCATGAAGGTAATAGTGCCTATTTCATGAGCCCCTTAGGGGTATAAAAGGATAGATGAGGGTGCCTAGGAGGCTTATGGTTAATTGTCTGTGTTCCAATTAGGTCATGATCCCGGGATGCTGGGATTGAGACCCTCATCAGGAGCCTCTTCTCCCTCTGCGTCTCGTTCTCAATCTCTCTCATGAATAAATAACTAAAATCTTAAAAAAAGAAAAAAAGGGATGGATGCTGAGATAGGTGCTTGGCTGGTGCATGGGTAGAGCTTGGCTGCTGCTGGGCAGAGCTGGGAGATCCCTTATGCCTGCCAGTCATTTGCGTTTACATGGGAGTGGGGACTTATTAGGGAAGTGGACTAATTAGGGAAGTGTGCACTCCAGGGAACCATGATCAAGGCCAGATTGTGAGAGTAGCTGATCAAGGAAGACATCTGGGAGAAGTGCACTTTGCAGGCCAAAATCAAGGCTAGCCTCTGCCAGGGTGAGGAAGGGGTCCTTTGGGGCCAGAACTCGATCTGCCCAGTCTTGCTATGAGGGATTCTTAGGTCTGGGCTTGAACCTCTGTGGACTAAGTATAATCCTGCTGTCAAGATCCTCCATATTCTTGCCTAGAGATGCTGGAAGTCCTAGGTCAATTGGCAGACCGGCCTTGAGGGCAGGCAGGGGGCGAGGCACGTGGCGCTGCAAGGGTAAGGCTTGATGGAGTGCCCTCCCCTTGGACAGCCCATTTGTTGGCCACACTAGCCTGGGAAAATCAAGGGCTCATTGCCTAATGGCAGGAATGTTGGGGTGCCTGAGCCACTCCCTTCAAATTGCATTTTTTAAATGAAAGAAGATATGTTTTGTAAAATACATCATGTAGTATAAAGTGCATAAAACACAAGTACATTGATTAATAATCAATTATAATTTTAGTTATTTATTCATGAGAGAGATTGAGAAAGAGACGCAGAGGGAGAAGCAGGCTCCGGATGAGGGTCTCAATCCCAGCATCCCGGGATCATGACCTAATTGGAACACAGACAATTAACTAACTAAGCCTTCTAGGCGCCCTCATCTATCCTTTTATACCCCTAAGGGGCTCATGAAATAGGCACTATTACCTTCATTGTACATAATAATACCTTCATTGTACAGAATAATATAATTTAATATAATGTACTATTATAATATAATAATTATATGTTTTATATATAATTATTACCATATATAATTTAACATAATAATCAATTATCACAAAGTAAACACATAACCATCACTTGCATCAAGACATAGAATCTTGGGGCGCCTGGGTGGCTCAGTGGGTTAAGCCACTGCCTTCGGCTCAGGTCATGATCTCAGGGTCCTGGGATCGAGTCCCGCATCGGGCTCTCTGCTCAGCAGGGAGCCTGCTTCCTCCTCTCTCTCTCTGCCTGCCTCTCTGCCTACTTGTGATCTCTCTCTGTCAAATAAATAAATAAATTAAAAAAAAAAAAAGACATAGAATCTTGCCCGAACAGGAAGCTTTCCATGTACCACTTTCCCAACGCAGGTCCCTCAGTGCCTGGGATATCTAATCAATACCCTGACTTTCAGGAACCACTTCCTTCTTATGGTATAGTTTTATCACCTAAGAGTTTATCTTTAAACATGAAGATTTAGTATCTTCTTTTGTTTAAACTTTTGGTGAGATTTCAGCTATATTGTTGCATCTAGCTGAGGTTTGTTCATGTTCTTTGCTGTGTGCATAAAACTAGAGTTTACAGTATTTATCAATCCTATTGAGGATGGACATTTAGGTTATTTACAGTTTGGGGGGTTCTGGAATAACGCTGCCATGAGCATTCTTTTATAGGTCTCCAGGTGATCATTGACATGCATTTGGTTAGGCTTATACCTTGGAGTTGACTTGCTCAATCATAAGGCATGTGTATTTTTAACCTTAATAGATTATGTCAGGTTATTTTCCCAAGTGGTGGTACCAATTTATAGTCCCACCAGGCATGATTAAGAATTTTAATTGCTCCAGATTCTCACCAACACAGTAATCTTTAAATTTTAGTCATTTTGGTAGGTGTGTACTAATTTTGTCGCATTAAAAAAATTTAGTAGCAGTTTTATTGCTCTATAATCCACATACCATACAAGTCACTCATTTAGAATATATAATTCAGTGGTTTTTCATGTATCCATGGAATTGTGTGGCCACCACATATTGTAATTGTTACTTTCCTGATTCTTAATAGATGACCACCCCTTTGCGTGTTTGCAGATCATTTGTCTTCTTTTGCAGATCATTTGTCTTCTTTTTAAGCTTCTGTCTTAGTTTTCTATCGGGTTGTCCATCTTTCTTTTACTGTTTCATAGGTGTCCTCTGATCTTGAGCCCTTCTTCAGTTTGTGGCTCTTGTTTAACATCGCTATCTGATAAATAGAAGTTTTCATTTTTGGGGTGCCTGGGTGACTCAGTTGGTTAGGCAACAGCCTTCAGCTCAGGTCATGATCCTGGAGTCCTGGCATCAAGTCCCACATCGGGCTTCTGGCTCCATGGGGAGTCTGCTTCTCCCTCTGGCCTTCTCCCCTCTCATGCTCTCTTTCTCTCTCTCTCTCTCTCAAATAAATAAAATTTTTTTTAAAAAAAGTTTTCATTTAAAAGAAAAGATTTATGAGAAACAAAGAGAAAGGGAGAGCATGAGCAGGAGGAGGGGCAAAGGGAAAGGGAGATACTGAGCAGGGAGTGGGCTGAGTAGGGAGCCTGATGTGGGGCTGGATCCCGGGACTTGAGCTGAAATCAAGACTTGGATGCTTGACTGACTGAGCCACCCAGGCACCCTAGAAGTTTTCATTTTTGTTGTAAATTAAACATTGGTTTTTTTTTTTTGTTTTTTTGTTTTTTTTTTTTTTTTGGTGAGAACTTTATGTGTCCTATTTAAGGAATGCTGTATTTTACTGCCTCAGGTCATGAAGTTAGTCTCCTATATGGTTTTCTAGAAAGTTTGTTGTTTTGCCTTTTACATTTAGATCTCTGATCCACTAAGAAGTGATTTTAGTGTATGCTATGAGTTAGGGAGTTCAAATTTTATGTTTATTCCTTTGGAATATTCAGTTTTCCTAGCACTATTCATTGATACATCATCTATTCCCTCCTGTTCTGCAGTGCCCCTGTTGGCCTAAATCAAGTATCCATTTATGCATGGGTCTGTGTTAGGGCTTTCTTTTCTATTCTGTTGATATAATTGTGTATGTTTGTGCCAATAACACTGTCTTAATCATTGTAACTTTTAGAATGTGATTTGATATTTGATATCTAGAAAAGCAAGTCATTCTGTCTTTTCTTTTTTCTTTTCTTCAAAAACATCTTGCTATCCTTAACTCTTGCATTTCCCTATAAATTTTAAAATCACCCTTGTCAAGTCCCACAAAAAGATCTGCTAGAGGGATGCCTGGGTGGGTCAGTCAGTTAAGCTCCTGCCTTTAGGTGAGGTCATGACCCCAGGGTCCTGGAATGGATCCCACATTGGACTCTCTGCTTGGCGAGGAGGCTGCTTCTCTCGCTCCCTCTGCCTGTTGCTCCCCCTGCTTGTGCACACCTGTTCTTACTCAAATAAATAAATCTTTGGAAAAATGAAAATAAAAAGGTCTGCTAGCATTTTGACTGGAAGACTTTCTTCATTCTCTTTCCCTCCCCACCCCCACTTTTTTTTTCCCACCCCCACTTTTTAATAACATGAATCCCAGAAGAATTTTTCTCATTTTGTGAGAGGTCTTATTCCAGGTTCACCCAGTTCACGTGCCCTACAACTGGGATGGCCATGACAGCGTTCCATATTGGCTTTTGTAGGACCAGCCTCTGGACCCACAGTTGTAGAGTTGTCCAGGCTTGAGAGCCATCTGAGTTCCTGACCTAAGGGAACGACCAGGACTACTTGGGAATATCTGGGGATCCTTGGAAAAGGCAAAAGTCTGCTCATTTGGGGAGGGGGAATCTGGAGTCATTGCAAATTAAGGTCCCAAGGTATGTTTCCAGAAGCTGGAGAAATCCAGTCATTCTGGTTCCATGATGACTGAAAAAGTGAAGGATTTCTATTAGTTCAAATAGGCCAAGTCACAGAAGTTGCTTGTGAGTTACCTTTCTCCTTTCCCTTGCTTTGCCCTATCTGTAAGGTGGACACACAGTGGAACTAGGCTATGAACATAAGGCAGGATGCTAAAGTAGCAGTAGACCAATGACTTGGTAGTTTGTGATCAGAGAGAGGGAATTCCTTTTGAGCAGACCAATCCTGTCCGTGATGCCAGAGACATAAAGCTGTTAGCACCAACTAAATACCAGATATGTATTGACTGTGCCTTGCTTTACCTTTACTGTTTCTGCGAGAATTCTGAAAATATCCCCCAAAATAAAAGCAATAATCATTTGGTTTCTCTGGTTCCTTCTTAGTGTTCTTTTTTCTTAAATGAAGTGAACTTCTGAAATAAAACAACAAAACTCCAACATTGAATTTTTCCTGGGTGTTCCTGTTGAGGTTAGTTGCTTTGGACCCTTGTCCAAGACCTGCAGTTGGAGACAGCCATCAGCAGCAAAGCTGCGTGTTGTCTTACTCCCCTTTGTTAACAGCTTTATGCTGGGAACTCTCCATCCGCTGTTGCCAGCAGTGTTGCCATCCAGTGTTCCAGAACCTGTCATCCACGACCTTCCGCATTCAGATGCATCATCTTCTCTGATTATCGGAGATTTCTAAGGAACAGTTTTTCTTTTGTTTTATGGAGGCAGTAACTGTGTACATGAGGAGAGAGATGGGTAATAGTGATACGTTTGGTTTCTGTAGATGAAGGATGTTTCTTTCTAGTTTCAGTGAAACAAAATAGTCTGTCAGAATGGTCTGTTAAAATTACCTTGATTTGGGGGCACGTGGGAGGCTTCGTTGGTTAAACATCCAAGTTTTGATTTCAGCTAGGTCGTGATTTGAGGGTCATGAGATCAAGCCACACGTCAAGCTCCATGCTCAGTGTGGAGCCTGCTTAAGATTCTCTTGCTCCTTTTCCCAGTGCCCCCAGCACTCTCTCTTTAATAAATAAATAAAATGCTTTAAAAAATTGCCTTGATTTTTAAAGAATCAAATAGAGGAGTTAAAATCCAACTACTTCCCAGTTGGTCCCTCTGGGAGGGTTTGGGGCAATTAGAGAATCCTACAAAGCAGAACCACATGAGTCAAAATAAAATCAAACACACAGATGACATACTAAGTAGTAGCCATGGGCTCCTTTTCCTTTTCCGAGTTCACTGGATAGAAGCTTAATCAGGAAAGAGAGATGGATCTCTGGGGACAGTGATGGAGATGTTTCCCATCAGAGAATGAAGGAGCTTTCACATCTTTTGCTTTCCTCTAGGATTCCCATCTCAGAATTAAGAGAATGTTCGTTTTCAGTTTTCTGCCAGTAGTTGGAGGCCAGAGAACTTTGGAAGCATGCAAGGCTTAGCCTTGTTGCACAGACATTCTCTTCTCTTGTTTTTTGCTCCCTCTCATGTACCTGTCACACTCCCCTGTTCCCCTTTTCCAAAATTTGAATAGAAAATGACTTTCAGGGACGCCTGGGTGGCTCAGTTGGTTAAGCAGCTGCCTTCGGCTCAGGTCATGATCCCGGCGTCCTGGGATCGAGTCCCGCATCGGGCTCCTTGCTCAGCAGGAAGCCTGCTTCTCCCTCTGCCTCTGCCTGCCATTCTGTCTGCCTGTGCTCGCTCTCCCCCCCTCCCCCTCTCTGATAAATAAATAAAATAAAATCTTTAAAAAAAAAAAAAAAGAAAGAAAATGACTTTCAGATCTTGGATTCACCCAAAGGGAGAGATGTGTGCAAAACCAGATGGATTTATGAGGTCAGAAACCTAAAATAAAGGAATGAAAACCCTAAACGTAGAATTCCAGGCATCAGCCAATTGGTAGGAGATTTTGAATGGTGTTCTCTTCTTTCCTCCCTTTCCCCTTTCCTCCCTTCCTTCCTACAGAAGTGGTAGACTCAGTGTTTGTCTTCCAGGAACTTATATTCTGGTTGGGGAAACCATCACAAATAAATCAGATTTGAACAACAATGACAAGAGAATACCACCATTCCTTCAGCATTTACTCGATGTGCTAAATGTCTTATATGTTTATCACATTTCATCCTTAAAACAGTTCTGTAATATCAGTGGTATTGTTCACCACATTTTTACAGATAGGGAAGTCAAGGCTTAGATTAAAATTGCACTCAACACCACACATCTATTAAGTGGAAGGGTAAAGTGGTCTGACCACTTTGATAATTTAGCCCTATACCATGTCTCACAGGCCACAGTAATTTGGACCAGAAGGGAGGGAAATAAAATGCCAGTGAAGGAAGCTCTGTGGAGTTGATAGGACTTGAAATGGTAAATTAAACAGGTAAATAAATGTCATTTATGGCCTTAATATGTCCGCAACTCTGATCAGTTCTTTGCCTCAGAGCTATAATTGCTCTAATAGCCACACATGAGTGTTTGGAGTGTAGTAGTTTTCCACTCTAAGTAGAAACTGGTTATCATTAATCACTGCGTGCAGCCCTGTTTCCTCTGGCTTCTTTTGGTTGATGATAAATTTTTCTAATTAGCTGTAAAAATAATGAAAGTACACGTCATGTTTTAATCATAAGCCACTTGGGCCAGTGGCGTTTGTGTGATAGCTTAAATTCTTATTTTCCTGTACCAAATTGCTTTAAGTTTATGACATTTTTAGTAGACCTCCTATAAGTCCACAGAGCTCAGGATTGCAAAAGCTATGAACTTTTTTCAGTAACAAAATCACAGAAAAGAAAAGCAAAAAAAAAAAAAAAAAAGCATTGACACATTGTCAGTGGTTTATTTTCCCATATGTTGGTGGGATATTAAAGATCTTTGAGATCTTTGTGAATAATTCAATGCAGGCCTGGTTCTAAGAATAAAAGCTGGCATACTGATCAGTGAGGGAGGGTTTTTTTTTTTTTTTTTTTTCCTCAGAAGCCTAAGGGAACTCTTCTGAGAGTTGGGGGAAAATACATGGGCTTAGAAGTCACACTCTAACTGGCCTTCAGTATTAAGCTTATGGCATCCCTACAGGTTCAGTACACAATGGCTGCAGCTGGGAAAATCACCTCCTAGCAGAAGTTCTCCGTGCCACGGCATATCAGTGCTGCTCAAACCTCAGTGTTTATCACCTCAGATTACCGGGCACCAGGCCACATTTCCTGACTTGGTAGGTCTTGGAAGGGGCCTTAATTTCTGCTGCTGACAAGTTCTCAGGTGGGGATGCTTCTGCTGGGGCACATACCAAATTCCGAGTCTGACTTCTGGACCCAGCTCAGTGCTAATCAGCTCTGTGACCTGCACACTTTTTAAATGTGTTTTTCCTTGAATCACCTGCACCTAGTTTGCTGAAGGTTTAGAAATCCCTTTAAGAACCCAAGAATTAGGTATTATCACTGTGATATATCTAATAGCATCTGCTGGTGTCTCAGCTGGTAAAAATATTCCTTCCAGTCTGTCTGGGATCTGCTTTGCTTGAGGCGTTGGTGGGGATTTTCTGTTTCTGGGGAGCTCTGAAGAAGAACTAATGCTATTTTTCATGATGCAATGCATGTCTCTGAGTCTGATCCTCGTATGGATGTAGGAGTCACAACATAGCACACGAGAGCCTGATAATTACATCCTGCACTAATTTTGAAAAGAAAACACTTTTATTTCTTATATTCTTGACTATATATTCCTCAACACGTAACAGAATGTCTTGAGCTTTGTAGGTGTTCAATAAATGTTTGTTGAGTTGAAACATTTAATTTTATTATTTTTACAAATATTAAATATGTAAATATTAAACAACACACTACCGCACAAACAATGGGCCAAGTAAGAAAACAAACGACAAGTCAAAATATGCAACATTTAATTTTAATTTGCGTTTGGTGCCAAGAGTTCATCAGTATCCTTTGAGTAAATAGAAATAATCACAATTTTATACACTTAAATGTGCTTTGGAATTTATACGGAATTGGAGGACAAATTATTTGTCCTCATCAATCTTTGTAAAAGTTGAATGTATGGATAAAGCATTTGGTGCTCAGATCATGGGAGAGCCTACATGCGAAGTGTTAGGGTTTCTGTGACTAGGATTTTTAGGAGTGACTTTTGGCCCCATGTCTTTTGGAAGGATTTTCCCTGTAACCATTGAGGGTTGGGTCTGAATATAGGTGAAATGGCAGTTCTGTACCATCCCAGAAACGTTGTAACCCCCATTGAGAACTAATTCAGAAGGAGCTTTGCACAGCACGAGCACTCTCCCTGAGCACTCCTGTTCCATTCTCTTCCTGAAGACTACAATGAGAGATGGAAGCTATTCTTTCTTAAAATACAATCTGAATCCCTAGGTTTAGCACACCAAGTACGTGCTGATAATTTCATCATCTATTTTTAAAAGTCAGGGCAAGTTAGTTTACTTCTTTATTTAATAGATGAAATCCTCTAATGGGACCTTGTGAGTGACCTACCCTTGTTAATCTATTTCAAATGGGTACATGAATCATGAAGTCATAACATAAACCACTTTGGAAATATAACTTGCCTGGTACTCATTTCATGAAGTTCTCTAGGCTCCTCTTTTCCTCTTTCTCTAGGCTCCTACTGCACATGCTCTCATGCTTTCTCAGGCTTACATGGCACTTAGTCTATATTCTATCAGAATCGTCCATTAGCCTGTGCGCCATTGGACCACATACTCCTTAAACACAGACTGTAAGCTTCATTCTATATTATAGGAGTGTACTGTTTATTGAATCAATAAGTCATAGCTAGATTTTCCTCATCAAAGTAGACTTCTGGGTTGGGTATGGGAATATATATGCTAAAATATTTTGAATACTGCCTATAGCTAAAAGAAATGATCAGAGGGGCTATTACAATGGAGGAAAAAGATACTAGAGCCTAGGAGTTATCACTTCATTTTTTGGTTATTAGTCTCTGGGGGTAATGTCTGGTTTTGTACAATTAGCATAAAATATCTTTCACTGATTTCAGAATTAAATTTTTTACATGTTCTTTTCCTCAGTCATAGAGAAGATTCATCCAAAATGACAACTTCTCAACTTCATATTACAATGAAACATAGATAAATAGGAACTGTATTAGGTATAACCTTTAATTAACTGGATCCCATCTGAACCAGACTTTGGAGAAAAAAGTAAATGCAAAGAGCAAATAAGTAAAAAAAAAAAAAAAAAAAAAAAAAAAAACCAAAAAACAAAACAAAACAAAAAACCCCATAAGTCAGTATTTATTCAATCCATTTCTTCATTTATTTGAGTATTTAAAAATAATTGTTTTCATGGTACTGCTCCATCATCAAAAAAATTTTTTAAGATTTTATTTATTTGAGAGAGAGAAAATGAGAGCATGAGAGGGGAGAGGTCAAAGGGAGAAGCAGACTCCCTGCCCAGCAGAGAGTCCGATGATGTGGGGCTCGATCCTGGGACTCCAGGATCATGACCTGAGCCAAAGACAGTTGCTTAACCAACTGAGCCACCCAGGTGCCCCCATCAAAAAATTTTTAATTAAAAAAAATAATGACTGATAACAGAAATGGTACATTTTAGAAAGGCTCTCAATAAAAATTCCAAAAAATCATTTTAATGTAAATAGAACATCCTATTTAGGGAATCAAGGTTCTTTAAATCTTAAATGCCAATTTTGTGCTCTGTATAAAGAAAACACTGTCAACAATCATACAACTCCTTTTCAGTCTCTAACTAAAGGAACTTGCAAATTCCCATGCGAAGGAAGTCAGAGTAAATGACTATGTGAGATCCATCAGTAAGGCTTTATTTAACTGCTATTTCTGGTGCTGAGAAGTAAGTAGTGTATTTGCAGGCTAATTACCTCTAGCAGCTCCATCAGGTAACGCCCCAAGTCTCAGCAACTTGATGTAAGAAAGCTTGTTTCTTGCTCCCATGGAGTCCAGTTGGGCCGGAGCGTCCTCCTCCTTCCGGTAGCTGGTCATCTCACTCAAACCATAGAGTCTCCAGGACCAATGTTGCAAAGGAGGAAGAAGATGAAGAAAGCATATGGCCCTTAATGGTCTTGGTCTAGAAGTGAGACACGTCATTGTGGTTCAGTCCGTCGGCCAAGTCCAGTCCCAGGGTCCAAGAAATCTGCAGGGAAGGCTGAGACCTGCACATGAACATGCTGGCACACATTAACGGCTCCTGCCAGTCTCCTGGGAAATGGCATTTCACTCACCCCCTTTTCCTGCCTGCCAGTGTGCTACTGAAGTTGACGGGGTGGGGAGAAACTGAGGACAAGAGGACATATGTAGCAGATATGTACTATCTCTTCTGGTAGCAGAACGCACATTTCCTTATGAGAACCATCTGTCTCCCACTTTTGGTTCATATAGTTCTGGCCTGACCTTTCCTTTTCCTTCAGAGTTGAGCATGTGCTTGAGGCTGACAAAGCAGAGACAGCCGTGAGATCGGAGAGCCCTTCCTTCGGGACTCCCTCGCTTCAAGGGCTGTGGATGCCTCAGATGTCTGTAGCTGGGCCAGTCTGGTGCCACCAGTGGATCTCTCTGCTTGAAAATGAAGCCAAAAAGAGAGACTTTAGATCTAAGAGAAAACAGGATTTGTATGCCATTGATAGGACCTGGGGAACAAATGGCCAGTTCCTGCCTTGATTTCCCTAGTCATGTAAGCCACATGTTCTCTGAGTCCTAACTAGGATGAATTGTGCTTCTGTAACTCGCAACTCAAAGGGAAGAGCTGGCATCCTCATACCCCTTTGCCTTTAAACCCAAATAACGATAAAACTTCAAAATGGCGTTCTTAGACCCTTTGGTATTGTAACCCGAATAACTAGAGGTTACCTAAGTACGTGGTGGTGATTGTCATCTCTCCATTTACATCACAGGATTGTTACTTTTGTAATATAATACCATATAAAGGAGGAGTGACTAATTGTCCTATATGCATTTCTTCTAATCCTAGTTCAACTCTTAGTAGCTTTTATAATTACCAGTTGGCTGACTGATTACTATCTGAAGCAGAATGGATTTAATTTTGCCTGTTAATCATTAACACTTGTAAGAAGTCAGATGTTTAAATCAGCTTCAAGAATATTAAAGGAGAAACACCTCTTCATCCCTGTCACTGCCACAAAAATCAGATTATTTGTCAATTGGATGTTTTGCAAGTATCTCAAGTAAATCTGAGTTATGTTTTTGGAGGCCCTGGAACCGAAAGGATATGGATCCCACAGTCAGACCCCAGCTTTGCAGAGTGTGTGGAGGGATTTGGCTCAATTGCCCTATTTAACCCAACACTTTTTGAAAAGAAGATACACAGCAACGTTCTGGTGATTCAAACTGGTGTAACCTCAGTGTCTAAATCACATATTTGCTTACTTTCTTTCCAATAGGCTGACTAATTATGTGTCTTTATTTAGTGTTCTATATCAGAAGCAAAAAGAAATTGAGCAGCTGGGGCCAATTTTTAAATTTAAAACCAACAGAGCATTTGGCTCTCTGACGTGGTACCGAAGGATCCTTCTTTAACATCGTTATCACCACAGTGTCCAACCTGCTCTGTTCCAGATGTGCAACATCTGGGCTTTGAGGAGTGTGATTAGGAAATCAAATGACACACGTGGACATCCAAAATGAGAGAAGGAGCTCCAGAAGATCACTTTCCCTTCCTATGTCATTTCTTTTATCTGATTCAAAGTTTGCTAGAAACCTCTATCTGGAAAGCAGAGTTCCTCCTCTTTTACAAGCAAGGCAACAAATGTAAGGAAAGTTTTATTGTCCGTGATAATTAAATGAACTGAATCAGAATCCACATGAAAAATCCTCTAAATCCCTCTCCATAGAATATCTTCAGATTAATAAGGTAAATTGAACTGAAATCCTCTTACAGAGTAGAGAGAAAATGTTACTGGTCCCAGAGGGTTGGGTGGGAGGCATCAAGTTTACTCTTAGAAGATATTTCCTTTCTTCCCAGATTGGGGCTGTTTTTCCCTCCACATATATAAACAGTTTTCTTCTCTGCATTAGACAGAAGATGTAACAATTCAGTTACTGTCAAATGACAGTGATTGATACATAGCAGCTTTGGCTGGGAAGGGCTACTGTTGAGCTTTAAGTAGGAGTCCAGGGATAGAAAGAGGTTGCTCATTTGACTGTTAGCTTGTCCTTCATTGAGACCCTCCTTGTGTGGTTAACACAATCACCTTGTGTCTAAAAAATCCCGGAGTTAACACAAACCAAGTCTGGGTTGAAACGAGTTGTCTCAGTTGAATATTAGTGTAATCCTCACGATGGAGTAAACATCCTTTCTTGAATGAGTATTGTTTCTTCAGTGAATATTTGTTGAAGATACTCTTCATGCTCACATGGTATCAAGAGTCCCTACCTTGGGGCACCTGGGTGGCTCAGTGGGTCAAAGCCTCTGCCTTCGGCTCAGGTCATGATCTCAGGGTCCTGGGATTGAGCCCTGCATCGGGCTCTCTGCTCAGTGGGGAGCCTGCTTCCTCCTCTCTCTCTCTCTGCCTGCCTCTCTGCCTACTTGTGATCTCTGTCTGTCAAAAAAAACAAAACAAAACAAAACAAAAAAACAGTCCCTACCTTGTTCACAGAGTAGCTGGTAAGATAATACCAGTGTAGATTAAACGTGGTTACCAGCAAAAGGCAGCATACCGTTAATACTATGTTGTGTGGTATAGACAAAAACTCTCTAGGAGCTCAGGAGACAGGCTCTGATTCCACAGCGAGAGTGAGGGATTGTTCTGGGATTTAAGAAAGGTTTAATCACAGATCACACCTCACCCTCTACGTGTGCCTGAAAAACACACATCCTTAGTCCCAAGACAGACTGGTTTGGGAATACGGGTAGCTCCGTGCTAATGCATAGTCCCCACTGAGGAAACAGCATTTGTATCCTACTTACTGTAGCTTTGTTGAATAGATGTTTTGCTCATTGGAAAGAATGTTTATCCATAATGTATCCCATCCTTCCTTATTCTTAAAAAAGAGATCTCAGAAAAGTAAGATAGTCACTTTCCTGAGGGAAGTGTAGGACTCAGTGATGGAGGGAGCACTTTGGGATTATGAAAATTGCCTGTGAAATCAAATTTAGGTAAAAAGATAGCCCAGCAGCCATATGTAAATTGTTCCCTCATGTAGAAACAATAGTGTGCACTGGATAATTCAATAGAAAACATTAGTCATTTATCATCCTTAATTATCAGTCATCTCTAACTGCATCTGGTTTGCATTTTTTATTAGAAATTTTTTGGTGTGTTTTGTGTGTGTGTGGGGGGTTGGGTTGTTTTTTTTTTGTTTTTTGTTTTTTGTTTTTTTTTTTAGTTGGACCCGGGCATTTTTTTCTTCTCTTCCTGATTTCATTTTGTTATTCTTTTTAAAATTCCATCACTAATTCCCATGATGTGAGGAGGTTTCTATTTCATAAGGCACAATAAATCAAGCAGCTCCTCTGCGGTAACGTCGTCCTTCCTGTGTGCATTTGTCAGAGGCCCTCGATGGCTGGGTTTACTGAAGGTTAGCGAGTCACGCCGCTTTGAAGACAAGCTCGGGCAGCAGCAAGGGCATGCACACAGCTTCGGCCGACGTGAGGGAGAGCAGCTGCTTCAAGGAAGCCAAGAGTCAGAAACTGACCTTGGGACATCTTGAAGTTTGCATGCTCTTGACCTGCTACTCTGGACAGTGTGGTGGCCGAGATGCACTTTCGTCCATAGAATGGTTGCATGGTAGTATTCTCGAGTAGAAGACTAGTAACAGCTAATAGTCACCAAGAATGTTCTACATGCTCTGCATTTTGCAATGTGCTTTTATGCATTGTCACCACAACCCTTTGAGGGAGGTCAGTGTTATTATTTATCTCTTTCAGGTGAGCAAACTAAGACCTTAGAGAGCTATAGTTGCTTGTTAATTTCTTTTTTTTTTTAGGATTTTATTTATTTATTTGACAGACAGAGATCACAATCAGGCAGAGAGACAGGCAGAGAGAGAGAGAGGGAAGCAGGCTCTCTGCAGAGCAGAGAGCCCGATGCGGGGCTCGATCCCAGGACTCTGGGATCATGACCCGAGACGAAGGCAGAGGCTTTAACCCACTGAGCCACCCAGGTGCCCCGCTTGTTAATTTCTTAACTGGGGAGTCCCTGGACCATAAAGGTATAATTAATCAGAACCTCAAACCTGTGTGAGGTAGCCCGATGTCACAGATTCTCCAGGGACAATCATTTTTACCATGAAAATCCCAGGACATTATGGGTAAATTCCTTGTTTTTGTTTTTGTTTTGTTTCTCCCCCATGATAACGTGTGTGTGTGTATGTGTGTGTGTGTTGCTATTGTTGTTGGTTCTTTTTTTTTTTTCACTGAGGTAATAAGTTTATGTCAAGGGCAGCAGGACATGGTAATCATCAGAATGTGTTGTGCTGCAGAGATCTTTGGTGGTGGCTGTCCCACCACCAAACAGATGTCCCATCTGTTTCATTCCACGGTGTCCCTAGGAATGAAACAGATGGGTAGCCTACTAGAATACTGCTTTATGTATAACATAGGAAGACTCTAGTTCTGGTGGCCCAAAACCTGACTTGAGTTGCTATGACGGAGAGTAAGGAACATTTACCAAATCTCCTGACCCAAGGCAAGTCACAGATTCAGAGCCTCTTGACTGAAGGAAAGGCCAGATCCCTTTGAGGAGGAACCCATTTATTACCTCAAGCAAATACCATAAATCGTTCTGCTTGTCTTTTTTAAAAGGAACGTGCTGCCATGTGATAGAATGTGTACTGTGGAAAAAGAGATATCTAGATCTTTTGGGAATTGCTAGACACTGCTTCTCATTTATGTTAATTCCTATGACCTAAACTATCCATCATAGCCCATCAGTTAAAATGGGAGTTGTTAGTGATGGGGGGCCAGATGAAGGCTGAGCCCAAGTTTCATTCACAGTGAGCCCATTTGGTCAATTGAACTATCCTGTGACGATTTCCCCAGTTCCTGAATGTATAATAGGCAACATTCAGACTCTCCACATTGACTCTCTAACCCATGGAGTATGGGCCATTATGGTAGGAGGGGCAAAGTGGAAGCTCTTGGAACGTCCCGTCCCTACAAATATGGTAAACTAAAAGCAATATCACACCTGTGGGGGAAATTGCAGAGGCTAGTGTACTATCAAAGACATGAAAAGTGCAGAATAATACCTATCACATGCCCACTGAAATCCCCTGTTTGCTCTGAGAAGACATTGGCTGGGTCTTGGAGAATAAGCAGGTGGTAACTCCAATTACATCTGCTCTCACAAATATGCTATCTTTCCTGGACCAAATAAACACAGGCCCTGGAACTTGAAATCCAGCTGTGAACCTGAGTAATACCTTTTATTCCAGACCAGTTTGCAAGGACCGACAGAAGCAGTTTGCTTTTGTTTGAAATAGCCAACAGTTATTCACACACAGATAGTAAGACCTTCACACTCTTGAGTCAGGGCTATGCCAATTCTGTTTTCTGGAATGTAGTTTGCAGAGAAATTGACTGTTGTTACCTTGTATGAAACATCACACTGGTCCTCTACATAATATTTTGATGATTTGATCCAATGAGCAGAAACCTGGGTTTCTTAGTTGGTTAAGCTTCTGCCTTTGGCTCAGGTCATGATCCCAGAGTCCTGGAATTGAGCCCCATGTCTGGCTCTGCGCTTAGCAGAGAGTCTGTTTTTCCCTTTCTCTTTGCCCCTCCCCCCACTCGTGCTCAAATAAATAAATAAAATCTTTTTGAAAAACCATATTCAATATGAGAAAGTCTGCTCCCTGTGAACCTCAGTACACCTCAGTGTTTCCAGTACTCATGAAGGCCTACAGCATCAGTGTGTTACAATAGGCCACTCCTTGGCATAGTGGAATAATTCAGTCAGTTGACATTGTGGTTATGTTCAAGGTGATGCCTTCCTGTTGTCTCTGTTCTAGACTCAGAGGTTGAACAAATGGATGAGAAGTGATATCAGGGGTCTGTGGTCTTATTAACTGAACAAATGGATGAGAAGTGATATCAGAGGTCTGTGGTCTTATTAACTGTGATCTTATTAAATATCCTTAAATCACTCACCTTGGAAGGGTACCTTATCTAGTCTCTAATGTCTGTGCTGACTGACTTAAAAGTAACAGATTTAAATTCAGAAGTGCTTTTATCCACTTCAAGTTTATCTTTGTGTATGGTGTAATAGAATGGTCGAGTTTCATTCTCCTACACATAGCTGTCCAATTTTCGCAGCATCATTTATTGAAGAGACTTGTCTTTTTTCCACCGTATATTTTTTCATGCTTTTTTGAAGATTATTTGACCGTAGAGTTGAGGGTCCTTATCTGGGCTCTCTACACTGTTCCACTGGTCTATGTGTCTGTTTTTATGCCAGTACCATGCTGCCTTGGTAATCACAGCTTTGTAGTAAAGCTTGAAATCAGGCAACGTGATGCCCCCAGTTTTGTTTTTCTTTTTCAACACTTCCTCAGCAATTTGGGGTCTCTTCTGATTCCATACAAATTTTAGGATTGTTTGTTCTAGTTCTTTGAGAAATGCTGGTGGAATTTTAATTCGAAAGACATTGAAAGTATAGATTGCTCTAGGCAATATAGACATTTTGACAATGTTTATTCTTCCGTTCCATGAGTATGGAATGGTCTTCCATCTTTTTGTGTCTTCTTCAGTTTCTTTCTTAAGTGTTCTGTAGTTCCTCGAGTACAGATCCTTTACCTCTTTGGTTAGGTTTATTCCCAGGTATCTTTTTTTTTTTTTTTAAGATTTTATTTATTTATTTGACAGAGAGAGAGATCACAAGTAGGCGGAGAGTCAGGCAGAGAGAGAGAGAGAGAAGCAGGCTCCTGCTGAGCAAAGAGCCCGATGTGGGGCTCGATCCCAGGACACTGAGATCATGACCTGAGCCGAAGGCAGCGGCTTAATCCACTGAGCCACCCAGGCGCCCCTATTCCCAGGTATCTTATCGTTCTTGGTGCTATAGTAAATGGAATTGATTCTCTAATTTCCCTTTCTGTATTTTCATTATTAGTGTATAAGAAAGCAACTGATTTCTGTACATTGATTCTGTATCCTGCCACATTACTGAATTGCTATATGAGTTCTGGTAGTTTGGGGGTGGAGTCTTTTGGGTTTTCCATATAAAGTATCATGCCATCTGCGAAGGGAGAGTCTTCATTGCCAATTTGAATACCTTTTATTTATCTTCGTTGTCTGATCATTGTTGCTAGGACTTCTAATACTATGTTGAACAAGAGTGGTGAGAGTGGGTATCAGAATCCTAGAGGAGAACATAGGTAGTAACCTCTTCGACATCAGCCATAGCAACTTCTTTTAAGATATGTCTCCATAGACAAAGGAAACAAAAGCAAAAATGAATTTTTGGGACTTTATCAAGATCAAAAACTTCTGCACAGCAAAGGAAACAGTCAACAAAACAAAGAGGCGACCTACAGAATGGGAGAAGATATTCGCAAATGACAATTCAGAGAAAGGGCTGATATCCAGGATCTATAAAGAACTCCTCAAACTCAACACGCACAAAACAGATAATCCTGTCAAAAAATGGGCAGAACACATGAACAGACACTTCTCCAACGAAGACATACAAATGGCTATCAGACACATGAAAAAATTCATCATCACTAGCCATCAGGGAGATTCAAATAAAAACCACATTGAGATACCACCTTACACCAGTTAGAATGGCCAAAATTAACAAGACAGTAAATAATGTGTGTTGGAGAGGTTATGGAGAAAGGAGAACCCTCTTATACTGTTGTTGGGAATGCAACTTGGCATAGCCACTTTGGAAAACAGTGTGGAGATTCCTTAAGAAATTAAAAATAGAGCTTCCCTATGACCCTGCAATTGCACTACTGGGTATTTGCCCCAGAGATACAGATGTAGTGAAAAGAAGGGCCATCTCTACCCCAATGTTCATAGCAGCAATGACCACGGTTGCCAAACCATGGAAAGAACCAAGATGCCCTTCAACGGACGAATGGATAAGGAAGATGTGGTCCATATATATTATGGAGTATTATGCCTCCATCAGAAAGGATGAATACCCAACTTTTGTATCAACATGGACGGTACTGGAAGAGATTATGCTGAGTGAAATAAGTCAAGCAGAGAGAGTCAATTAATATATGGTTTCACTTACTTGTGGAGCATAGGATTAATATGGAGGACATGGGGAGCTGGAGAGGAGAAGGAAATTGGGGAAATTGGAGGGGGAGATGAACCATGGAGACTATAGACTCTGAAAAACAATCTGAGGGTTTTGGAGGGGAGGGGGTGGGAGGTTGGGTGAACCTGGTGGTGGGTATTATGGAGGGCACATGTTGCAAGGAGCACTGGGTGTGGTGCATAAACAGTGAATTCTGAAACGCTGAAAAGAAATTAAAAAAAAATTCAGAAGTGCTCAATTCAGACATCATACACATATAACCACAAATGAAATTTTGCCCATTTTATTCTTGAATTGTGAATGAATTGCTTAAACTTCCCATTATCACTTAAGCATATTTATTTAACTTGGTTCTGGGCAAAAATGATTTAAGCCACAAATGAGTTTAAGAGAATAGTTGGTGGCATTGCATCCATGTAGTTGCTAAAGCTAGAAACCCAGACACCATCCTTGACTGCCTTTCTCCATTCCCATATCCGTCCTCATCAAAGCATTCCATGTATCCCGTCAGTTCTATTGCCAGCAGGCTCTCCAGTGCACCCCTTCGTGAACATATGAATTTCTACCACCGTGGTCCATAGTCTTATTTCTTACACAGATGACTGCATCTGCTTCGTCTGTTCTCCTTGTCCTCACTGTTTTCCAAATCACAGCCCTGTTAAGCCAGATCATGCATCTCATACTTAAAGTGCTCCAATCTTTCTTCATTGTTTTCTATATGATTAGGTTCCTCCTTCTTGTCACCACGTTCTAGGTCTTCAGACTTAGCCTTCAGTCTTACTGTGTTACCGTGTTACTCACATCTTCCATACCCTATCTTCATGATAGCTCTTGACTTCATGATAGCTCTGCTTCCTCTGCTTGCAGTGACCTTTCTCTCTTCCTTGTGCAGCTAAAATCCTTTGCTTTTATTATAGTAGAGGCACCACTTGGGGTTGGGGCTCCTCTTCCTCTGAGGTTGACATAGCTCCCCATGCTTACCTTTGTCATGGCATTATTCACATTGTGTTTTAGCTCTCTTTATTTTTCTCTCTCCTCTCCACTCACGAGAGAATTATAAGTTACTGGAAACAGGAGCTGAGACTTACCTGTGCCTAACCTGGTGCCTGGCACAGAGGATGTTTCTGTAAACATTCGTCAAATGAATAAATTAATGAGTAAAAAGAAAACAGTAACCATCCAAAAGTTTCTTGCTCTTTATTAGTTCACAAACCTAGTCAAGTTAATAGTTTACCAATTATAAACTGTCCCAAGTTCTGTGCAGGAACTCACTTTTGTTCTAACTGAATACACTGTTCTTCAAAGACACAAATGACATTAAATGTTTTGTAAATGAACCCACTGGGGTACAAGAAGGAATATTATACTGGAAAACATTAAACAACCTGAAACAAAAAGCAGATCATTTCCCAACCGCAAATTAAAGAAGAAAAATACTCAACCAATATTAAAATCTACTTTAAATACTGCCAACATTTTGAAGAGAGGACACAACCAAATCCAGAGACCAAGACTGTAGAATGAAGACAAATGATAAACTAAAGGACATTAGCCAAGAAAATAGAGTATCAGGAAACCCATTTGGGCAATGAATGAAAATGAAATAAATTTAAAAGTTTAAAAATGTCTCACTTCTATGGGCTTGCTTCATCGTTTTTGGTTTTGTTTTTCCCTATAAGCTGATCTCAGAGACTTTCCTTTGTAGAAAGAGGCTGTGGCTGTCATTTTATCGTGGCCTGTGTTCACATACTACACAAGCACCAAATTATGAAGCAGAGTCCCCTGGGAGGCCAAGGGCAGGCTGGACATGCTTTTAAACTAGGTAATGATAAATAGGCCCAGCTAGAAAGATAAATTGAAAACTGGATTCTTCCCAGCATACATCCCCCCAAAGAAGTGAAATTCCTTCTTCCCTGTTTTTACAAATCTTAGTATTTTGAGACCTGTCTCAGTTTCTCCCAGCTTCATCGAAGCACTCCCCAGAGATTCAGCCATGGTGCCCATTTCTGCTGACCTCTGCAAGACCTTTAGATTCAGACTATTCTGAATTCTGTATTCTGTATTCAACTGAATACAGTTGTTGATATTATTGAATTAGAGTTATCACTGATTATGTTTTTGTGTGTAAACATTGGCTCCCTAATCAGATTATTCCCTCTGCCAACAATTGTCTCTGACTTTCAAAACACATTCCTGACAGTTATGAGCACAGTGTACAGTGCGCATAGCAAGCTCTGTGTGCACTCTGTGAATGTGACAGTTACATCAAATTAAATTGAACAAAAGATACTTTATGACAGAGATGGTTTTCCCCTTGCAAAATTATTTGCAGAAACAAAAATCAGAGTGTGACCATTTTAAGTGTTCCTGTACATACCAAGTATTTTCTTTTCTCTCTCGTTTTCCAGATTATAAGTGGGCCTGATGCCACTCCAGTGGTTTTCAATCCCGTATGTGCAGGTGAATCACATGAAGAATTTAAAAAATACATGCCAGGGCTGCTACTGAGACCAATTTAGACAGAAAACACAAGGGAGAGCAAAAGGATTTCCCCAGGTGATTTTAATAGCCACAGCTAGAGAGCACTGTGCTATCCCATCAATGGTTGAGTCAGTCAACCCACAGTCTACTCCATCTGGGAGCCCCTGGAAGCTGCTTCTGGGGGCTTCTTCTAAGTAGCAAGTGTGCCTTGCTGTTCATGAGGTTTTCAGCTTCCCAAATATACTAATATCCCTTTCTTTGGGTACTTTTAGTTCACTCATCTATTTATAATAAACACTATGGCAGCTTTTTTTTAAATTAATTTTTTCAATTTATTTATTTTCAGAAAAACAGTATTCATTATTTTTTCACCACACCCAGTGCTCCATGCAATCCGTGCCCTCTATAATACCCACCACCTGATACCCCAACCTCCCAGACCCCCGCCACTTCAAACCCCTCAGATTGTTTTTCAGAGTCCATAGTCTCTCATGATTCACCTCCCCTTCCAATTTACCCCAACTCCCTTCTCCTCTCTAACACCCCTTGTCCTCTATGATATTTGTTATGCTCCACAAATAAGTGAAACCATATGATAATTGACTCTCTCTGCTTGACTTATTTCACTCAGCATAATCTCTTCCAGTACCGTCCATGTTACTACAGAAGTTGGGTATTCATCCTTTCTGATGGAGGCATAATACTCCATAGTGTATATGGACCACATCTTCCTTATCCATTCGTCCGTTGAAGGGCATCTTGGTTCTTTCCACTCTTTGGTGACCGTGGCCATTGCTGCTATAAACATTGGGGTACAGATGCCCTTCTTTTCATGACATCTGTATCTTTGGGGTAAATACCAAGGCAGCTTTTAACTAGAGAATACAATGGGATAATCCAAGTCCAAGAAGTATAGGTTGCTTCTATACATTTAGAGGAAAAAAGAGCATTGGCTTACTTTGCTAGAAAAATCAAATCCCAAACCATTTTCATCTGAAGCCCACATATTTTTCATATCAAAAATAGCAATTTTTTTTTTCACAAGAAAGAGAATTCCTATTTGGACAATTGCATACTACTAGTTTGCTTGCATTTATAAAGATTTTATTTATTTATTAATTTGAGAGAGAGAGAGAGAGCAAGCATGAGAGGAGAAAAGGTCAGAAGGAGAAGCAGACTCCCTGTGGAGCTGGGAGCCCAGGGCAGGACTTGATCTGGTGACTCTGGGATCATGACCTGAGCCGAAGGCAGTCGCTTAACCAAATGAGCCACACAGGCACCCTGTTTTGGTTGCATTTATAGACCAGTATTGTATTGTTTTGTTCTTATTTTTAAATTATTTATTGAGATCTCATACAAGCCAGACTCTCTGCAAAGCTCTTTACATATAATCTGATTTAATGATGATATTATCCATTTGAAACATGTGCTTGTATAACATCTGTTTTATACATAAGGAAATTCAGGCTCAAGGAGATGAAAAAGTATCCCAGAGTCACATAACTACTGAGAAATAAAGGTGGGATTCAAACTCAGATCCTTGCAGGCCAAAGATCTTAACCTTCGCACGAGCTCCAGGAATAACTTCTACCACCTGGTGCTGCTGAGTAAAATCCTAAATGAAATGCTTAACCTGAAATCCAAGGGTGATGGAAAAGACATAAATTGTGGTGGGTTTCCTCTTCATTTAAGTTCAACTGTAAGTCACTTATGAATTTATGTCTACTGTCTACTGTAGCCGTGTTTGTAACTTTCCACGAGACTGTGTTTTGGAGGATCTTGTAAAATTTCAAAGAAAATTCATGGGATCTTTTTTTCTTTTTTCCATATTAAAAGATGGGGAAGGGCAGCAATGTGGCTTTAATGCATGTTTTCTTTATTATAAGGAAATTATAGAATATATTCACACAACTGTTCTGCGTTGAACTCTAATGATGGTTCAACTCCCAGTTCTGTGACAGTTCTGTGCTGTGCTCTCTCCGCCCCTGTGAATGCACGTGCTCTCGGCTCTACCTACATGTTCCGCCACCCCACCGCAGTCATATCTACCGGCCACATTCCAGCCACGCTTTTAAGATGCTCCAACGTTTTTCCTCTTGTTGAACAGTTTCCACTACCCATGTCTCTTTCCCACGCTGAGGCTTCAATAGCTTTTTTCCTTTGTCTTCCCACTCAGGCTATTCCTTTATGGTGTGTTCTATGACAGTTTCTGTAGCTCTTGTGTCGATCCTTTCTCACCTGTCCCTTCTCTGAGGCGGGAAGCTTCTTTGGGGCAAGATTCTTTATTGATCCTGTATCCCCAGTGCTTAGAACATAGCATGTGCTCAATAGACAGTTGGTTGAATTTTTGAATGAATTATTAAACAAATTGGAATTTACCTGACAGACCATGCTGTGAACATTGAGCAAAACTTTCATCTGGATTTGATTAGATCTCTATTCCACTTGACAACCTGTCACCCTCAGAGATTTTTTTTTTTTTTAAGATTTTATTTATTTGTCAGACAGAGAGCCCTAGGGAGTGCACAAGCTGGGGAAGCAGCAGGCAGAGGGAGAAGTAGACTCGCCCCTGAGCAGGGAGCCCAATGTAGGACTCAGTCCCAGGACTCTGGGATCATGACCTGAGCTGAAGGCAGACGCTTAACCAGTAAACCTACTGAGCCACCCAAGTCTCCCTCCCTGAGTTTTTTTTTTTTTTAAGATGTTAAATGTTTTCGGGGCACCTGGGTGGCTCAGTGAGTTAAGCCTCTTCCTTCAGATTAGGTCATGATCTCAGGGTCCTGGGATGGAGCCACGAGTTGGGTTCTCTGCTCAGTGGGGAACCTGCTTCCCCCTCTCTCTCTGCCTACCTCTATGCCTATTTGTGATCGCTCTCTGTCAAATAAATAAAATCTTAAAAAAAAAAAGACGTTAAATGTTTTATTTATTTATTTATTTGTTAAATTGACATATAATGTATTATTTGTTTCACGGGTACAGGTCTGTGAATCATCAGTCTTACACAATTCACAGCACTCATCATAGCACATACCCTTTCCAGTGTCCATCACCCAGGCACCCTACTCCTCTCACCCCCCTCCCCTCCAACAACCCTCAGTTTGTTTCCTGAGATTAAGAGTCTCTTATGGTTTATATCCCTCCCCAATCCCATCTTGTTTCATTTTTCCCTCCCTTCCCCTATGATCCTCTGTCTTGTTTCTCAAATTCCTCATATCAGGGAAATCATATGATAATTGTCCTTCTTTGCTGACTTATTTCACTTAGCATAATATTCTCTAGTTCCATCTGCATTATTACAAATGGCAAGATTTTGTTCTTTTTGATGGCTACATGGTATTTATATCTTTATCTCTATCTATCTTCATCCATTCATCTGTTAATGAACATCTAGGTTCTTTCCATAGTCTGGCTATTGTGGACATTGATGCTATAAACATTCAGGGCCATGTGCCCCTTCAGATCACTACATTTGTATCTTTAGGGTATATACCCAGTAGTGCAATTGCTGGGTCATAGGGTAGCTCTATTTTCAACTTTTTTGAGGAACCTCCATACTGTTTTCCAGAGTGGCTGCACCAGCTTGCATTCCCACTAACAGTGTAGGAGGGTTTCCCTTTCTCTGCATACTCACCAACACCTGTCATTTCCTGACTGATTGATTTTAGCCATTTTGCTTGGTGTGAGGTGGAATGTCATTGAGGTTTTGATTTGTATTTCCCTGATGCCAAGTGATGTTAACACTTTTTCGTGTGTCTTTTGGCCATTTGGATGTCTTATTTGCAGAAATGTCTGTTCATGTCCTCTGCCCATTTCTTGATTGGATTATTTGTTCTTTGGGTGTTGAGTTTGGTAAGTTCTTTATAGATTTTTGGATACTAGCCCTTTATCTGATATGTCATTTGCAAATATCTTCTCCCATTCTGTCAGTTGTCTTTTGGTTTTGTTGACTGTTTCCTTTTCTGTGCGAAAGTCTTTGATCTTGATGAAGTCCCAATAGTTCTTTTTTGCCCTTGCTTCCCTTGCCTTTGGCGATGTTTCTAGAAAGAAGTTGCTGCAGCTGAGGTCAAAGAGGTTACTGCCTGTGTTCTCCTCAAGGATTTTGATCAATTCCTGTCTCATATTGAGGTCTTTTATCCATTTTGAGTCTATTTTTGTGTGTGGTGTAAGGAAATGGTTGTTTCATTCTTCTGAATGTGGATGTGCAATTTTCCCAAAACCACTTCTTGAACAGACTTTTTTCCGTTGGACATTCTTTCCTGTTTTGTTGAAGATTAGTTGTCCATAGAGTTGAGGGTCTATTTCTGGGCTCTCTATTCTGCTCCATTAATCTATGTGTCTGTTTTTGTGCCAGTACCATACTGTCTTGATGATGACAGCTTTGTAATAGAGCTCAAAGTCTGGAATTAGGATGCTGCCAACTTTGGTTTTCTTTTCCAACATTCCTCTGGTTATTCGGGGTCTTTTCTGGTTTTATATAAATCTTAGAGTTATTTGTTCCATATTTTTGAAAAAAGTTGCAGGTATTTTGATAGGGATTGCATTAAATGTGTAGATTGCTCTAGGTAGCATAAACATTTTCACAGTATTTGTTCTTCCAATCCATGAGCATGGAACATTTTATCATTTCTTTGTGTCTTCCTCAACTTCTTTCATGAGTATTCTATAATTTTCTGAGTACAAATTCTTTGCCTCTTTGGTTAGGCTTATTGCTAGGTATCTTATGGTTTTGGGTGCAGTTGCAAATGGGATTGACTCCTTAATTTCACTTTCTTCTGTCTTGCTGTTGGTGTATAGAAATGCAACTGATTTCTGTGCATTGATTTTATATCCTGACACTTCACTGAATTCCTGTATGAGTTGTAGCAGCTTTGGAGTGGAGTCTTATGGGTTTTCCACACAAAGTATCATATCATCTGCAAAGAGTGATAGTTTGAACTCTTCTTTGCTGATTTGGATGCCTTAGTTTCTTTTTGTTGTCTGATTGCCGAGGCTAGGACTTCTATTTTTTGGAATAGTTTCAGGAGAATAGGTATTAATTCTTCTTTAAATGTTTGGTAGAATTCATCTGGGAAGCTGTCTGACCCTGGGCTCTTGTTTTTTGGGAGATTTTTGATGATTGCTTCAATCTCCTTACTGGTTATGGGTCTGTTTAGGTTTTCTATTTCTTCCTGGTTCAGTTGTGGTAGTTTATAGGTCTCTGGGAATGCATCCATTTCTTCCAGATTGTCAAATTTGCTGGCATAGTGTTGCTCATAATATGTTCTTATAATTGTTTGTATTTCTCTGGTGTTGGTTGTGATCTCTCCTCTTTCATTCATGATTTTATTAATTTGGGTCCTTTCTCTTTTCTTTTTGGTAAGTCTGGCCAGGTGTTTATCAATCTTGTTAACTATTTCAAAGAACCAACTCATAGTTTCATTTATCTGTTCTACCTTTCTTTTGGTTCCTATTTCATTGATTTCTGCTCTAATCTTTATTATTTCTCTTCTCCTGCTGGGTTTAGGCTATATTTCTTACTCTTTCTCCAGCTCCTTTAGGTGTAGGGTTGGGTTGTATACTTGAGACTTTTCTTTTTTCTTGAGAAAGGCTTCTATTCCTATATGCTTTCTTTCACGACTGCCTTTGCTGCGTCCCGAAGATTTTGAACAGTTGTGTTTTCATTTTCATTTGTTTCCATGAATTTTTAAAATTCTTCTTTAATTTTCTGATTGACCCATTCATTCTTGAGTAGGATGCCCTTTAGCCTCCATGTATTTGAGTTCTGTCTAACTTTCCTCTTGTGGTTGAGTTTTAGTTTCAAAACACTGTGGTCCAAAAATATGCAGGGAACAATCCCAGTTTTTTGGTACCAGCTGAAATCTGATTTGTGACCCAGGATGTGATCTATTCTGGAGAATATTCCATGTGCACCAGAGAAGAGTGTGTGTTCTATTGCTTTGGGATGGAATGTTCTAATATATCTGTGATGTCCATCTGGTCCAGTGTGTCATTTAAAGCCTTTATTTCCTTGTTGATCTTTTGCTTCAATGATATGTGCATTTCAGTAAGGAGGGTGTTAACGTCCCCTACTATTATTGTATTATTGTCGATGTATTTCTTTGATTTTGTTATTAATTGATTTATATAATTGGCTGCTCCCATGTTAGGGACATAGATATTTAAAATTGTTAGATCTTCTTGTTGGACAGACCCTTTAAGTATGATATAGTTTCCTTCTTCATCTCTTACTATAGTCTTTAGCTTCAAATATAAATTTTCTGATATATAGATTGTCACCCAGCTTTCTTTTGATGTCTATTAGCATGATAAATTGTATTCTGCCCCCTCGTTTGAAATCCAGAGGTATCTTTGGGTATAAAGTGAGTTTCTTTCAGACAGCATATTGATGGGTCTTTTTTTTTTTTTATAACCCATTCTGATATCCTGTGTCTTTTGATTGGGCCAGTTAGCCCATTTACATCCAGGGTAACTACTGAAAAATATGAATTTAGTGCCATTGTATTGCCTGTAAGGTGACTGTTACTGTATATTATCTTTGTTCCTTTCTGGTCTATGTTACTTTTAGGCTCTCTCTTTGCTTAGAGGACCCCTTTCAATATTTCCTGTAGGGCTTGTTTGGTGTTTGCAAATTCTTTTAGTGTTTGTTTGTTTGTTTGTTTTTTGTCCTGGAAATTTTTAATTTCTCCTTCTATTTTCAATGACAGATAACTGGATATAGTATTCTTGGCTGCATATTTTTCTCTTTTAGTGCTCAGAATATATCATGCCAGTTCTTTCTGGCCCAACAGGTCTCTGTGGATAAGTCTGCTGCCAATCTAATATTTTTACCATTGTATGTTATGACCTCTTGTCCCGAGCTGCTTTCAGGGTTTTCTCTTTGTGTCTGAGACTTGTAAGTTTTACTATTAGATGACTTGGTTTTAGCCTATTTTTATTTTTATTTTTATTTTTATTTTTATTTTTATTTATTTATTTATTTATTTTGAGGGGCGTTCTCTGTGCCTCCTGGATTTTGATGCTTGTTCTCTTTGCCAAATTAGGGAAAAGCTTTGCTATAATTTGCTCTAATATACCTTCTGTCCCTCCCTCTCTTTCTTCTTCTTCTGGGATCCCAATTATTCTAAGATTGTTTCATCTTATGGTAATACCTATCTCATGAATTCTTCCTTTGTGGTCCAGTAGTTCTTTATCTCTCTTTTTCTCAGCTTCTTTATTGTCCAGCATTTAATCTTCTATATCGCTAATTCTGTCTTCTGCCTCATTTATCCTAGCAGTGAGAGCCACCATTTTTGATTGAAACTGGTTAATAGCTTTTCTGTTTTCAACTTGGTTATATTTTAGTTCTTTTTATCCAGGAAGGGATTTTATTTCCCCAGAAAGGGATTCTCTAGTATCTTCTATGTTTTTTCTTTCAAGCCTAGCAGCATCTTTATAATTGTCATTCTGACCTCTGGTTCTGGCATCTTCCTAATGTCCGTATTGATTAGGTCCCTAGCTGTCGGTACAGCCTCTTGTTCTTTTTTATTTTTTGAGGTCTTTTTTTTTTGGCCTTGTCATTTTGTCCAGAGAAGAATAGATGAATGAGAGAACAAAATGCTAAAAGGGTAACAACGACTTCAGAATAATATACACTAACCAAATCAGAAGAGACCTGAAAAGGGGGGTGAGGTGTGGGGAGAAGAAAGGGAAAAAAAAAGTGCGATCAGGCTGATGAATAGAACAGAGACACATTAGATTCTGGGTGTATTTTGTCTGTTAGAAGAAACTGCCTCCCCAAATTTTAAAAATTTAAATTAAAAAAATATATAAAGAATTATATATATTTTATATATATATATATATAAAATATAGAAAGAAATAAAAAAAATAAAGAATAGATGAATGAGAGAACAAAATGCTAAAAGGGTAACAACGACTCCAGAATAATATACACTAACCAAATCAGAAGAGACCTGAAAAGGGGGGGGGTGTGGGGAGAAGAAAGGGAAAAAAAGTATGATCAGGCTGGTGAATAGAACAGAGCCACATTAGATTCTGGGTGTATTTTGTCTGTTAGAAGAAACTGCCTCCCAAAATTTTAAAGAAATATATATATATATAAACACGATGAAGGGATGAAATATAGATATAGATATAGATATGAATGATAGATATAGATATAAATGATATAGATATAGATATATAGATACATATATAGATATATATAGATATAGATAAATGATACAGATATAAATATATATATATAAACACAATGAAGGGATGAAATATAGATATAGATATAGATATAAATGATAGATATAGATACAAATGATATAGATACATATATAGATATAGATAGATATAGATAAATGATATAGATATAAATATATATATAAAATAGTTAAAATAGGTTAAAAATAGTAAAGAGGAAACATTCAAAAAAATAGAGAAAGAAAAAAATAACGAAAATTTAAAAAATTTAACTTTAAAAGACTAAAGAATCATGGGGAATAAAATCATGAATTCTGTGTGCTATATTCCCCTAGCACTGGTGTTTCACAGTTCTCATTGATTGGTGAACATGGTCTTGCCTGGATTTTCTTATTGTTCTTCTCGGGGAGAGGCCTGTTGCTGTGATTCTCAACTATCTTGGCCCGATGCAGAATTGTACCACCCTTGCCAGGGGCCAGGCTAGGTAATCTGCTCGGGTTCACTCTCAGTAGCTTTTGTTCCCTGAATATTTTCTGTAGAGCTTTGGAGGACAGGAATGGAGATGGCGGCCTCCCAATCTCCAGCCCTGTAGGATCTGAGAGCTTGGGTCCCCACTCCTTAGTGCACCCTCAGAGAAATACAGTCAATCACTCTTTTCTCCCTGGTCTCCAGCTGCACTTTGAGGTCACTTGGCTTGTGAGCAAGTGTTTCTGTCTCTGGTGCATGGCTCTGTTTGGAATCTCCAAACCCAGCAGATTCCTGCTTCATGCTCCAGCGTAGCTTCTCCCGGAGGAGGAAGGTGAGTCTCCTGGATCTGCTGCTTGTGGGGTCCCTGCTCGAAGAGCAGTGGTCCGACTGTGCCTTGGATCATGGTTTAAGGTAACCCTGAGCTGAGAGCCCCCTCTTCGGCTCCATCTCTGCAGCTGGCTTCCCCCACTTCGATACCTGGGAGCACTGAGGCACCCCTGGTCTTCCTGTGACCCCTCGGGTCCTGAGATCACACTGACCCTGTGAGTGCTATGCTTCTCACTTAGCCTTTGGAATGATGTCCCTCAGTGGAGCAGACTTCTAAAAGTCCCAATTTTGGGCTCCACTGCTCTACCACTTGCTGGGAGCTGCCTCCTCCCCCTGTGATCTGTCTTCCTGTATATTGCCTCAGATTCACTTCTCTGCATGTCGTACCTTCCAGAAAGTGGTCGCTTTTCTGTTCATATAATTGTTGCTATTCTTTTCTTCACTCTTCTGTTGAGTGTATAGGTGTTCAGGATGGTTTGATAACTCTCTAGGTGGATTCCTGGGACCAAATGAAATTTAGGATTCCTACTCCTCTGCCATCTTGCACTTTTCTAGGTAAGCCCCTTTACTGTTAAACAAAGATAAAGCCTTCTGTGAAAGCAGTTAATTGATTTACAGTACCATTGATAACATGTTTATGAATGTGTGTGTATGAATGTAAGTCTCATGTAGACAGTTTCTCTCTCTTGAAATTCTGATATTCTATGTAATATTAAAATTAAATGTACCAAGACATTGTAATATCCCTGTTTACTCTAGTACATAAGATTGGTTCATCTAGACATTTATCTGTGGGGTGTCTGTGACTAAAACAACACTTTCAGAAAGAATTAATCCATACATGTGGGGTATAGGTGTTAGTCTATTAATATGTGTTGGGGTTCAGGTACAGCATGAAATCGTCCATAAAATTTGGATTTCTAAAATGTAACACAGAGGCTGTTGGAGGAGAGGGAAGGTTTTGGAAAAGGGCGTGGACCTTTGGAATGCTGAAGCCTGCATGACCACTCTGCTGTAGGAATGTGGGGAGTTGCCTTCCTGAAGCTTTCTTAGCCCAAACAGCCTCCCTGTGATCTAAGAGATGTATACATTGTCCCTTAGGCTATATTTAGCAGACCTCATAGAACATGCAGATCAGCATATCATATCTTTCCCCGAAAATAGATCCTCCTCGTTCTTGGCACACATCATGTGCTTGAGAAACAGTGATAAGGATTTATGATTATCTGGAAGGACAAATGAAGGCAGGAGCAAAGAAGAGTAAGGGTCTTCATCTCTGAGCTTTGACCCCCTTGCCTTGTCTTCTTCACAGCAAAGTCTGGAGTAATGTTTCATCTGTCTGCGGAGGGATTGCTGGCCATTACTGGCCAATATGGGAAACAACATCTCAATGTAGCCTCATTTCTGAATGCTTTTCTTTGAAACAGATTTGTTCTCTCATACTGAAGAGAGATATTTTGGGGCAATGTCTGTTGGGTGCATGGGGTCAGGTTCCATTTGCCTGGCACTGTGTAGTTCAACCCTGAAGGGCATGGTGATGTAGAGTGGCAACTTGTTTATATAAAAGCCTAAGGAGAACTGGTTACCTTCTCTTGCGGAAATGGTGACACTCAAACAGTTATCTCTCAGTCTGAAGAATGTTGTGCATCTTGATAACACACTGATTGATTTCCTTCAGTATTTTAAGGCCTTAAAATGACATATGGAAATTCATTCAATTTCTTGAGAACTTTTCAATTTTCTCAGATTCTAACTTCTTACCTTGTTAATACATAACCCATGTGTTTAAATTACCCAGAAGAGAGGAGTTAAAAATAATTCATCACCTACCTTTACAAGTCTTAAGAAACATTTATATGCAATTGTATGATTTCAAAATTTTAGAGGCTGTGCAAGAAATATGAAATGGCCAGTTAAAGTAGTTATTCAGGTTTAGTCTAGTAAAAACTTTATTTGGTATGATTAATCATAATTACTTGCTCATAGTGGTTGAATTCTCTGTGTAGATTTTGTTTTAGTTTTAATTTTAACTCAAGTACCACACCTGGTTTTCTAACTTTGTTAGAAGACGGAGCTGGGGAGTACAGCGAATATAGTTTGGAGCTTTTTGCTCTTCTCAGTGGTTGGTCCATATGTTTGTTTATTTTTGTTCTGATATTTGGAGTCATGGCAACTGGGAATGCCAGCATTTGTCTTGGTGATTTCTGGAAGTTTCTGAATTGTTGACCAATCCAGTGGTCCTGCTTCTAAAGATTTATTTGCTAGCTAATCAACTGGATGGGAATTGTTACAAATAAGTAAAAATGACGCTCTTAAGTTGTGACTCAGAAAGTATGTGAGCTCTGCCAATCTTGTTGGAGCCAAATGACACAGTTCTAGCAACCATGCAGAATTTCCAAGTTTATCTCGAAGTACTCTGGGCCCTTCCCTCAAATCTCTTACATGTGAGGGTTTGTGTGAAAAGGAATCTTAATTTTAACCTGTCCCATGAACTGTTTCTTGCTTATGAAATATTTTCCACATTGCTTATTTAATGGAGGTGGAAAGAAGGAGATATTTTCCCAAGAAGGTATTAAATTATTTCCTTACAAGTCCAAGTATAATTTTGAGAGTTTTATAAGTTATCTTCACATTTAGTCGATCATAAATCTTGAGTTATGTGGGTAAAACAAAAACACACTGCAAATTAGCAATTTCTTCTAACATGTTGACTCTATCACATTGGTTAGTTTGAACTTCAGACAACTAAGAGGCAGAAGAATACACTTGATTCTTCCTGATTTCTATACTGGCTTTCCTCCCTCATCTCTCCATACTCTCTGCTTACTATGTATTTGGAATGTTAAGATAAATTGTCTGTAAAGATAACTGCAACGTAAGTATGGAGGACTGGTAGAGGGGACTTGTAATTTCTTCTTCTTATGAATATAATAGGGTTCCAGACAGATTAGGGTGATGCTGCTTCAGTCTTCAGTATACTGACCAAAATTGTTTCATTTGATACATTAGTGCATATAATAGGACATATTTTTGTTCAGCTTCTGGCTGATTAGTTGGATGCTGGAACTTGCTCAAGAACTTAGAAATAGAAAATAAAGTTAACTCTCTTAGAGAATTAATTATGGAATTAACACATGTTAATGGAGAGTACATTCAATCAGGCACTTGAATAGTGTTAAGGCCTACATGACATATATATCTCCTAAAACTAGAAAGTTAATTTAGTACAATTTAGTTAATTTAGTTAATGATAGTACACATAGGACATCAGCAAACAAAACAGTAGAGCTGGCTTATTAAACTTGGCCCTGACTATTTTTTTTTTTTTTTTTTTTGTGACGTATACCTTCGGGGTGACTATTTTCATATTCATAGTCATTTAATTTTGTTTGTGCTTCTTAAAATCTCATGTGTAATTTTGAACATGGTAGTGTCCTTAAATCCTATGTGGAGTTAGGAACTTTGTCAAAGAAAGCCTATGTCCAGTAGGGTGGAGAGGAATGTTCCTTGAGAAGGGAAAATTTCTCCTTTAAAATTGTATTCTCCATATAAAATGTTATATGGGACTATTTTATGTATGGAAAATTTATGTGTCAGTGTTGACCATAGTCTCAAGGATCTTTAGAACTACTGCTCTGGTTACCTGGATTTGATTCTTGTGACTTTGCCATTGAGAAAGAGAAAGCTTCTCATCTGTGTGTCTTGCAAAGGCTCTTGTGCCCAAATCTGGGGACATAATAGACATGTCAGAGGAGACATTATTCCCTGGTTGGCAGGCATGGAGAATGCCAGGGATCTCATCTAGGACTGGCCTGAGTTTAAATGTAGAATGGAAAAGACAATGGCCCCTTTTTTGTAGTTTTTCATTAGTATGTGGAGTGAATGTTCAAGAACATTCTTAGGGTGAACACTGCAGGTCACATGAACTGTGGTCTATTTTCTACTTAGTTAATAACAAGTATATTACATGGAGTCTTTTCAAAGAACTCTCACATGTGTCTACTCTGCCAATACTTTCTGCCTTATTTTACCTTCACAGTGATTTTGTGAGGCAGGTAGGGCTCTGCCTTTAGTGAAAGAAGCCTGGATGAAGAATCAGATATAGATACTAATAACTACTTTATTGGCCTCCATTTTCTCATGTTTAAAAATAAGATGAGTCTGGGATTGTGGTGGGGTGACTGGTACGAGATGGGGGTGGGTGCAGCTGTGGAAGATGGTCGGGCCAGTCCCCGGGGAGCACCTGGGCTTGGGTGAAGCTGGGAGGCAGCAGCAGCAAGACCACGAAGTGCGGTCTCAATTCAGGGCCAACGGGTTTTCAAAAACATTCCTACCAGTTGGATCTCTGGCTCTTCATCCTCTGACATGGTGTTGTTTATCTTCATATATTTTTTACCATGAAGGGGTTGCCTGATGTCTAGATTTTAACAAGTTGGCTCCTGGAGTGGATTCTGAAAATGACTACAGACTTCTTGAACAAAGAAGACAAGATTGTGCAACAGAATTTCAAACTCTGAGGGACTTTTCTTTCATTTTACATACTCTTGTTACTCCTTTTGGGGACTATATTAAATGAGTGATGATCTCACCCATTCATATATGGCTCAGTTCTTAAAAGTAGACTCTTTGATTCATGTTTAAAAACTTTTCAAACATTTGTTAGCTTTACAGAGGCTGAGTATTAAAACATTTATACATAAAGGTTTACTGTATTCTTTAAGAAATCTGGTAATGTCTTGCCTTCAACATTTTAAGGGCTAGCTAGGGTTTAGTATTTTGTAAATTTGTGGTGAAATATTAAGGTGAAGTATTTAAAAATAAATTACTCAAGAGCAAGGGAAGGATTTTGAGAAAAAGGAGTTAAGAGCTATACAGAAAATGTAGGCCCACAATGTATTGGCTATAAGTATCAGTTTAATTTTTAGATTAAGTGGGTGTCTGTTATGGTTGCTGGATTGACACAATCTCAAAGAAAGCATGTAATATCCAGCATTGGAAATTTAGCATGCATGTCCTCTTACCTGGATGCTTCCCTCACTTTGTTTTAAGTTCTTGAACTCCCCTAAAATAAGACTATGTTTGAAACCTTTTTTATTATTGTGGCTGCATTAAGAATGCTTGTGCCCCAACTCACACCAGTCAGAATGGCTAAAATTAACAAGTCAGGAATTGACAGATGCTGGCGAGGATGCGGAGAAAGGGGAACCCTCCTACACTGTTGGTGGGAATGCAAGCTGGTGCAGCCACTCTGGAAAACAGCATGGAGGTTCCTCAAAATGTTGAAAATAGAACTACCCTACGACCCAGCAATTGCACTCCTGGGTATTTACCCTAAAGATACAAACGTAGTGATTGGAAGAGGCACGTGCACCCGAATGTTTATAGCAGCAATGTCTACAAAAGCCAAACTATGGAACGAACCTAGATGTCCATCAACAGACGAATGGATAAAGAAGAGGTGGTATATATACACAATGGAATATTATGCAGCCATCAAAAGAAATGAAATCTTGCCATTTGCGACGACGTGGATGGAAATAGAGGGTATCATGCTTAGCGGAATAAGTCAATCAGAGAAAGACAACTGTCATATGATCTCCCTGATATAAGGAAGTGGTGATGCAACATGGTGGGTAAAGGGAGTAGGAGAAGAACAATGGAACAAGATGGGATTGGGAGGGAGACAAACCATAAGTGACTCTTAATCTCACAAAACAAACTGAGGGTTGCTGGGGGGAGGGGGGTGGGGTTATGGACATTGGGGAGGGTATGTGCTATGGTGAGTGCTGTGAAGTGTGTAAACCTGGTGATTCACAGACCTGTACCCCTGGGGATAAAAATACATTATATGTTTATTAAAATTAAAAAAAAAATTTTAAAAGAAAAAAAAAGAATGCTTGTGGCCAGAACATGTTTGCTTGTTTGTTTTTTAATAATTTTTTTAATAACCTTAAATACATCAGCAAATCATTTCAACAAATATTTGAGCACTTATTCTGGGAGAGGTACAGTAGTTAGCAAAAAGGACAAAAGTCCTTGCCTTCATAAAACTTACGTTCTTCTATTTATTTAAATGTTAGTAAGAATTTACATTCTGTAAGTGATCAGCTGGTGTTTAATCAGAAAGGCCACACTCCCAAAGCAGTTACTAGAAGCCCTTCCGAAGCTAATCCTATTGTATAACAGATATTCCTTTATGTAACAGATGTTAGAAATGGGTGCTTGTTGAAATTGGTGACATTTGATACGTGTGAATTGCCTAAATATTTTGAGGATATTCCCCTCCCTTAGAAACAGGGCATAGGGGGCACCTGGGTGGCTCAGTTGGTTGAGCATCTGCCTTCGGCTCAGGTCATGATCCTGGCATCCAGGGATCAAGTCCCACATTGGGCTCCCTGCTCAGCAGGGAGTCTGCTTCTCCCTCTGACCCTTACCCCTCTCATGCTCTCTTCCTTTTTCTCTCTCTCTCTCTCCAATAAATAAATAAATATTAAAAAAAAAAAAAAAAGAAAGAAACAGGGCATAGATCTGGTGAACTCTACACCCTCTCCCTTTAGAATGGCATTTTGAGTGAAATCCAGGAATGATTTTGGAAGATTTTAATTGCCTATTGTAGACTACAGGTAAAAATTATGCCTCCAAGGTATTGTGGCAACTGCCTGGAGAGAGCCTTTGATGTAAAAGTTAGTGCATCTAAAGAAACACAAAACTGGAATTTCACTGAGTATACCAAACAGTATGAACTTGTTTTCTGCAGCTTGCTAGTAATTTTGTCCAATAAATGTTTATTATATAGCTTAAAAAAAAAAAAAGAAAAGGAAAGGAAAAAAAAAAGATGATTCTGGGGCTCCTAGGTGGCCCAGTTGTTTAAGGTCTGCCTTTAGCGCAGGTCATGTTCTCAGAGTCCTGAGATCGAGCCCCACATCAAGAGCCCTGCTCAACAGGAGTCTGCTTCTCCCTCTCCCTCTGCCCAACCCTCCTGGCTTGTGTTCTCTGCTCTCTCTCTTGTTCTGTCTCTGAAATAAATAAATAAAATCTTTAAAAAAAAATCAGATTATTCTAAAACTCATTATTCTCACTCTACATAAATTCATAAAAACACAGAAGTAAATTATTTCTTCAAGATCATACTTTTCCAGGTAGTTAGGGCTGGCTCTAAGCTTATAGAATTCACCTCTAGATTTTAGGGATGACTTGCTTAGAATGTCACATACTAGTAATATTTGGAAATGAATGCTGATAATAATCAGCATGTGATGGATGAGACTGGCCCTCCATTGTGATCATTCAAACATCAAGTCTTTGCTGAGGAGTACAGACCTGGAAACTAATCTCTTCAGTTACATTGTCTACTCAAGACTGATGAAGAGTTGAATTATTTGTAGGAACTTGTCAAAGCTTCAAACCTAGTCTAAGGGAGAGGCAGCTGTGGCTATACTAGTTGTGGGAGGTAATGTCCTACAATGGAGTTGACTGCATCATGCTAGAACTGCTGGGTGACCATGTTCATTAGAAATATTTGACTCCCTTGTTTTTTGTTTTTTTTGTTTTCTCTTTGTTTGCCATGTAACCTTCTGACACCAACTTGGCTTTCAGTGTAGACTCACTTTATTCAGTCAGCAAATATTTTTTGAGGATGTCAAGTGCTAGATGTATACATTCAGAGTTGAGAAATGTGGTCTCCATTCTTGTCATTGTGGGGCTCATGGTCCAGTGGGGGTAGGAGAAGTGGAGAGAAACCAAATATCAAAAATCATTTGAGTGGGATACCTGCTCTAACAGAGATACGAGCATATTGTAATGGGAACAATTAAGTCTCCTGGGCCCAGTTTTAAGTGGGAAAGAGGAAGGAGTCAGAAAATATTTCACATGGAAGAAGACACTCAATCCAAGTCTTACAGTACAAGGAGATAAGGGGAGAACTTTCTAATTGGTCTCAGCCACTAGTTAAGGCATGGAGGCATATGAAAGCATGGCTTATTGAGGAAAGAATTGCAGATTTTGTGTGATTGGAGATTGGCGTGGGGAGTGGATTATGGTCAGGCATGTGAGAGAGAAGAGATAAAACCGGAGGCAGGCTGACATCAAACATCCAGTGACTTTGATGATCAGGCCAACTTTTTTCTGTGCAAAATGATGAGCCAGCAAAGAGAGAAGAGTTTGCCATGTGTAACCAGTAAAAGAATTCTGGTTCTCTTTGAAATTAACTTTTTTTTTTTTAAAGATTTTATTTATTTATTTGACAGAGAGAAATTACAAGTACACTGAGAGGCAGGCAGAGAGAGAGAGAGAAGGAAGCAGGCTCCCTGCTGAGCAGAGAGCCCGATGCAGGACTCGATCCCAGGACCCTGAGATCATGACCTGAGCCGAAGGCAGCGGCTTAACCCACTGAGCCACCCAGGCGCCCCTGAAATTAACTCTTGACTGCAGAGTAGAGTATTGTGTCTTTTGGTGTAGTCTTTCTTTGGGGCCAGTAGACCTATAGAATTCTAGGTTCATTGGCAACTAATCTGATTTGTTAGTGCAAATTGGTAAAGTGATGTTCTAGCTTGCCATTCTGTCCATTTTAAGTCTTAATAGTTTCAGGGGGCCTGATCAGTTCTGTAGCATTCCAGAAAACTGTATTTTCTATATTCACACAATGGAATACCATTTTGTGGATCCCTATATGATGTTACCTACATCTGTAATCAGCTCCTCTTCAACTCTAAGCTGGAGATTGAGGCTAGACTCCAGATCTCTCAGTCCTAGCCAATTGGTTACATCACTGGATATCTCTCTGATTTCAAATGCCTGGATAAATTAGATTTTAATTTCATTCTTTTGAGAATCAAATACGTGGTAGCATGATGATAATAGGCATTAGGGCACTGGTGCTATTTTTGTGGCTTTCTCTTTAAACCTCTGTAAATTGGAATGGGTTTTCTTCATCTTTATATTCTCCCATCATGCCTAGAATGGTCTTATGCATGCGGTAGGAGCTTAGTACCTATTCAGTGAATGATGACTTCACAATCATATTTCTCCTATAAAGAATTTTTGTGTTGTATCTGGAATCTATCTTTTGCTATATTGCATTAGCCATTAATACGAAATTGATTTAAGTTTGATCCCACTTTCTTGGAGAATTTCCTTAAGAACAGGCTTGTTGTATCAGAGCTATGAAAGGCTAAATTTTGGAGAACAGAATTCAAGGCTGTGAGTCACTGTTGCAGATATAAGCTTGGGGTTTACAACCACAGTCAATGGCTGGAATCATTTGTCATTACAGGGAATGTTACTTATTTCGTCAGACTTCTCCAACTTGCAGACGCTTTTCCCCCTCCCAAACAATATAAAACTTTTCTTGGGTGTTAATGTATCAAAACTAAAGGTGACTAGATACAGAAATGAATGGGTTTATATTTCCCCAAAAATGTGTGATTTGAGGGTGATGACTGTTAAACAGGAGAATGTTCTCATGGTGTTGTTAGAGGAGAGGTTATTAACCTCAGGGTTCTAATAGAATACCTGGTTTGGAAAATGACTTTCCTTCTTGGGAAGATAACCTCCCGGCCTCAGCCTCTGTTGTTGTTAGCACTATTGGTGTCCCACTAGCTACTAAGCTATAAATAATGCTTACATTAGAGGATCTACATTGTATATCAAGAAGGCCATGCAGTAATAAATGCTAATTATTTTAAATAATATTCATGGGAAAGGCAAACTTCTAGAGAATACAGTGTGCCAAGTGATGAATAAAAGAGGCACTTTATATAATTTTAGCTTTCCTTACCTTAGGGCAATAGTATATTATGGTGCTTGTTGGAAAAATGTAACATAATTTTTATTTGATTGCATGCATGTTGAGTGTGAAACTTTCCTATATTTTTAATGGTTTATGAAGCATGATTCAGGAAACTAGCTTGCTTGCTTTCTTACTCTCTACATCCTGGGTGTTCTCCAGCTCTTTAATCAATTGAAATTTTTAAAAAATCTGAACTTGGAAACCAAGACTTCTTCATCTCATTTTTACTTCTTTTGCCTCAGGAGATTTAGTTGCCTTATGAAGACTAAAATTTGTTGAAGCTCTTTATTTCTGAACTTTTCCTTTTCTTTGCATTTCAGTATGTGTGTGTTCTTGGGGCAAAGGCTTGTGTGTGGAGGGTGTGGGCAGTAAGGGGAGGAAGTGGAGAAAAGCACTTAAAAATGCCTCTTACCCTCTTACAGAAACATCTCCAAACTCTTTGTTTATTCTTATGGTAAGTGGTTTTACAAAGTGCTGGGCAGGATAATTTCCCTAAAATTTTCCCTGGATTTTAATGACCTGAAGAATTATTCAAAATTTCTTTCAGAACCCTAAATGGAAGGGCATGTGGTCTAGTCTGGAGTTTCTACACTGCTTTTCTGGATGGTTCATGCCTCTAGACTCAGCTGGCCACCCCAGAGAAGACATCCTTGTTTCCTCTCCTTGAAGAGCCACATAGCTCTCTTCTCTCCACTGCCTCCCCTGCCCTCGAACCTATAATTTGAGGTAACTGGCTATTGAATTTGGTGTCCACTCTCCCGCTCCATCTGTTGCCCTCCCTGTCTTTGCCGCTGCCTTATTTCCTCAGTCAGGTGCCTCACAGCCATCAGACAAGCATTCCTTCCAGCCCTTTCTATGAAGCGTCCGGCCGGTCCCACCCATGTCAGACTTTCTCACCCTCACTGCAGTTTGTGTTCTCTTTGTCTGTATGTGTGTCTCCTTGTGCTGTTTACATTCAGTACAATTATTCAGTGTGAATCATGTATATTTCTCTTAGACATATTTGCCTTTTAATTAAGTGTCTGCTTCAGACGCATGATGGTAATGCGAATAGGTGAGGGGTGGTTCCCTCAGTCCTACAATGGTCTGAGCTTCTTAAAAATGGGCCTTCTATCACTCCATGGAGGCCACAGCTGTGTCTAACTGTTTTACAGTCCTACCCCAACCTGCTTCTCTCCCCAGTAGCAGTTCTCTGTCTTTTCTCCCTGACATGGTTGCAGGGACCTTTTGCCTTTGTCCTTCTTGCTAGAAGTCTTCAAAACAAGGTTGGAGGGGTGAGGGCATCACAGCCTGGAAAATGGTTAGTAGTTAATAGAAGCCTGCTAAGGAATATTAATATTAATATCTGTCAGTCCTTCAGTCTAGTGATCACTTGAGGATCAGTTTCTTAATTTGTCTCATGGGCCCACACAAACAGAAGCTAATAGCATTTTGCTTTCATGTGCCAGTAGTTTAAGAAGTTTCCAAATGTGTGTGCATTTTAAGAATGAGTAAGAAAGGGGCACCTGGGTGGCTCAGTGGGTTAAAGCCTCTGCCTTCGGCTCAGGTCATGATCCCAGGGCTGTGGGATCAAGCCCCGCATCGGGCTCTCTGCTCGGCGGGGAGTGAAAATCAAGGCCTTCCTTGATTGTTTTAGTTTGGACAACAAAGTAGTATTGACTGAAATTACATCAGAGTATGTTTCTAGAGGTCACCTGGAAGAACTGTTGTTGTTTTTTTTAATTAGATAGGAGGCAAAGGAACTTGATACAGATTTAGCATTATAAGCAGGCCTTATGCAAATAAGTTTAGTGTAATTGGACATAAAGCAAAAATCACAAATAGAATATCAGTTTCAGTATCAGCATCATACACCAAATCAAACAATGTTATAACTCAAGCAGTAAGGCAGAGGTAAAGATTCTATTGTGTAGGGAAATTTAATAGGTGATTTAAAAACTCTTCTAGTGATAAAAAAGACACTAAGGTTGAAGATTTATGTGACACATTTAAGCGAAATTGTTTCATGAAATGTAAGGGTGGAAAAAAGAGGTACTTCTTAATCAATATATGATTTTATTTTTTTATTTTTTATTATGTTAGTCACCATACAGAACATATTACTTTATATGAATATACTGATGCTAAGATCGATATATTATTGTATTTCAAATATGCATAAAAAACTAATTAATCAATCACATTATAAGTACCAATTACCTGTTTCATCTATCCCTAAAAGGGTTGATGTAAACAAATTGGCCACAAAACTTTTATTATCCTCTCATTTGAAAAATGGGAAATGGCCTCATACTGGGATACTACATATAAGACCATGAGATACTACATATAAGACCTGCCCACTTGACTTCCGCAGGGAGTCAGCTGCCTCCTCTCTCTCTCTGCCTGTGTCTGCCTACTTGTGATCTCTGTCTGTCAAAAAAAAAAAAAAAAAATCTTAAAAAAAAAGAATGAGTAAGAAATCATGGGTTTAAAAATACCAACTGACTTAGAAAATGTAGACATTCAATATTCATTAACTCCACAAACATGTATTGAGTACCAGTTATGTGTCAGATACTGTTGATATGGAAAGAAATTGGGCAGCTGCTCACCTAGGATTAAATCCACAGAGGAGTGGTTTTCCAATCTCCCTCATTTGGGAGTCACTTCTCATTGTTAAACCTGGGTGGCATTTTTAAATTGTTGATAGTTAGCTTCTACCATTTGATTGCCCTTCAGGGGTATACTGTTTTTGTGTATACTGCTTCAAATGTGTTATGTTTTGAGTTTGGGAGGGAAAACTTCCCCCAACTGCAATAAATCCATAGTCTTTAATGCAGTGTTAAGCTCACACATATACATTTTCTATATCCAATCACATCACCTGTTCAGCAAAACTCTATCTAGATATCTTGATCGGAATATGCCCTGTTAAGATGAAAACAACTTTTATGCAGTGCTCAAAATTTGTCCACATACTTATGTTTTGATATGAGAGCTAACAGATACAGATAATTGACTTTTCTGTGCATTGACTTAATGCTGAGATCTTCCAGATAATTTTGATTAACTTCATGAATGGCAAAATGGATCTGTGTACTTTCCTGTAAGAATAGCAGTTAGAATGTACAGAAGTCAAATGGGCAGGTCTTATATGCAGTATCTCATTTAATCCTACGCCATCCTTATGAGGACTGTTCCATTTATTTCTCATAATTTGCATTTGAGGAAGTAGAAACTTAGATTAAGCAATAGTGATAAGTCAAACTTAGCAGATATATTTGGAAATGTTAGCAAAATCAGATTCTTCTTTGGCACCTGAGACATAATTAAGGTACAATAAGAGATTTTTGGGGGGGGATAAATTTTGAGAAGAAAGAAGAAAATGAAACACTTAGGATTATGAAATCCTCCCCCACATCCTTGCAACACTGAGTGAAAAATGAAGGGGGCGGGGATTAGACCTTAGTAAAACAGATATAGATATTATTAAATATTTCTTCACTTTGCTATATTCTGCTTATCTGAATATAAAGTAACCCCCAGCATGAGGCCATTTCCCATTTTTCCAATGAGAGGATAATAAAAGTTTTGTGGCCAGTTTGGTTACATCTGCCCTTTTAGGGATAGATGAAACAGGTAATTGGTACTTATAATATGATTGATTAATTAGTTTTTTATGCATATTTGAAATACAATAATATATTGATCTTAGCATCAGTATATTCATATAAAGTAATATGTTCTGTATGGTCACTAACATAACATAATAAAAAATAAAAAAATAAAATCATCTATTGATTATGAAGTACCTCTTTTTTCCACCCTTACATTTCATGAAACAATTTCGTTTAAATGTGTCACATAACTCTTCAACCTTAGTGTCTTTTTTATCACTAGAAGAGTTTTTTAATCACCTATTAAATTTCCCTACACAATAGAATCTTTACCTCTGCCTTACTGCTTGAGTTATAACATTGTTTGATTTGGTGTATGATGCTGATACTGAAACTGATATTCTATTTGTGATTTTTGCATTATGTCCAATTACACTAAACTTATTTGCATAAGGCCTGCTTATAATGCTAAATCTGTATCAAGTTCCTTTGCCTCCTATCTAATTAAAAAAAACAACAACAGTTCTTCCAGGTGACCTCTAGAAACATACTCTGATGTAATTTCAGTCAATACTACTTTGTTGTCCAAACTAAAACAATCAAGGAAGGGCCCTGTAATTAAGAGACTTTGTAAAGACTTTAGTATGCAGTGATTCTTTAATTTCTGAAGAATGGTTTCAGAGGAAAAACAAAACTTTTGTTTATATTTATGTGTATATTAAAGTTTTTAGAGTTTTCACTTCTTAAGCATAACCACAGGGACTTATAGATACAAAATAATGTGGAAACTTTGTATCAGGTCCAAGGGATCAGATAAGGTCCATATGATGCAATATTTTATCTTAAGTTCTTTGCTTGCAGTGAAGACACCAAGGCCAAAGATAAGATAACAGAGTTGGCTTGGGTTAAAGTAGTGGATGAAATAGGTCCATGGAGCATAGAGCCTGAATGCAAAATATGTTATCAAAAAGGAGGCACAGAAGTTGTCCTTTCTAATTCTACTTGAAAATCCTGATGTGAATAGACATTACTCTTCACATAAGCCCACCATACTATTTCATATTTCTTTGTGCACATGATGCCAAACACAAAAATGCAAGGGGAGGCAGTGTACTTCACCTCTCTGAGGTCAAAAAGAGGTCTGACCTCTGCCCGGACAGACTGCGCCCCACTGTGGCATGATGTGGGAGATAGCAAGGGAAATGTCAGAGCCAAATAGGCTCTCTTCTTTGGTAAAGATTTCTCAGCTTCAAATTTGACACTTTGAAGAGCTAAATGTGTTGGATGCTGGTGGTGGTGAGTTTGGTTTGACACACAAAAAATAAAAATGCTCTTCCAGTTTTCAAGGAGCTTATGGCCTAGAAAGGGAATACATCTCAAGATCTGAGCTATGATAACAGTTTCCAACTCTTGGTCTCCAGGAAGAGAGTAGGGCAGATAATTAGGCTTAAGACTTCAAGTGGAGGCACTTCAAGGAGGGAAGACAGACCAGGTAGCTACTCTGGGAAAGAGGTGGGTTGAGGGAGGGTAGTGCATGGGGAGCTCCGGAATCAAGGAAAGAAGTGGAATAGGTTTTTTTTTTTGTTTTTGGTTGTTGTAGTTTTCTTTGTTTTTGTTTTGTCTTATTTGTTTTGTTTTTGTTTTTAATTCCAGAGATTGAAAAGGAAAGCAATCAGACTTTTGGGGTGATCTTTGGGATTGGAAAGAACGATGTGGTTGTGGGCCCTGGAAGAGCTGGACATCTGCACCAGTCTGGGCATGGAGCCTGCGGGGCACTAAGGATTGGAAGGGACTTCCTGAGAATGTGCCTGGCAGGTTTGGGCAGTCTGGGTGGAGTGGAGTGGTCAGGGAACAGTGCTGCTGGCAGTAGTCCCCACTTTCCAGGGGCCAAGCCACATGGCACCTTTTGCATACTTTGGATTCAAGTGAGGTGAACTTCATCTTTGGTTTGCTTAAGCCTCTTGGGTCTTCTGAGATAGCACTGGAGAAGAGAAGTGGAAGACCAAGCCAGTATAAGATTCTTGAGTTAGTTTTATTTAATATTTGGTGAAATAAGGGACAGGATCATATTTGCACCCCATGTGTTATAAACATTTCAAACCAATTCCATTTTATGGATTAGGGGTAAGAATGTGATTTGCTCCATGTCACATGACTAGAAAGTCACAATGCTGAGATTTCCTTAGCTGTAACTGGATCTCTTAGGCAGTCTCATTTCTTCTTATCCGTTACTTTTCTTTCTTTGTTTATTATTTTCTGCATGTCTTTGTACCCTAAGTCATTACTGCCTCCCTTTTGATTTTGGAAAGTTTTCTTCTGGCAGGTGACAGAAACCCAATTTGAACAAGCTTGAGGGGGAAAAATAATAAAAAAAAAATATGTATATGTATTCATATATGTCAATGCTGAACAGCAGGAAGACTATAAATTCCATCAGCTATATTTAAAAATATGTATGGAATTTGCTATATAGGGGTGGAGCCATATGTGGGGTACTTCACATTTTATGAGGGCAGGAAGGTGGCTAAACCTCGGGAACATTGTCCCAGTTGTCCCAATCATCTGTTGACCAGGATGAACTGATACTATCTAACATGGTGGCTCCCATAATACCAGTGAAGTCTGGGCTGGGGGAGTGGCAGAGGGAAAGTGAGGTGATAGTTCCCGGAAGGTGTACACTTTGATAGACCAAAAAAAAAAAAAAAAAAAAAAAGTTTACTACTGTTAATAATGATTTTGAAATTAATTATAATGTATGCTCAACTTATTTACAAAATGGTTCAATGAAGCTAATAATAAAAATATTTTCTAAGACTATGTAATTACATGACTTTGTTTTAAATCATAAGTACTTGCCGTCAAGCAGCAGGTATGCCTCTTCTCGTTCTATAGGTATGGAAACTGATGTACAGAGAGGTTACAGAGTTTGCCCAAGGACACACAGCTGATAAGTTATGGGGATGGAACTCAAGCCTTTTCTACGACATCTTCCCCCTAGCGACTTCAGTTTTTAAAATAAATGGACTCTGGAGGCGCCTGAGTGGCTAACTGGTTAAGACTCTGGCTCTTGGTTTTGGCTCAGGTCATGATCTCATGGGTCCTGGGATCAAGCCCTACCTCTGGCACCATGCTCAGTGGAGAGTCTGCTTGAGGTTCTTTGTCTCTGCCCTTCCTCCCATTTGCACCCCTTCTTTCTCTCTCAAATAAATGAATAAATAAAATCTTTAAAATAAATCCGATTCTGTTGTTTAGGTCTCTCTCATTTATTCGAAGGAAACAACATTCTGGATTAATTTTAAGTAAAAGCAGCCTGAAGTCATGCTGAATTTTCAGACTTGAAGAGCTGATCATCTGATGGAGATGGTAGTGTTTCCATTTCTCTTTTCTTAGGAGAAAAGCCATTCTCTGTGCTCCTCTTTTCCTTTGATTTTCTATTGGCATCTCTGCTTCCCTCCATACTTTTCAGCATTCAAGCCAGATGCCAATTGTCTGTCTGTAGACACACTGCTTCTCAAATATACCAAGATGCCAGATGTATGTGTAATATTTGACCATATGTGAATATTCCAATAAACTCCTGGGAACTTATGTTCCAGTGTCAATGCTGAACAGCAGGAAGACTATAAATTCCATCAGCTAACCACAAGACTCACATATGTCTCATTTATAAATATCCAATAGATGTAATATATTCTAAATTTGACTTTTTAGTATGATAGAGGTGTTATACGCTCTCCCCATTGAGGCAGTGGCAAATTGCAAAAATACAAATTGATGGAATCGTCTTAGCTTATTGCTGTTATTACTGTTCACAGCAGTTGGTTATTGTGAAGAAATCTGCAAACAAGAACCATTTCTCAAGATGGATCCTGAAAGAAAAGAAGTATGTATAAATAATAGGTAATGGATATGTTAAAAAAAAAAAGTTGAACCATCTATACCAACTGATCTAGGAAAATCCCTTGAGGGAATTAAATTCTAGAACCTCAAGCAAAACATTTCAAGGGTATCAGAGAAAGGCTAGAGTTTTGAGATACATTTCCACATACTCTCTCTGTCTGCCCCCCAGCCTCCGGAGATGCTGGCCTAATCCTCATTAAAAAAGCCAAAACACAAACCAAAACCACTTCAGGAGGATTTATTATATGCCAAGCTTTGTTTTGGGCCTGGTGACAGTTAAGAAGATGAAACAGACAGGCCTTTGTCCTCAGGTCACTCATGGGTTAGTACAGGAAATCTCCATGGTTATCAACATACTTAAGAAAGAAAGCAAGAAAGCAGGAGTAGAAGGCAAAATTTCTTTGGAATGGCCCAGTGTTGGGAGAGAGGTTAAGACTCTTAGCTTGCCTCTGAGCTGGCCAAAGGATCTGGCAAACAGGGAGCTCTCTGTAGAACCACCCTCTCTTCTAGCAAGAATTAACAGTTGCACTGGTAATAATAAGAACCGACATTTTTCAGGTGTTTACAGGTGCCAAGCACTTTAATTATTTTTCTCGTTTGACTTTCAAAACCTCCTAATGAGGAACGATAACCATTTTTAAAAAATATTTTATTTATTTATTTGACAGAGAGAGAGAGAGATCACAAGTAGGCAGAAGAGGTGGGGGGGGGGGTAAGTAGGCTCCCTGCCAAGCAGAGAGCCCTGATGTGGGGCTTAATCCCAGGACCCCGAGATCATGACCTGAGTTGAAGGCAGAGGCTTTAACCCACTGAGCCAACCAGGCACCTGAACCATTTTTATTCCTATATTACAGTAGAGGGAACTGAGGTTTAGAAGATAACATAACTTGCCAAGATCATATAATTGTAGGGTCATAAAATGTTTGATCCTGCAGAGAATTGCATTTTAATTTACAGTGACTGGGGTATGTGAATTGTTTTCTAATGGAGGTGTACTTGTGTGATAAGTGCCAAAGCAAGCCCTATCTATGCTGCAGGAACTGTGAGACTGTCTCTATTTCCATCACAAACTCTTCCTGGGACCCTGTCAACTATCTTCCCACAGTGCACCTGGAGCACTAAGGTGCGCCTCATTTATTTGGCAGTTGATCATGAACTGCTCTAGCTAACTCTTGCTTATCACATTATATTGTTTAATCCTCCTATACATAATGTAATTCTTCATGTTGGTAGATTTGTCTTAGAGAGTAAAAGTAAGTCTTCTATAGCATCCATGGCAGTGCACATTATGATCAATTTTTTGGTACTTATTTGAATTAAAGTGGTACTGGTTATCTATTGCTGCTTAAAACAAAACACATGTTATATTATCATTTCTGTGGATCAGGAGTTGGGCAGGTCTTAACTGGATCATCTGCAAAGTTGTAACTGAGGTGTCAGCTGAGGTTCTGTTCTCATCCGGCGGCCCAAGTGGTGATGGATCTGCTTCCAAGCTCACTCAGGTCACTGGCAGAAGTAGTTTTCTTGTTATTATAAAAGTGAGGGCTCCAGCTTTTTGTCAGCTCTCAGAGGGAGCCTGCTTTAGTTCCTAGAGCCTGCCCCTAGTTCTGTGCTACATAGTTCTATCTCACAGGCCCTATTCCCAAATCACAGCTTCCTTCCTTAGGGTCAACCACAGAGGATGTCTAGAATGAGTCTGTTAGTAATGTGGAATCACTTTGCCATAGTCTGTTAGTTAAAAACAAGGTATACATTCTGCTTACTTTCAAGGAGACAGAACTCTGCAAGGGCTTGAAGCATAAGAGTCAGGATCATGAGAAGACCTCCTTAGAGTCTATCTGCCATGATAAGAAAAGCAGGAAATGCCCAAATATTTGACGCCTTACCAAGTTCATTTAGCAAATCAATAATAGTACTTGAAATAGAATTCAGAAACCTGATTCTGATCCTTTTGTCCTAATTTCTAAATAATCACCGTCAATAGTGAGATGGCCTTGGCTACACAGCAAGTTCTTGCCAGTGGAGATGGAGCTAGGGTATGTGTTGAGGGAGATAACTTGCTTTGAATAGTCACCGTTCAAAGTGGTATGGTCAACTCAGAAACTGAGTTGAGATGCAAGGCTGTCTAGCCAAGAGTGGTTGGCAAAATCCTGGGTATATTAGGTTTGGGTTCTTTAGGTCCTCAGAGAGAGAAGTTGGAAAGGTCCAGGTAGTTTGTCAGGAAAGGCAGAGATAGAGCTCAGCAGGAGATTCAGTCTCTAGTGGGAAACTGAGATGGAGCCACAGCAATGAAAAATGGACCAGCAACATGCAGCTGCAGTCAGATTCTGACTCAGCATGCCTGTCCCTCATTCACTGGAATAGCATTTGGTTACATGTGTGGGCAGAGGAAAGGTTCCTAATGTTCCCCCTGATGAAGGCCTCACTGAGGAAAGGGACTAAAAATTATCTCAAGAAATCTAGGCTCTGATTCCATGGTGATCAAATTTATGAGAAGCAATACATATTTACATTTTGTTCTTTTCTGAATGAAAGGCACATTTCCTTAATTATTTTTGGTAAGACTTCCCTTTTTCTCTCTTCTTTCCTCTTCTCCCCCTGTTCTTGAAATACTTTAGCTTTCATTAGAATCCTTAGATTTCTTTCCAGTTATTCTTTTCTCTTTGAAGCCTTATGATAAAGATACAACTCTATCAATTGAACAAATTGGATCAAATATGCATTTTTTGCATATTGCTTATTTATTATACAACTTCCTATGCCTTTTAAAATAACGCAGGTTTTATGGGTCTTTCTCCCGTGACTCATTTTTGGAGCTGATCCGAGAAGGAGTTATTCTCCAGACGTGGCACCATTGACCCTCATTTTGAATTACATTTTTTATTTATTTTTAAAAAGATATTTCATTCACAGAATCCCCACTGAGCTTTTTATTGTGGAAAATTAGGGCTCGTAAATCATCCTCCTCAGAAAACTATAAATTTTATACAATTGAAACATTCCATGGACTGAGCTTGGCACTTTGATGAAATCGCTCCTTTGCTTCTCGTAATTTATGAGCATCCCCCATTCTCCTCCCTACTGCTCCATCATCACCTTGCCCTCCCAGCAAGGAGGGGGGGCAGTGGAGGTATCGTGCCTTTAAATTGCTCCCTGGGGTTTATGGAGTATAATTTGTGAGTGAATTTATGTGAATCCACAATATTGCAATTTATCCAAAATTGGGAACAATAAAGCTTCTCATTTTCTTCTGGCAGGCAAAGGGACATGGGTTGATTACACAGGAGGTGGCTCAGTGTGATGCACCCGGGCAAGAACAAGGTCCTTGGAGCCAGATGACATGGGTTACAGCCTCGGATCTGCCAGTGGTTTCCTGTGAGAGCCAGGCCTCAGTTCCCTCACTTATAGGGTCAGATGGGTAATCTCAAAGGTTCCTTTTAGCTCTTGTACATTTTGATTCTATGAATTGAAGATGGTTCTTAGCATGTTGCTTCTTTTAAAGGGTAATTAGGAAACTGACAGGATATATCTCAAAAGTTTAATGTGCTATTTTGGACATAGACAGTTAGTTTTCATTTTTAGGGGAAAAGAGAGAAAGCACAATCGTAGTAAAGAAACAAAGCAGTCTTGATTTTTTTCTGCTAGGTTTGTGCTGGACTATGAGGTCTTGGAAACCAGGGATTATATCTTATTTAACTTGGAAACCCTGATTCCTAGTACCGAACCTAGTTCCTGGGTTTCTGATAAAAGCATTGAATGAATCCAGAGAATCCAGAGCTGTGTTATCCCATAATTTCAAGTGCCCCAAACAGTTGCTACACACACAGTAGGTGCTTAATTCATATTTGCTGAATTTCTAAGAAATGGTTTGCTTGCTATCATTGAGATATTGGAGTTCCCCGTGTGCATTCCCTCTCCAGCTGACATCTTTATTTTTGTATCCCAGTATTTTCTCCTCACTAGGACTCCAGAAATTGCTCGCTTTATGACATCACTAGTACTCAGTCTTAGAAAAAGTTTTGCTGCTGGAGGAAGAGGCCAGAATTAGAAGATGGGGGACTACGGCAAATTGGCTTAGCTTGAGCTCTGGAACGAGACCTGGGCTGTACATCTCAAAAGCACTTAAAAGACCTTGGGTGGAATATTTCCCTCCCCCAAAGCTCCACTCTCTTTATCTGAGCAATGAGGGGGTCATACTTTCCTTATCTCCTGGGGAAGAAGTGAGGATTCAAAGAGGTCATCTGTGTCAACTGCTTAGCCCAGTGCTGGCATAGAGTAAATAGTCAAATAATGGTAGCTATGACTTACTTTAATTATGCTTAGTCAGATTGGTGTATACATCAGTAATTGCAGCGGTTTTTACTTTTGTGTTAAAATTCAGATTCTGCTGTGGCAATGTAACTATTATCCTATGTAAAATTTATTATAGTTTTATCTTAACTGTCTCTTTAGCTCTTCAGGGCATATTTTGAGTTCCTTGCACTAAAAGAAAAGTGTGTCACTGATACTTATTAAGGAACCTCACCACATTGTTTATCTTTTTACTCTGAAATAGTTTTTGCGATTACGAATGAGAATATAGTGCTGTAAAAGAAGGGTCTGGTATCTCCTTTTTTCCACAAGATGGAAAATTTCCTTCCTGGCAGTTGTCAGTTATAACTTTGCCTTCATGCGATGGTAATATAACACAGTTCCATTTCAACAAGACTGTCACCACGGTCAAAATGCAAAACAGTCTGAAATACTTGAAAATCAAGGTGAAGTCAGTTTCCTTTTCTTTGACCTGTCTGCGGGATATCCTGGCAAGGGATGAACTGGACCATGTGGTTTGGAACTATTTACTCCCAAACATTAAAAAATGTAAATAAAAAATGAAGTTTGGGGTGACAGAGGCTCTAAAGCGATGGCCACCCAGCCCTTGCTGGTAAAATACAGCTCACTTAATGACATTTCAGTCCTAAATCACTTCACTGCAGGCGAGTTTGCGGCTGGCGGGGGTCGGGGTGTGTTGCACAAAAACATTCCTTCAGGACCATTTAAAAAGCCTGAATAAGCAAAGTATCCTGTGTGACAAGACCCCGAATATCAAAGGGGTGATTCAGGTACACATATTCTTGCTTGTGGCTCCAGGCCCAATAACCTTTTCCTCATAGAGATAGATTCCATGGACAGAAAACAACTCTCTTTCCAAGTTAGAGAACTTTATCAGATTTATCTCTCATTGTCAGATCAGCATGCAGGAAACAAACGAGGTCTGCAGCATGATTCAAATTAGAAGGAGAGCAATTTACAGTGCTCGCTGGCTTCTCGTAAACCTTATTAATGTTTGGCATGGGGTGCCAAGGAGCCATAAAGTATCGTCCTGTTGAACATTCATATCTGCTTCGTCTCTTATTATATGTCCTCAACACAGCAGTTTAAATAAAGGCAGCCAGAGCATCTCGTGAGCAGGAAATGAGAAAGTTACACATGTTTTTGTCTCATGAGCAAATATTCTTCCCTGTCTTTTTAAAGTCTCCCACTGGGAGGCAAAGTACCATTTTTTGGGTTTCATTTTTCCTTAAGCTGTTGCCTGTAATTCCCACTTTGTTTTAAATTTGTCACAGTCCTAAAATGGAATTAAGTTGCTTATTTTTGCTCATGTCTTCCATTATTTTGAATTTGGGGCATTTCTTAATTCAGTCATGGCTATATAGTTGCTTGAATTCACATTTCCTTTTGAATTCTAGCTCACGGCATCCTAATGATGTGAACACATGCATGGATAGTGCCAACTTATTTATGTATTAGATTTCAATTTTCTTGTTTCTTGAAGGTTCTCAATATATTAGTCCTAATAAGACCAATAGCTGACATTTGCTGGGTGCTTCCTGGGTGCCATGCACCTTACATTTGGATTTTATTCTATCATCATAATAACACCATGTGGTAAGCACTATTATCACCTTTATCTTGGAGATGAAAAGAAGATCTGCCCGGGAGTCACTGCTAATTGAACAGAAGAGCTGGGAACCACATCCCAGCCATCGGCTTTAACCACTGTACTGCTGTCTCTCCAACACTGACTTACAGTTCATTGAATGTGCTGCCTTCGACAGCATGAGTGTAACAGAAGAGATGGGAAGAGGATGGGAAGAAAGAAGGGTGAGTGTAGAAAGAGGCATAATGTGGAGTTTTTACCAGCAGTGGAGCAGAGATCTTAGACCCACAATTGGCTCCTGTTGAATTTAATTGAATTGGCTTCTTAGGTACCTTGTTAATAGGAAGTGATGCAGGGTGGGCCACCCAGCCATTCTGAGAACTGGGAAAGGATGATCTTTCACTACAGATTACAGATTTTATTTTTTTTTGTAATTTTTTGTTTTGAAATAATTTATACCCTGAAAGAAGTTACAGTGAAGTACAAAGAACTCCCATATGACTTCACCTGGACTTTTCCTACTCATTAACATTTTACCACATTTTTGAGGGGTCATTTTTCTCTCTCAATAGATACTCATCATTTTCTGGGCCCTTTGGTGTTCATTTTCTAAGAATAAGTAAATTCCCTTACATAACCACATAATTACCTTCAGAAATCCTTACCTTTAGGAAATTAACACTGATTCAGCACTGATATATTATCTACAGATCTTATTTCTATTTCACCAATCACTCCAATAAAAATATTTTGGGAGATGTATTCAGGGACCCATCTGGGGTCGCATGTAGCATTGAGTTGTTGCTTCTCTATAGTTTCTTAGACTGCAACCGTTTCTGTCTTTTTCTTTTTTTTGCTTTGACATTTTTTAAAGGGTCTGGGCAGCTCTTTTGTACACTTTCCATTTGTGTTTGTTTGATGTTTCCTCCTGATGGGATTGAAGTTAGATACTCTGGGCAGGAATAACACCAAAGCAATGTTGTGCTCTTCTCAGCATATCATGTCAGGAGGCACATGATGCTAATTTGTTGCATTGCCCCTAATAGTAGCAAGTTTTTCTACTATAAAGTTACAGTGTTTCAGTAGATTAAACTTGAAATTTGATTTAGATGCCAGGTGCCTGGGAATTTGGTTCAAAGCAGGCCCATCACCCCCGCAACTTTGAGTATTCTGGAAGAGCTAGCTTCCTGACCTATAAACCCCAGAACCAGAGCAGTGGAAAGTGACGATAACCTAGGTCTTATCTCTATCACCAGAATCTCCAAGTCGTGTTCTTAGGAAAATGTTTATACGTAGGAAAATGTCTTGATATTTGCTGAAACTTTAATGAGATAAATGGAATATCAAAATATTTCTATGTCAAAACAAAATAATGATTTTTATTATTGATTCAGTTTATGGGTGAACAGAGCCATTTCTAGAGCAATTGCTCTTGGGGAGAAAATGGAGGGTGTGGTCAAATTAGCTTTGTGCTGTTGTTGGAGAAGGAGGTAGATGGACTGAGCCAAGTTGGAAATGCTGGAACCTGAAGTTACATCATTCCCCTCGAGTGGAGGGGTACTGTTATTTGTGAACATTTGGTGATTACATTAAGTGATGGAGGAGGCATGTGTCCAGGTAGCAGGAAGTTGGATTCACCCTCAGTCTACCTGTGTGTATGTGTGTGTGTGTGTGTGTGTGTGCCCGCATGCGTGCACATGCACGCACTTGGGTTTTCTCTGTTATGGGAAGGTGTGTAAGTGGGGATAGTACAGATAGAGAAGAAATTTAGAAGAGGAAATACAGGTGAGGACCCAGTCATAAAAGGGTTGGTCATTAAGCAGGTGCACAGACTGGTACTCTAACCCAGGGGAGCAAATCAGAAGATTACAGAGTTGCAGTATAAGACCAAGTTTGGGCTGGTACCAAGTGTGACTTGAAGGAGGCTTTTGTGAGTGAGGCCAGAGAATTAGTGAAATTTTTAGTCTAAAATCTGGACTAATCTTAGAGGTTAAGGAAGAGAATCAAGAACTCCACTTGGGGGAGAAGCAGGGTACAGGATCTGTGGACCAAGCATGACCAGCTTATGCTGTTAAAGATCTGAGGTCCGTTCATAATCAACAACGATGCAATCAGCGTGGGCGGCTCTACTTACCTCATCCAAGCCACACTCACCGTAGGGTCACAATATTATTGGGGAGGTGAAAATTTCTCTCTTCCAAAGTTGTTCTTCAGTCATGTATCACTTGTGCAGCACTGTTGGGGCTGAGAACTACATAGCATGATTTGGTCTGAGCTTCATACCCTTCTAAGAAATAACTGAGAAATAGGGTTTCCTTTCCATATTGGGTGGGTGAGTTGGGTGGATGTGAAAGGAGAAAATCAGAATGTTCAATAAAATAGGTATTGTTGGGTGCCTGGGTGGCTCAGTCAGTTAAGCATTTGCCATTGGCTTGGGTGATGATCCCAGACACCTGGGATTGAGCCCCATGTCAGGCTCCCTGCTCAGTGGGGAGCCTGCTTCTCCCTCTCCTCCCTGTTCATGCTCTTTGTTGCTGTCTTTGTCTCTTTCTCTCAAATAAATAAATAAACTCTTTTAAAAAATAGGTATTATTAAAGAACTATGCCAGAATAGGACTTTTTACCAAAAGATTGCCTTTAAAAATCATCACCTATTCTTACCGTCTGTAATTCTCTTCCTTTTCAGCTTCCTATTGTAATCCCTTTCTTTTCCCATGACATTTCCTATTTGTTTAATTTAAGCAATATTCCTGTAGATCATGGCAATGAGGTATTGTATAAACATACAATGGGGCAGAATAGAAACCCTTCCTATAGTAACAGAAACCGTACAGATTGTGTGCGTGCGTGTGTGTGTGTGCGTGTGTGTGTGTGTGTGTGTGTGTGTACAAAGCTGTTTTAAGGTCAAAGCTTTGCAGAGCTTGTGGAATTGGGAAAATGGAGTGTTTTATTGTGATCACATTGCTATTTGAGTCTATTGTTTTTGTCATCATGATTTAACATTTACTACAAGTCTGTGGTCCCCCAGACAGACCCTGGCATTAGAAGTCAACACTGCTTGGTGGATTTATGCTTGAAATTAGATAGCAAAGCCACAAAATGGAAAAAGATAATACTTCTAAAACAGAAATATTGACTAATGCATTCCCAGAAAAAGTAGGTAAGGAGAAAAGGAGTTTGACGCAGGCAGTGATAAATGAGGAAAGTGTGAGAAGACTTACGTGTCTAGCTTAAAGATGGTTTGCAGCCATTTCCAAGAACCCTGGGAGGGACCATGGAGGCTGCATGATCTAACCCTTTAATCCTCCTCTGCCACAGCGCAGACCCCATGGGGAGGAATCTTGATGAGGTGACTCCCAGTTCTGGATAATAATAACAAGAGACCCTCTGTGTAGGCAAATTTTCAGGGGGAAGTTTTCCTCTACCACTTGCATAACCAATGCAACAAATAATCAAATCCTCGAGCTTCGAAGGAAACCCTGAGGGGATTTTTCTTTTAAAGATGTAAAGGTCATTCAAAAATAAAGATGTAATTTCTTAGACTAAGTTATTCCCCTCCCCTTGACATGTGTCCCAGATCATCCCCTTTTTTTTCCTACTTCAAATACCCCCTACACTTTTTAATATTGAATGTCTCAATAACAAAAGTAAGCTGCAGGTTATTTATGGAAACTGCACAATATTAACTTTGCTAATTACATGGTTGCTCACTTTCCCAGGACCAGATCACCTCCCATTTGTTTCCAACTGCTGTGGCCACCATATGCTTAAGAGTAAGACAGAAATAATTAATGACAGGTTTCCAAAGGAATCACATGTTATTGCTGCAGCTCACCCAGGGAGTTTACCATCTAGGTTGAAGGACACATTATCCCAAGAGAGTGTGGAGTGAGTTGGGCTTTCCCTATCACCTGACTACATGACCACTTGGGAAGCTTTGAATGGAGTTTTGAGGCCAAAATGACCCAAGTTCAGACTGACACCGGACACAGCAAATTCCTGAGTATACGGGATTTTCTGCAAGTAACTTCTCTGTGTCTTGGTTCTCTGTATGTGAATTAGGGATAATGAGTCCTAATTTCTGGCGTGGCTCTGAATCTTCACTGAGGTGATAACGAGATGGTACTTGGCATGGGGTCAGTTGCTACTGAATGATGGTTTTTAGTTTCTTTCTACTCCATTTCATGCTCTTCTAAACACTTAAATACTAAAGTGAGAAGGCATAAAAGATGGCATTCCTACCAGGCTTGCTGTAAATCCAGAATAAGAAACTCCAGCTAGACCTCTTCTGCTAGGGGATTTGCTGTGTTATGGGAGCTTCGTTTTGCCCAATGTTAACCTATCCTCCGGTCTCCCCTTGGTTGGTGAGGGGGTGCCACCACCTGCTTATTGGAGAACTGGGCTCTTTGCTGGATCCCTAAACTGGGTTTGAATAAACTTGTGTCATTCAGCAACCCTTTATTGGTATTTATTAGGAATGGCAGGAGTGATCAATCCCTCTATGTGAAATAATTCCTGTGGTTACATAACTACTCAGGTCCCTGGATCTATAAATTCTTCCTGTCCCTTCTTCTTCTTCTTTTTTTTTTCTTTTTTCCAAGGGTTTTTTACTTGGATGCTGTTTCACCTCAAACAGCCAGTCCTTTTCTGACGTAGTGAAGATATAGAGCTTCCCTCAACTGACGTGGCTTGGCCAGATGCCAGCTAAGAGTTCCTCCAAGATATTTTGGCTGTGGGATAGGTTACAGATAGTCTGGTCTTGCTATCTTCAGTGATCATTTGTTGTAGTAATAATAACAATCACGGGGTGCATAATTGGTTGTCTAAAAACATGAACTTTATTAATTATCCTGCTTGGCTGTTGGCAACTCCGTCGAGACTCTATCTCTTCATATGCCTTCATCTGTCATTTCTACCACAAATCCTTGACTGATCTCTAGCTGCCCACTTCCCTCTGTATCACCGTGTTTCTCCGAGCCCCTGGCTTTTGCTCTGATTTTTCACTGAACGAGAGACTTAATGCCCTTCTCACTGGTAAGGAAGAGAAACTGAATCATGAGTGTCTTTCCATGTCTTCTGTGTTTTGATGTCTGCTAGTCCAGAGAGCCTATTACAGAGATAGGTTTTGTGTTTCTAGACTACCGAATCAATTCCATACACCCTTGTTGAACTTAGGACCCGATGGACTGGTCGGGCTGCAGGCTGGTGACTGGAGACACAAGGGAAACCCTGTCCCTGCCCTCTGGGAGCTCACATTCCAGCTGGGAAGCTGGGCATCTAAATAAACAACCATGGTACAATGTCCTCATTGCTGGAACTAAAGGATAAACACAGTGACTTTTGGGGTACAATGGTGTCTTATTTGTACCTGAAGCAAGCTGTAGTAGCTTGATTTCTTCTAGAGTAATAATTTATCTCTGCTGGACAGTGCCGGTTTATCACTAGGGCCTTCTTTCACTCTTGGTGTTTCCGTTAGATGGTAAATTGCATAGTTCCTTTTTACAAGTCAAGAACCAACATATGAGGTTTGTTTGATCTGGGGACAATTACATTTCAATTTATCAAGAAGTTTTGTGTTGCTGGCTTTACATGAGTGGTTGAGGCTGGAGAATAGGTTCCTGATCTTGTCCCCCCCACCTTTTTTTTGTTTTTAAGATTTTATTTATTTATTTGACAGAGAGAGGGAGAGAGAGAGAGAGATCACAAGTAGGCAGAGAGGCAGGCAGAGAGAGAGGAGGAAGCAGGCTCCTCGCTGAACAGAAAGCCTGATATGGGGCTCGATTCCAGGACCCTGAGATCATGACCTGGGCCGAAGGCAGAGGCTTAACCCACTGAGCTGCCCAGGTGCCCCTTTGTTCCCCTTTTTTTATCAGCAGTAGTGCTTATAGATTTTCAGATCACATCAAATGTAGGGTGACAGTCCTTTGCTCTAGCCCATTTGTATTTTTTTAGTAAATAAGCTCAACAGTAGTATGAGTTATTAAAAGCATTTCTCTTCAATCATTTAAATTTTAAAATAACTCCCCAAAGGAGTTGACTAAGTATCTGAAAAGAAAAAAAAAGATCCAAACCCAGATTTGATTATTCTAAGTCTCCTGTACCACTTTTCTTGGTGGATGGTAGTGAGAATTGCTGGCAGTTGTTCCTCGTAGTTTAGCTTCAGTGTGAAGGTAGAAGCAGATGCTGAGCATGAAGAAATCTAGATCTGAATTCCATGTGATTCTAAAAAACATAAGTTCAGGTTAGCATATGCATGAGAGATTGTATTGGTTTTATAGCCAAACTAGAATTCATTCATTCATTCATTCATTCACTAATGAATAAAATCCGCACCTACTGGGTGTTACGTGCCAGACCGTCTATGAGGCACACAGGATACAATGATGATTTATGCAGACATAGCTCTGCTCCCAAGGATCTTGCAGAGGTTGAGCCTCTAAAAGTGATTTGAATTTCATTCCCCTGATATTCAGTAGGACCCAGATCTATTCCTTAACTTAAAAAGGAATATGAATAGCCACCTGTAATCCTACCATCTGTTTGGAAAACAAAACAAAACAATGACAAAACAAAAAACAAAATAAAGCCCTTCAAAATGTATGTCACCAGAAAGCAATAAATAGGCAAAAAATCACTGAAAATGAACTCAGGAAATGTGGATTCTAGTTACAATACTACCCCTTATTAACTTTGTGACCATGGGTGTGTCACTTAGCCTCTCTGAACCTTTGTTTCCCATCCTATAATGCAAAATGTAAGTTTTAATATGCGTTGTGTCCACCCTGCAGATGAACTCTTTAGAGCCTGGAAATTCCCCAACTCTTCTGTTCAGGTTGACTTTCTGGAAAAGTGTTTATTCTTAGAGGATTTGATTATTGAGTTATCTTTATATTCTGCTGCTGTCAGTAGATTTACCATAAATGTTTCCTGAGAATCTCTCTCTTGAAAAGATTCAGACCCCAGTTACGTTCATCCCAATTAAAAATAGAACCGTGAGATGCAGAAGCTGTAGCACCTCTTAAACCTCTTCAAATAACATTGAACGACTAAGTGCCTGCTACTGTGGAGATAGTACCCACAGAACCAGCAGCAGGCCCTCTCAGAAAATGATAACACTCTAAGTGGCTGTCAGTCCTCAGTAATTTCTAGTAGTTTGGGGGATGCTACCTTATCTTCTAAGAGTTCTAAATGTTCCTGGTAGAAAAAAAAAATGCACATCCTTTATTAAAAAAAAAAAAAATCCAACTGCCCACAACAACAAAATTCTCCAAAACAATACAGATCAAACAGGGATGCACAAGTTTAATGAAGCCTGTAATCAGAATAGAGTAGATAGTTATGGTCATGGGGGTGTCCAGCAGGTTTGGGGTAAAAGGCCAGTGAAGCAATTACATTTAAAAAATGAACATTAGTTTCTTGGGAGGTGGAAGAAATTTACTTCCTTTCTTCCTATCTCTTAAAGAAATGACCAATTTCCAAACATATGACTCAAAAATTGAATTTGGCTCTCATGGACTGTTTTCTGACTTTGTTTCTTATTTTCTTTTCGATTCTTTAAGGAGAGTTTGAAAACATCCCTTAGACTCTCCCTTAATAGAAATTTCGGCTATCAAGAAATTACCAAATAAAAATTGTAGAAGGTACTTTATATATAAGACAAAACTCGGAGGAAGAGCTTGTTATCATATTTCAACAGCTATTCACTGGGGGGACATCTTTTTCCTCTTTCTAAATTGCATGTATCACTATTCATTAATAAGCAGAATGACAACTATTTAGACTGCCAGATCTCTTTATAAACATTTTCTTAGGTGGGTGGGATTTTTATGCACTTTCCCAAAGGGCCAAGTTGACAGAAATGGACTTTTGCTTTATTTCCACAGAGCTCTGGATCCAGATCCCTAGGTCAAAATATATGTTATTCACTTCCTACCTTTGGTTGTGTGATCTCTCTGAAGCCTGGCCCAAGAGAGTCCTTTCTGATGAGACTTTCAGCATAGCCATTAGTCATGAGATAAGCATGTGACTGTGGGCCGTTTGCAAAATGAAAGCTCCCCAACGAGAGGCTTGTCCTTTACAATAAGAACCGGACCAGTTTTCCTCAGAAGCACATGGCTGCCTGCGTGGTGTGATTTGAGAAACCTTAAGCTTTTTGTCCTGGATATTTCCCCTCTTGAGCCCTACATTTTCACTAATAGTGTATCACTCCTGTGGGTGAAATCTTCCCAGGCCATTCTCTTTAAAATATGGCCATTGCCCTGGAAAAAGTCCTAATACTTTGGTGTGTTTGACTTTATAAGATCCTTTTTCCTTTAACAAAAGAAGCAGAGTAGGATGAGAAGACTAGGTAACTGGCAGGGAAAACGTGTTGAAAAAAGAAAAATGAGGCACACAATGGAAGATGAAGAGCCAGTGTGCCAATGAGAGTCAGCTTGGTTCCACTTACGAGTGCAGATTCAGTGTGTCTGTGTGCTGTGTTAGCTTTTGGAATGTTCCCACAAGCCCCCAGCTGAGTGTAAATGGAGAAGATCTTTCTGGAAAAACAAACTGGAAATATTTATCAAGGCAATAAAGAGTACTTATAGAGAGAGAACCAAAAACTTCAATTGCAGGACTTTTTCCTAAAATAATAATCAGCAATGAGCAAATTTGGACCCAAAGAAGTTCATTGGGACATTATTTATAATTGCAAAAGTAATGGAACAAATGAAATGTTTATTGGTAGGAGAATTAATACTATGGGAATGAATTTATGCTATAAAAGTGACTAAAACAGTATATAAAATATATAAATAATATGATTTCAAGCATATAAAATATGTATGTATAGATCATGGAATTTTAATTAGTGATTGTCAGTAAATGGTTATTTTTCTTTATTCCTTTATGTATTTTCCAATTTCCACAGTGGTCATTTATTACATTCAGGTACAGAAATAACTTATTAAAAAATGCATCCAAGAGCAAATGTTTAGGTCAAGGTTATAAGCCTAAATTATGGGTGTCCTCTGAGGAGGTGGACTATTGCTGTTTAGCAATTTCCCAGTGGATAATTAAAGATCTGTCAGACTTTCCTTATGTATGGGTCTTTTACGGTCAAGGGTTTTAATTCTACATAAAGATGTCTACAAAGGATGAAATCTGGCACCTGATGTTTGATTTTGGGTAGGATTGTAGCTTGCTGTGTCCAAATCTGAGAGAAAAAACAAATTGGATGGAGTTTAGCAAAGGGAGATGTGTTCTAAGCCTTTCCCTTAGAATTGGACAGTGGCAGCCACATGCAGAAGACAGAGGATGCCTTGATACAAGTCCCTCTCAGCCCAAACTTACTGGACACAGATCTGGGTCATCAAACTCCTTTTCCTAAATTTGGTTTGCTTTCCATGTTATATCTGGCCTATCTAGGAAGAAGGGATCTGGACTCACTGCCATGGCACCATTTTCCTGGTCTTCCCTCCACCTGGAATGCATTCTCCACTTACCTCCTCTCATGTCTTTTGGCCCATGTCAAATGGAAGTTGCTCCTTGAAGCCGCTACTGCTGCCATCAGAAAGTGTGATCTCCCCCTCCTTTGAACCTCCATGGTACACACACGTATGGTATTTTTTACACCCCCCCTTTCTATTAGATTGCCATTTTCTTAAGCACAAGGGCTGCTATGTCTTTTCTCCCCCATGTCTTGCCCATGTGGGCAGAACTGAGCTTATTTATTTAACGAATCACGTGTTAATTTGGCCAGCCCACAGTCTGCCTCCCTTTCTTCATGCAGCTTAGATATGATTCCTATCGTTTAGCTCAAAAAGATCACTATAAGTAAGGGTAACAGTCAATTTTTCAAAACTTCTCAATGGGGTAACTTTCTAGAGTAAACTATTAACAGATGGAAAACACAGAACACAGAACTACAACTATTCATGGTTTGAATTACCTGGGCTCTCCACCATGGTTTATTTAACTTGAGTAGTGTGAAAGAACCATGTGGGCTTTAGTGTTAGAGAGAACTGCCACTAGCCCTTGAGCCCAACCTTGATATTGGCTGGCAGTGGGATTTTGGATAAATGATTTCTCTTCTCCATGCCTCAGTTTCTTCATTTGTAATATGTGGAATTAATTAATGGCTGTCTCCCAGCATTGTTGTGAGGATTATATGAAACGATGTTTGAAGACACTTCACATAGTGTCTGGCACACAGATTTAAGTCTCTGGGCTCATGGGGACAGAAGATCAGTCGTCATATCCTGGACAATTTATGCCCTCTGAGAAAGCCAGGACCAAGCACCCTAGACTTTGCAGGGCAGTATTTGCTTAATTTCTGGTCTGTTGCTCTGAAATCACTGACCTATTTGTGGAACACAGTCCCCCAAACAGTGGCTCCTTTGAAAATTTTGAGGGAACACCAAGCTGGATTATTGAATAAATTTCTGCAGTAAAAGCTTGTTTGAATATAAGTATATAATCTATGACTCTTTTATGTATCAAAGCAGGAGAGTTAGTGGGCTTCAGAGCTACACTGCTTGGGTTAAGAATTCTCTGCTATCCTTAATCTCTCTGTTTCCGAGAGAGGTTCTTACCTAAACTTGGAATGATGATAATGATAATGATACAAATAATAACGATAATCGTACTATCTGCCCTGTAGAGCTGCTCTGAGCAGCTTATTCAATACAGCTTACGTCTGCTGAATACTGAGAACAGTACCTGGCACACAGTCATCCGTGGAACAAAGCTAACAACTCCTAATAAATTGATTTTAGAAGGTGGAGCTCTTCAAGGACCATGTGGAGCCAAGTATTCCGATAATGAAGTGAAGCTCTTATTTTAGTCCTGGTGCCATCTTTGTGGGGAGGAAGGAGCATATACTTTGGAGACTTGTGCCGCACAGTGGTTTGGATTTGTTAACAGCACTAGTCAAGGAACACAGTGTGCTGAAAAAAATTGCCAGACGCCAAACGAGATAAGGAGCGTCCTGTGAGCAGTGACAGGCTTGAACACTCCCCGCAAACAGACAAGGGAAGCGATGGCTCTGCCTAAGAAATCTTGTCCTTCAACTTTGACACCACAGATTTTTTTTTTTTTTTCCAGTTGCTGCTGACCATATAAACAAACACAGGAACTTCCTGATAATGGAATGTCTTTATTTTCCTGTGTAATTTCTACCTCTGTTCACAACATGGGTATTTAATACAGTAGAAATGAAATGGTGTGCCTGAGTGAGTAATCTAATAATTAGATGATCTGATATTAAGAAATAAATGAAATGTGTGATCTATTCTGTAATTTAGTCTATGATCTATTAGATTTTTTCTTCTTTCTTTCCTTACGTTCCATCTCTTTTGTCCTTCCTTCGAGTTTTTTTTTTTTTAAACTTAACCTTCTAATCCTTTGAATATCTACTTCAGCTATAATAGTTTATAATTTGACAGATGATTTAATAGGTATTTAAGTTTTCCTCTTCTCCCTTCACTGTCTCTTCTTTCTTGGCTTTTTGTTTGTTTGTTTGTTTCTTCTGCCTTTTGTGTTAGATTTCCTCAAATGTCTGGCAAACCTAGGTTGTTTATTCATAATTATAAGTGAGGCACAAAAAAGGTACTGGCATTGTGCCTCACGGAAGATTACCAAGAGGGTAAGTCAGATTTCTCATGGGACAAGGTCCCCCAAATACCTGAACGTTAGTTCTTTCTTGGGCCCGTTTCTGGGGAGGATTTTAGAGCATGTGAGAGGTATAAAGTCAGATACCAGTATTCTCAGAGCCCAGTGTGGGTGTGGGATGTGGGAGTCTCACTGCTCAGGATACAGACTTTCACTGAATCACCCTCTTTTTTAGGACACATGTGATGGCTTGAAGAAAGAGCGTCAGTTCTTCATGTCTCCCCGGAGGCTCTTTGCTGTAGGACTATTGTTCCTCTCACCTCAGAGTAGAGTCTTGTTCTCTTAAATTCAGGCTGCTTTGTTACTTACTTTGGGCAACAGGATATGGCAGAATTGACAGTATGTCAATTCCAAGCCTTGGACTTCAAAAGCCTTGTGAATTTTGGCATGTTCTCTCCACCTGTCAGTGACATGAGAACATTTTGAACTCTCCTGCTGGAAGTGAGAGGCTTATGGATCAACATGGAGTCCCCAAGTCACCCTAGCCAAAGTGAGCCTGGATCAGCCAACCATTCTCCTAACACACAAGCCACTCTAGCTAACCCCTTAGTCATAAGCAATACATTGTTATTGTTGAACACCATGGTGGTTTTATGGTTGTTTGTTACAAAGCATTATTGCCCCAACAAATAACTAATACTGTAGGGTTTCACCCTCTTCCTCAGGGCTACAAGCCTCTTCAGAAATTAACCTCTGGGTTGGGGAGTAGTTACCAGGTTATATGGGGTACGAGAGGGATTGGGTTGACTAACTAAACCTTATATTAATCTTCAGCCAATCCTCTTGTGAGTCACACCCTGGCCCCCCATTCAGAGCTTTTCCAGGGTTCTGTGTCATTATTAGAGTTGTTTTCTTTGTAATCTCCCTCTGTAGGCACCAGGTTTTGGCCTTTTCCTATGGGATATGTCATCTGTCCATCCACATCCCAGTGTCTGAGGTTTTGCTGTTCACTTCTCTCTACCATCATATCCTGCTAGATTCACCTGTCCTTGGGGCTTGGGCTCCTTAATTTAATTCCTTCTCTCTCATATACAGGGATCTTAGGAGGAAGCAGGGATAAACACGTGTTTCAATATTCCTTGTTTAGCCAGAAATATCTCCAATTATTTATTTTTTTCTCCCTGAAACTAAGTTTTAGGGGTGTGTGTGTGTGTGCGCGTGTGTGTGTGAGTGTGTGTGTGTCTGTGTGTCTGTGTGAATGTTTGATAGATGTGATTTATTTCATGGTTTTAGATGACATGATTGTAAATATCTCTGAATAACGTAATAATATGATGATAACTGACTCCTCTACCAGTGCTTTCTCTCTCCTGTGTTGACTTTCATATGTTAATTTATTCAGTGGCTTTATATCAAGGGTCTACTATTGACCAAGTAGTGTGCTAGTTCTGGTGAAACAATGGGGAGTGACACTCTCCTCAAGGAAACTACAATGTGGAAATCTATCAACAGTCCTCCCTAAGCACTTCTTTCTCTGTTGTCCTTGTAAATACTATTGAGCTACCTCCATTGTCCACTGAGGTTTATAATGTGGAGATCCAGTTTAAGAATGGAGTCACATGGCTGCCAGCTGAAATATGGGGCCATAGCTTAACCTCTGTAAGCCTTGGGATCTGCAGTGTAGTGTCAAGTACTTAAAATAAGTCTTGTCCACATTTTAAAATCAAGATCACTCTCCTCTTTCTTTCTTTTTTTTTTTTTTTAAAGATTTTTATTTATTTATTTGACAGAGAAAAATCACAAGTAGATGGAGAGGCAGGCAGAGAGACAGAGAGAGAGAGAGAGAAGCAGGCTCCCTGCTGAGCAGAGAGCCCGATGCAGGACTCGATCCCAGAACCCCGAGATCATGACCTGAGCCGAAGGCAGCGGCTTAACCCACTGAGCCACCCAGGCGCCCCTGACTCTCCTCTTTCTAATACATATTACACCTGCATAAGCATGCAGGCAGGCACATGTACACACATTCTGATTTCCTTTGAAAAATCCAAAGACACTACAACATTGGGTCACCTTCCTGCATGGCAACGTTAAGCAGAATTCAATAAGGGCTAACTACTACTACCACTACTGCTACTATTACTACTCCTGTTACTACTACTTCCTCCTCCTCCTCCTCTTTCCCATCCTCCTACCCCTCTCCTCCCCTCCTCCTCCTCCTCTTCTTCCTGGGAAAATAACTTTGTTTTGTTTGATGGGAAGATGTCTAGTCTGAGAAATTCTGAAATTGGTTTTTGGTGTCAGTGGCCTTGGTGACCTTGAACACACTGAAGTGCACAGTTTCACTCAAGGGCTGGGACTCACTGTGACAACATCACCAAACTTTCCATCCCTGAAGGTACACAGACATGTTCTTGTGGCATTTCTTGAAGCAGTTGTACTTTTGGATTTAGAAGAGGTAGTTTTTGTAGATGGCAGTGGTCCTCTGCATTTTCACTTTGGTCACCACACCAGACAGAATCCACCTCGGATAAAGACATTACCAGAGAAGGAGAATTTCTTGTCAATAGAAGTGCCCTCAATGGCATCCTGAAGCCCAGACCAATGTTTATGTAGTATTTCTGGAGCTTCTCCTTGCCAGTTTCTCCAGGCCTGACTTCTTTAGGTGGAGCATGGTCTGACCCATTTGCCGAGTTTCCACCACTTCCCCTTGTAGTAGAGCTGGTTGTTTTACACGTTTGCATTATTTGTCTGTCCTCATGTCCATTTGAGTTTTTCCATCTGCTCTAGAGATTAGGATATTGGAGTCTTATTTTAAAAATATTCTTAAGGCATATTTAGTAAAACTACAACTCTAAAATATATGAGATATCCTAATTCTTTCCCCAGGTAATGTTCCTTTTCCATTATTAATCAGATCCCTAAATATGAATATATTTAATAAGTATATCTTAATGTATTTCCTATTTTTAAATGTATTTCAATGTTTAATTGTTTCACCAGTATTTGTTAAATGACTGGGCTGCAGATTCTGAACAGATTTTTGGTCTTCTTAGGTATTTAATTATTAAATGCCTTTGTAGGTATTTAATTTAATAATTAATTTAATTATTTAATTAATTATTTAATGAAGTCCCTCATCTTTATGATTTCTAGCCTTTTTTGCAATATCCTTGTACCCAATTACCCTGGTCTTCAGCCTTCTCTAAATTGTTTCTGACCTGTCTTCATTTTCGTTTAGTCTCCACAGAGTTCTGAACTCATGACTCATTTATCCAACCTTGTGCTCTCCCTTCAAAACCAAACTTCCTATTCGCTCTCCATGGTGTTTGGGCTGTAGCTATCCCTTGAAGACCCCAGCCTGGCTTATTCTTTCAGTCCTCATGCCTCCAATTAACTTCGGTGGTTTAACAGAACTGTTTACCTTGCCCTGCATCTCTGCAGACCTTGGGCTGGTCTAGCCCTCCTGAGGCCCACCTCTCCCAAGATCAAAAAAAGGGGGTTCAGACATCCTGAAAACTTAGGGTCTTGTGATAGTTATCATATTGAGCAGAACACTCATAAGAGATCAAGATTGATTTGAACATTTGAAATGAACTTTACAATTGGCTTCCATCTATGGAAACCCATGAACAAGGAAAGATTTTCCTCCCCTACTTAAGAAAGAAAACAACAAATCTTTGTTTTTTGGATACTATATGGTGCCCTATATTTTGCCTTATTCCTTCAAAAGACGCAAGGTTAATAAGAATAAATATGATTCTTGGGCATTGTAGGAAAAGAAGGTGGACGGATGGTCTCGTTCTTCCTTGCAGTATTTGGTCCACTTCTGAACCTTGTGTTTCGACCTGTGCACTCACCAAATGAAGGAGATACAGAGAAGCTAGAGGCTGTCTAGAGGAGAACCTTCAGGGTGGGTTGTAGGAATGCAAAGCTGTATTATATGAAGAGAGATTGAGAAGTCTGGGAAGAGGAAGTTTGGAGAAGAGAAGGCTTGGGGTGGTTGAGGGAGGACAAGGAATGCAGTTTTCATCAGAATCACCAAATCGTCATGTGGAAGAAGGAAGAGATAACTCCAAGGGATTGAAGGTGACTCAGCGGGGCCCAGAAAGACACGAAGGGCTCTTTTTAAAAAAAAGAATAGTTCATAGCCAAAATGTGCTGCTCAGGGAGAATATTCTGGACCTCTAGGCAACCAAGCATAAAGTGGATGACCACTTGGTGGAGATGTTGTAGAAGGGATTGACTCATTGATGGGATGCTCTGACCAGATGATTTTAAGGTTTCCTTTTATCCTGAGATTCTGGAGTATTTGAAATTGTCATGACAGGAGATTCCAGCACTTTTTTAAAACTAAAATCATGATACAGTGCACGTTTTTAGATAATCTAGGAATAATTTATTTCTATTATAATGGTTAATGACATATTAATGTATGGATATGTTCTGTTTACTCATATAGCAAATTAGACCTCTTTTTTGGTGAACAAGTGCTATTGAATATTGTTGAAATAAAACTGGCTGCTTTTTCCCCAAATTAATCACTTGGGCTCAATTAAGATAAGAGCTTAACAAATGTCAGTTTCGGCCCCAGTTTGTGGGCTAAAAATACTTATCTTTTTTTCCCTTTTTTCTTCGCTCCTTCCAAATTAGTAGAAAAATGATATAGATAGTATCACTGACAGTTAAGAATATAGTAAATCTGGAAACTCCAGTTAGGAGGACCTATTACTGAATAATTTAGTCTCATTTCTTTCATATGGGCTGAACTTCACTCAGCTTTATTAATTTCTCTCCCCATAGACTTACTTTCTCTTCTCAGTCTGAGTCCTCTCCATTTATTTCTTTGTCCCTGGACCATTTCCTGTGTTTTGACTAGAGATTGGTCATTTGTGAACGTATTTGTTTCTCCCTATGGATGCCAAAAAGGAATCTTGTCTTGTACATTTTTGTAATCCCCACACCACTTATTCCCCTCTTCTGCATAAAGTGATTCTCAATAAATGTTTGTAGTTTCAAATGATTTCTATCATAAACTCATTCTGTTTCTTTGCCACAAGTTTGGTTTAGCAGTTAATATGCTAGCACTCATTAAATATCCTCTATAAGAATGTGATGAACTTGTCTTGGAAGTTAGAGGTCATTACCATTATGTGAGAAGACCACAGACCTGGTGGCTCTGAGTGTATAAGAACATGGCAGAAAAGAAAATGCATTTGACAGTAAAAAAAAAAAAAAAAAAAAAAAACCAACACCCATGGCTTTTAAATGGGGATGGCCTTTTCCTGTGGTCTGGAGCCACTATTTCCCAGTGCTTAGACTGAGTTGTAAAGGAGAAGAGGACACTTGGATCTCATTCCAGCTTTACCACCAACGAGCAATGTGATGTTGGGCCAAGTGCAGGGTCTTTCTGGTCTCCATTTCTTCATCTGTAAAACAAGGAAGTGAAATTCACTGGATTTGCAGCTTCTACCAGCTCTAATATTCCTTGACAGTAAACTGAGAGAGTCCCCCTATCTCTGACATTGTACCCTTTGCTTCTAGTAAGGTGTGCAACTTCAGACAAGTTATTTAGCCTCTGAGTGGCTCTGCTTCCTAACTTACAAAGTGGGGGACACCTATTTCTTAGTGCTGTGATCAGGAACAAATGGGTTGTTGCATGTGAAGTGTTTAAACAGCGTCTGGTGCAGAGGCAAACCAACTTAATGTTGGTTCTTTTATTTTGCTACTTTGCTGAAAATGTCAGTCAGTCCATCCCCTGTTGTTAAAATTACAAACTAATACCTGACGTGTTGCCTGGCATAGAGAGGATACCCAATACTGGTTTTAAAGCTATTTTCTATTCTTCTTTCAAGTAGCATTATATAAAGTTGTATTCAGAATATCTTGATCACTCACTTACTCTGGTCCCCAATTTGCTATCCTTAACTTGTCCTATGTAATTCTCAGTGTGTTTGTTTTTACACAGCTGATCTTTGGCTTCTGTCTCGTTGTCCCATGTCCTGAGACCATGGAGAGACTTTGACCTTGCATTTCCATGTTCACAGAACTCATCAGTAGTATGTGGAGACAACTGGCACACAGAGATGTTGTCTAGGGATATCTGAGTCTAATATTCTAATGGAAGGCTCAGCATCAGGGTGCTTCAGTCCTTCTAGAATTTTTATTTTGGCCTGCGCATGGTGTTACATTGATGACTGGTAGGTGAATCATTTCAGGTCAGTATATTAGAAGTTTAATTATAACTGTTTAGCATTTTGATCTGCAATAAGTTCTGTTCAAATTTTGTGGATGTGAGGAAATATATCCCATGAAGGTATGCGAGAGAAAGATATGAAGGAAACCACAGTGGGGGTCTTGAGTCTTAAGGAGTTTGTGCTGTTACTTAATGTGGTGTTTTAGGTATTCTGAGTGCAATAATTTAGAAGATGTTGCTGACACAAAGAAACTCATTGTATACAAATCCTTTTGTATATGTAATACCCTTTAATCCTTACCACTCTTATTTGATTTTTTAAATCTAAGGGCCAACTGAATTTCAGAGAGGTTAAATAATGTGCCAGCGGGTAGCCAAACCAGAATGTGGACTTGGGTCTTCTGACTCTACAGTGTATGCTCTAGAGTGTTCAGAGAAGAGAAGGTGATGCTGTTTCTGCCAAATAAATCTTGGATAAAATGAAGAAGCTCCTTGTACATTTTGTTTGTTTTAGTATTGTTAGGCTGTAGCAACATCTCTGATTGTCCAAAGTGGTCCACAATTTTCCAACTTTGAATTTTTGACAGAGTCATGATTTAAAGCTTGAAGCATATGATTATGAGATGGTGGTTCTCAATATTTACCACAATCTCCCGGCTAACCACACAGAAGCCAACTCTTAAGATTTCCTCTGGGAGAGTAGAGAGATTTTTCTCCCCACATGCAGTCCAACTCCATGGGAAAACATTAGCAGTGACAAATGACTCTCTGAACGAATGCTCAAATCTGAGGTAAATATGAACCTTTATTCCTCCACAAGAGGAAACCACCATCAGAATATTCTCTATGATTGTTTGAGAGACGTCATCTGAACACTTTTGGTCATTATCTCTTAGCCTTCAGGAAAATTGCTGTAGTTCTTTAGCATGCAGTGAGAAGTGTTGTATCTTGAGATGAAGTCTGTGTACATTGATCTTCATAGATATTTCTATTTATTCCTTTGGCAGACATGGACAGAGACATTTTTGAAAAATAGTTCAAGTCTGCGGACAGACAGAGCAGAATATATTTTTAAAAATCTACCACAGAAAGGATAATAATAGCTTCTTTGACGGAAGACAACAGACAGGCATAAAATATAAAGGAATTATTTTGTCCTGGCCAAGAGAATTGCTGTTACAGCAAATTTTGACCTTGTCGCAGTCTGGATAACTCTTAGGTTTTAAACTTCCACCCCCACAGACCCCAGTCCACAGAGGAGATAACTGATCTGGGGCTTAGCAATATTGGCAAGGTGGTGCATTATGGGATTTAGCTCTAGAGTGTTTGCTCCGCAAGGAGAGAACTGCAGGAATTTTAAGAACTTGCATCAATTCCCTTGTGTAGAAGCAGTATGTCTAAGTATATTTCAAGTAAATCCTCAACTCAACACATAAAGCTGCAGTTACACCACGCCTTTAAAAGGAAATTAGAGCACGGGAATGAGGCCAGACTGACCTTCATCCACCGTTTATCTCTTCAATTGCCCTGTCAGTCCATTTCAGTCACATGTTAAAGAGGCTTTCCTTTCACTGAGAGCAGTTCACCTCCCCTCCCACTCACCCCACTACCACATCGGTGTGAGGCAGTATAGCAATGTGCTATGTGTTTCTTTAGACATGGTTTCTCCAGCAAATTGATTCATTTCATAACTCTTCTTATGACAAGTTTTTAAACGCTGAGTCATCATTTCCCTTAAAAAAAAAAATGTCCTCAGTAATGGTCTTAGGAAGATAGATTCGATCTGGAGAGTTTAAGACAAAACCTCAGTCTTTGACAAGCGGCAACAAATGCTGGGGAGGATGTAGAAGAAAGGGAGCCCTAGCATCTCTTGGTAGGAATGCACACTGATACAGCCCCTGTGGAAAACTGTATGGGGGTTTCTCAGGAAGTTGCTGGAGGTGCCATATTATCCCGCAGTTCCACCTCTGGGAGTACGTCTGAAGGATATGAAAACGCTATGTTGAAGAGATACCTGTGTCCCATTTAGAGCAGCATTATGGACAAAAGCCATGACATGAAAATAACCTAAGTGTCCATGGATAGACGAATGAAAACAGTGTGACATCTATGCTTATATCCATGTAATGGAATAATATTCAGCTATAAATGGAACTGTAAAAAATGCTGCCATTTGTGAAACATGGATGGACCTTGAGGACATTATGCTCAATGAAATAAGTCAGGCAGAGAAAGACAAATACTGTATGATCTCAGTGTGGAATCTAAAAATAACAAAACAAAAACCCAAAGTCATACAAAAGGTAATCAGATTTGTGGTTGTCACAAGTGAGGGGTGAAGGAAATGGAGGAAAGTGATCAACAGGTATGAACTCCCACTTAAATGAATAAGGAAAGTACTAGGAATGTGATGTATGGTGATGACTATAGTTAACACTGTGGCAGGGGATACATGAGAGTTGTTAAGAGTAAATCCTAATGGTTCTTATCACAAGGAAAAAACTTTTTTTCTTTTTCTTTTTTTGCATCTCTTTGAGATGATGGATGTTAACTAAACTTATTGTGGTCATCATTTCACAATATATGTAAGTTAAAATCACTACGCTATATACCTTAATCTTATGCAGTGCTGTATGTCTTTTATATATCTCAGTGAAACTGGGGGGGAAACCAGAAAAACCATCAGTCTTTGAAGAAATACAATAATACCTTTGTGACATAATAACTAGAGTACATGCTCATTAGGACAATTTGGTGGCATCATAACTAGTGTCGTTTATTTATGTTACTGCTTGTTTTTCAAATGTAATCTGGGAGAGAGCAACAGTAAATAACGATTCTACTGGCCCCAGTAGAGATGGTGAGATTCCTTGGGTTCATGTGGAAAACATAGCAATACAGATAATTTCACAAATTCATAAAGCTAGTGATTTATCTATGTAACACTTAAAATTTGTATTAATTTTATCCCTGATCACACATTAGAAATAGATCTCATTGCTTGTAGAGTTTAATGATAACATTACCATCTGTGTGTGTATGTTTGGGGGGGGTGGTAACTTTGAAGACAAACATAAGGCACTGGTCGTACCTTAGAACCTGCCAGTTGGTGGACTGGCCATTTGCTTTTGTTTTTGGTCATCTGCATTGAATAAGTACATTTTGAACTGTTCCAAGCAGGTCAGGATTATCTGACATTGTTCAGGTTGTGCTTTGGTGTTCTCCTGTTGACCTTTTGTCTGTTACTAGACTTTGGTTAAGTAGGGAGTCACAACATGGGTATCTGTCATTTCAAATTCTGGCCAGGTCTTGTATCTATCTCAATGTCTATCTATGATGTAGTCTCACTGTCTGATGGGGGTTGCTAGTGAGAAATATACAAGTTTGAAACAAAATCTATTTTTATTTGTGTGGAGTGATGATCAATAAGCCATCCATTCTATTTGACTTAAACTGATCACAGTAGTAGGTTATGGTCTCTTCAACACAGCACTGACACCATGACTGTTTTTAATGACTTCCAACATAGGAAGAAAAACTAAGAGCTCAGAACTCAGGGTGGGTGTGGTAGGGGAATTATAGTATAAAAGCCATATGTTTTAGAATTGGTTGTACTCTATGAGGTTGGAAGAGCTCAGGTATGTTTTGGGTTAGTTCAGTCCCTCAAACTATTCCTTTCAAATGTTTTCTTTCAACCAAATCTGAAACACATTTTGCCAAAACCTTTTTTCCCTTAATTTTTAAAGCCATGTGTATTTAAAGGGACATTTAATCCATATGTTTTGGCTCATTTACACTTAACTCATCAAGATATTGTTTTTAAGAGCTATTTGAGCTCCACGAAGCCCATTTTATAAGTCTTTTCTTCCGCAGTACTAGGAAGTTGTGTTTTGCTGGAAACAGAAATTGAACCCACAAAATAATTAAGTTCGGATGAAAATTGAGAATGTACAAGATTTTTGAGAGCCACCAAAATTTACTTAGAAAACTATGTTATCCTCTTGCAGTTTTTTAGTTACTTCTTCTAAGTGCTGATATGCTTTAGCCAGGATGCTAAATTTGATCATCTATTAAATCTTTCTTTCACAGTTAAATGTCTGAATGCTTATTGCCCAGAAGGTGTTCTTTAGTGTAAAGGATAAAAGCAAGTTCAAAAACTAAGAATACAAGTGAACTCTAAACTCCTTTAGAGGTGAATGTGGAGCTGTAAACTTGGACTTTCAAGGTGCCTTCCTTTGCTGTTCCCACCAGTATTTCCATACAGCTCTGCCTGCCCTTTCCTTCAAAGTTCTTTCTGCTGCATTGCAGGGAGGTAAGGAGCGGTTGCCGCCCAGGATCTCACTGTGTTATATCCTCTGCACCTCCAGGATCCTCAGATTTTCCTGCTGGTTAGAGATGACCCTAGGGCACTTATGAAACATATAGTGGATTGCCCATCTGTCTAGATTACCCCCAGAGGTTCAGGTTCTGAAGACGTTCCTGGAGAGAACTCCAGAAAATCAGTACATGTTTTACATAGAGTACACATAGACAGTGGCTCTGCAGAGTTGTGAGGCTGAAAAGCTTCTGAAGTCAGTAATGACCTAAAGTTATAATCTCATCGTCTAAGGGAAGTTGAGCACCTCTGAAATAAGTTTTGCCCATTGAGCTTCAATATCCAATGAAAAAGAATGGCCTTTTCATTAAGAAATTAATAACAACAACAAAAAAATGTTCTACAACTCAGTTTCATTCACATGCCTCAGAATTGATTGAGAAAGATTTCTAGAGTGCATAGAATTGTTGATACTCTTCCTTCTCATGTGTGAGTAGACAAAAAGTAAAAATCGTTTTCTTTTTTTTTTTAAAGATGTATTTATTCATTTGAGAGAGAAGAGAGTGCACATGGGAAGGGGCAGAGGGAGAACGAGCGAATCTCAAACAGACTCCCCCACTGAGCACAGAGTCTGATGCCAGCCTTGATCTCATGACCTGAATCTAAATTAAGAGTTGATTGCTCAACTGACTGAGCCACCCAGGTACCCCACGATCTTTTTCAATTAGAGAAGATGTGAATAAAAATGAGCATGATTTTTATATTGATAGTGAAATACAAAAATGTATGTTATGAGTAGGTTAATATCAGTTGATATAAATCAAAATCTTCTGGATCTTAACAATCTGAACACCTGAGAGTAAATTATATTTCTCCAAAGGCTAGTTTTTACTATAAGGAATCAAATTTGTTATACAATATTAATGGGGTATAATGAGTTTGATAGGGCAGTTTTGTGTACTTTTTATATCTTTCCTTTTAGAATGAACATATGCTCTTTTCTCTCAACACTGAATTCAGAGTATATTTATCATCTGAAGCTCACACCAAGATTGCCCTTGACAATTAGGTGTACTGTCCATAAAGAAGTGAGTTGTCAGTCTACATGGAATTCTTGAAAAGTTCAGTATCATTTTTTAAGGTGACTATTTGATTTGGGAACAGATATCCATCATTCTGAACTTTTCAAGCCTCTCACAAGTACATAAAGGAACCTGGTTACCAGATGTTTAATATCTATGAGAGAGAAAGAGAAATTCAATGGTAGAGTAGTCTCTTCTGAAAAATAGTATTAAAAAATTTAATTGTCATAATCTTGAATAATAACTTTCAATGTTTTTTCACAATAAGTAAAAATGTTTTTCAGTCCTTGACCTTAATATTCTTGAATTGTAAATTCAAAATTTTAAAATGTCAGTAAACCAGTTCTCATAGATATTAACTCAATAATAAAGCATACTTAGCAGCTAAGTTAGCTTTTATGAGCTTATATATGTTATGCTCCTTTATTTTCCTGATGCTATCCTTGAGTTAATAATAATGCAAACTTTAAAAATAGTATGAAATATAGAAATAGTTAAAACTCTTTCTTGCGTATTTTCAATTTCATTTATTAATATTTAATAGTGTAACTAATAAATATATTTAGGCCATAAAAGCAATACAGGCATACCTCATCTTATTGGACTTCACTTTATTGTGCTTCACAGATACTGAGTTTTTTATAGATTGAAGGTTTGTGGCAAACCCGCAGTGAGCAAGTCTGTTGGTGCCATTTTTCCCAAAGTGTTTGCTCACTTTGTGTCGCCGTGTCACGTTTTGGTAATTCTCACAATATTTCAAACTTTTTCATTATTATTATGATTTATTATGATGGACTGTGGTCAAAGACTACAATTCACTGGAAGCTCAGATGATGGTTAACATTTTTTAGCAGTGAAGTATTTTTAAATTAAGTTATGTACGGCGGTTTTTTTTTTTAGACATGATGCTGCTGTATACCCTATAGACTACAGTATACTGGAAACATAACTTTTATAAGCACTAGGAAAATAAAAAATTCATTTGACTCACTTTACTGTGGTATTGGTTTTACTGCAGGGGTCTGGAGCTGAACCTGCAATATATCTGTGTTATAGATAATATATCTGTGTTATATATATCTGTGTTATAGATAATATATCTGTGTTATATATAATATATCTGTGTTATAGATAAAGCTATACTCTCCTTTGATCATCAGCATCGATCCTGATCCTTTTTTGAGAAGTACCAACAATGTTTAATTTGATGTGTATCTTTCCAGACCATTTTATCTTTACTTATGTGAGATATTTTTTATGGCCCTATGCTATCTACAGCACTTTAAAAAAATGTGTGTTTTAAATATACATTATATTTTATATATATATTATTCTGCAGTTTCTATTTGACCACCTTGATAAACTTTGTAATGAACTATAAAAACTTATAAGGTGATTTTCTCAGATTTTTGGGAGTAGATGGTAATATCATATTTAAATAATGATAATTTTGTCTCTTCCTTTTTGATCCTTATATCTCTTTTTTTTCTTGGATAGATAAGTTTGGAAGTAAGAACTGAATAGATAATGATAATATCAGTATCTTTTATTATTCCTTACTTATATACTGCTTCTAATATTTCATCCATTAAGTATGGTGCTTACATAATTCAACTACTGACACTCTAATTATTAAGGTAAAATTTTGCTTCTATTCCTAGTTTGCTAAGATAAAAAAAATCAGGTGTTAAATTTCATCCAATGTCTACATTATTTAGCTTTTGTCTTTTGTCTTTTAATACAAAGAATTGATGGAGTTTCTACTATTGAACCATCCTTGCATTCCTGGGATAAATAAAATTTGATCTTAATATTTAATTAAAAAAATACATCTATAAATTTTATTTGCTGATGTTTTATTTAATATGTATGTGTCTTAATTTGCAAATGTGATTGGGCCCCAGTTTCTTATGCTTTGTTTTGTTTTGGTATCAGTGCTATATTTGCTCAGCAGAGTGGGTCACATGACTTCCCATCTTTTTCTTTGCTCTGAAAAGTTTATATAATAGGGGAATTATCTATTTTCTAAGGGTGTGATAAAATTTCCAAGTGAAAACTTAGGTTGGGTGCCTTTTGAAGTATAACATTTTGATAATTATTTTAATTTCTTCAGTGGTTATTCCTTTGTGTGAATCTTTCAAGCTTTTCTTTGAGCCAGTTTTGGTGAGCCACATATTTTTTTCTGGAAAATTGTCCATTTCAGCTATGGGTTCATCTAGTTATACTAAATTTTCCATCTAAAAATAAAAGCTGTAGCATTTCTTTCTTACCTCTCAGGTTAAGAGTAGAGGAATTGCTTTTCTTGCCAAGTTAATTTTAACTTTTGTACCAGCAAGACAAAGTATATGCTACTCCAGTTTTTGTGATGTCTACCATGAAATTAGTTATTTTGGTGTAGAAAATAACTGTAGGAAATTCTGCCTTTTATTTTTTTTTTAAACCAAGTGGTATTGAGTTTAAATAATGCCACCTCCAACTCCAGATTCAAGAATCAGAAAATTCCATGATACTTCCAATTTTCTTAAACTCTGCATGTTTCCTCATCAATAAAATTGAAAAAAAAAATCTTGCTATCTCACAGAGGTAGTAGCTATATTAAAGCATATAATGACTCTACTAATCTCTACCCAGAGTTTGTATGTATTAAATTATAGGAATAGTTTTTTTTTCCTAAAGATAGATACCCTTTGCTTTAAAGAAAATGTACTTAGGATAAACTATGTATTTATATAAAAGAGTTTTTCTCAATGGATAAGTAATTGAAATTGAATCTGGAGTTTTGGACTGTTGTCTAATCATCCTAATTAAATAGCAGTATAAAAAAAGTTGACTACTTTGTCTAATTTGAGTTATCAAATGTAATTAAAAGCAAAGCAAATAAAAAGCGATTATACTTAGTTAATTGTGCTTCTAATCAATGTAATCAGTCAAGTAAGTTAAGTAGTCAAAAGTAGTCATGTTTTCACACACAGTAAATCAGTGAGAATGATTTTGCTGACTTAGTAGAGATTGCATGAAAGTAGCAGGTCTAAAGATGTTGTGCAGGCATAAATCTCTAGTTTTTTTTTTTTTTTTTTTTGTGCTGTTGCAAAACTTAACATGCATTTGGCATGGGGAGAAATTTCTTCACTCTATGCTTGCCAAGCTGGCAGGGCAGTGAAGGTGACATGAGTAGAAAAGTTCAGGAGAAGAGGTAAAGAAACTAAATTAGAAGTTCTATTCAGTTTGGGATGCAGAGTTAACTAACTTAAATCATTATTTTGTAAAAGGTATGTTTATGGTGTATATTCAGGGCAGCTCAACAACATTTGGTCCCCAGCAACTCTGGGTTTTACCCTTTATCTTTGATCTTCTTCTTTTTTTTTTTTTAAAGATTTTATTTATTTATTTGACAGAGAGAAATCACAAGTAGATGGAGAGGCAGGCAGAGAGAGAGAGAGGGAAGCAGGCTCCCTGCTGAGCAGAGAGCCCGATGTGGGACTCGATCCCAGGACCCTGAGATCATGACCTGAGCCGAAGGCAGCGGCTTAACCCACTGAGCCACCCAGGCGCCCTCTTTGATCTTCTTAATAAGATAAATTTCTTTTATATTAAGAATGAGTGAAACCCAGTCTCATTAATTAATTAGTTTTTTCTTTCTCTTAGCATTGCCTTAAGATTAAGGAAATTAAGATTCTTTCTGTCTTAATTTTCCTGTCAACTTGTATTCCTTTCTCTGTTATACCCTACCAGGAAAAAAGCTCCCACTTTCTCCTAGCGGACCACTTGTCCTACAGCCCTAAATTTCCAGAGCTAAGACATACAAATACATGGTTAGAAGTTTGTGTTTTTTTAATGCTTCCTTGCATTATGCTCTTCAAGAGAGTTAGACTGTACCCTCTAGCAATAAATCTGCTTTTTTATTATTGGGGGTTCCTGACCTTTTTGTGTTGAGGAGATTTCTATATACAATCAACTCCTCATATCTGGGGGAAAAAATAGGTAGGTGATACATAGTGAGAAGAAATAGTATATTGGAGAAAGGAGGGATGATTGTTACGCAAATCATGCTTGCATTGCTGTATGGAGTAAGGGCACACTTTTTAGCCCAACTATGCCATGTTCTTGAGAGACATTTCTTTAAGGGGGGGGGGTGTTGTGATTGCATGTTGGCATTTGGCTTTGATTGTGATTGTATTAAGTTATAATTTCTGAACGTCAATATCATCTACTTTACTTTTAAATGAGTGGAATTTTCCAGTTGACTAAACTTGAATTATATGCAACCAAGCCTGTAACTTCCAATTTGTAAGTAGAAATGGCATAAAGAAAGAGAAGGAACATGGATTGTGTAGTTAGAAAACCCACACTGGAACTCTAGCTCTGCCATATTTTAGCTGAGTAAATTTGATGAAAGCATTCATAATTGTTGAATTTTGGTATACACATCAGTGGGAAAGATAATATCCATCTCATAGAGCTGTCAGAAAGACAAAATGAAATGTTCATAAAGCATGAGTGAGGCCTGGTGCGTAGAAGACTTTTGATATTAATTCCTCTTTTCCTCAGTAGCTATGTTAACAGTGCTGGGAGCGAGGAGACTGTTCTATTCTAGTCTCTATTTCTTACAAATTATATGACCATGGTGATTCCCATATATTATAAAGTGGGAAGAAATATCTTCCCAAATGAAAGATCTGTTTCATAGAAATTTTGTGACTTTCAAATGAGAAAGTAATATGCAATAAAATTTGAAAATTGTAAGTACTAAGGAAATATAAACCATTCTCTTTAAAAGTAAATATTAATTCAGGCACTGAAATGCATATATTGTATATGATCACAAAAGCACAATAAACAAGCATTCAGGAAAGAGCAAGTTCTTAATATCTAAGATCATATTTTACCACATTTATTCTGGGTCATTTTCTAAGTTCATCTGCAAATAAGATTCTAAAAAATGATTTTTTTTTCTGACTATCGATATTTATTCTTTTACAAATATGATTGTGGGACACTGGAAGCCACTTCATTTCCTCAGAAATAATTTATATATGGAATCTTCTCCTAGAAAATATATACATATAATGGCAGGAAGATCAGGAGTTTTATTTTGAAGGAAAGTAAGTCAACAAATTTAGGTTGAATGAGAAATGAGATTATTGATGAAGGCCAATAAAAATAAATATTTTTAGAAGTTTTGTTTTGTTTTTAGCAATAATACCCATCTTGAAGAAACTGCCACTTGACAGAATAAATTCGCTTGAGTAGCCAATTTTCTTCTCTTTTTGTTTGACGTTTTGATAATTGCATCAGATTTGGAAAAGAAATAAGAATGAGCTCTGTTACTGTCATGGAGTCTCTTTCTGCCCAAGAGAATGGGTATACCAACTTTTCAAATCACTGACCGTAGCCCTAGCAAAGAAGGGTTTGATTTTTTTTTTTTTTTGAAACTGGAATAACGCATGACATTGCTTTATGTAATTAGGTGTCAATCCAGTTGCATACATAAGCTTTGTGCTGATAAGTGGAGAGTCTGTGATAATGCTTAGAAGTACTTTGGAGTCTGGGCTCTATGAAGGGGCCACTTGACTCACCGTGATCTGAGTTGGAACACACTGCTTTATTCCACAGCCATCTAGACCCAGAGTGAGGAAGAACAATTTACCAGCTAAAGCAACAAAGCGATTGAGGTAGACAGAAAGTAATTAGTTTTTAATGATCTTTTGGAAGTCACATGAATAGATTGATTTCTGTTTTGATCTTACTTGAATTAATAGCGGCTTTTGAGTCTTAAATCCCACTTCGGCACGCATTGTTTCTCCATTTCACGGTCTGGCGCTCCTGCCGTTCAGGTTTTACTTGGACTATTGTTCCATTTTGTAAGGCTCTGCCCAGTGTTTTTGTGCTCTTCAGCTTTAAACATTGTAGTGGTGTTTTCCTTTTATTTCTATGGCTGTTTCCTCTTGGGAATTTGATGGGGTTATTATCACTTCCAAGGGGCTAACATCCAAATTGGAGGTTCGTCATCAATTCATTTTTTCGCTGAGACAAGCTCCATACTACTCCTTGTGAAGAGCGGTTTCAGCCCTGTCCTGGTTAGAGCTCAGACTTTCCCTTCTCTCCTTTTTGGATTATCTAAATTATTTAGAACCAACTAATGAGGTTGCAAGGAAGCAGTTCCTATGACTGGAGTGGCTGTTAGGACTAAAAAGCTTTTCTCAATAATAAATTTACTTCTCTCCAGAGCTATCCAGACAACGATAACATCCCCAGTTTCTACTCAAGCTTTGTCACCAACTCCTTATGTCACTGGCAGGTAGGTGTCTACATTCCTCTACTCCTTTTCCCATGTGCCCATCCAATTCTCAGTCACTTTTCCTTGTCAGGAAGGTAGTAAAGGCTCACAGTTTTTGCCTTCTCTTTTGTTTGATTGTTTTGGTCAATCAAGCTATGCATGTATATATATTTTTTCAGTTTTTGTTTTTCTTTTTTAAAGAAACATAGAAAAGGAAGAAAAAAATCAGTCAAGTTTGCAGCAATTAGAGACTTTCAACATTTCAAAATAGACTTCCTGATTTTTCTATGTAATTGTATTCTTCAATATATGATAATTTTTATATAGTTATGCCTTAAAATAATTTTCCACTTAATTTAAAGACATTTTTCTATGGCAAAAAATATAGACCTCCGTGATAATTATCAAAGACTGCCAGAAAAAGTATTGCATGTTTATGGTCCTGGGCTTTAGGATGGCTATAGAAAGAAAATAGAAGTGATTCAAAACTAGTGTAAGATCACATAAACACCATTACTAAAGGCCTTCTGGAAAAGAGAAATGGGAACCAATAAGCTTAAAAAAGTCAAAAGAAATTACCTTCTGGTATGAATCAACAGACTTTAGAACAAACTGAACACTCCACTTACACTAAGTGTGAATTAGTACTTTGGAAATTGAACGTCTGAGTGCTGGGAGTACTGGGATTCTGAATCTTCTTAGACTGTCATTCACTTCCCCAGAGTCCGCAGGACAGAGGAGGGAAGTGGAAAACCGAAGAGAGAACCGGAAAATGGTAGAAGATAAGGTGCAGGAGCCAAATTGGACAAGAGAGAAGGAGAATGCTGGGCTAGCATGTTGGGAAGAAGCCTTAAGAGAGGAAAAGGGAGGGGCGTCGGGATATTTACAGCCAACATTCCATTTAGCACCAGGCACCCAGTGGAGAAAATGCAATTTATCCTTGTCATAAACCTGGCTGTGCTGCTTTTCCTGCTGCCAGGCATTTTGTTCCCAGAAGAAGGGGCTACCCAGGAATGTGAGGGGAGGTGGGGGGTGGGTGGGAGGGAAGGTCAGGAAAGGCTTTCATGGTCAGTACCCTTAGTCAATTTCAGGTTAGATTACAGCCTTGTCACTTTAACTTTTTTGTTTATTACTCTCTTTTGGTTTCCATTTTGTGTTTGGTATAGTTGGGCATCTCTAGCTCTCCATTTCTTCCTTTTATTTAGCTAAGTGTGGTCCTCTAAAAATTTATTCAAAATCTTTTCCAACTATGCTGTCAAATGCTATCATGTTTTTTGTTCAATCCTTATAGATTCTAGGTCAAAACCTTCTGATTTTGTAAAAGCAAATCTTCATTCTGACTGAGGGTTTATATTAACCTACCATCTCTGTGGTCTTAGTATTTCAATGGCAGATATCCCACATGATTTTTTTTTTTTTATTATACTGTACATTTTATTTCATGAGGATGTCTGAATATGGTCCTTTCACTGAATCCTGAAGAACCTATCGTTCACCAAAAGAACAAATGGTTGCTTTCTTCTGTGTCAATGACTAAGTTTGGATACACAATGTGCATCTTCCAGTGACCTTTGGGGTAATTTGGACTTTGGGCATTTTTCCAAATTAAGGAAGGAATTATAACGGTTGCCCATTGATCTTATGAATTCATCCTCATCCATAATCCAGCATTTGGGAATTTTCCACCTTTCCCAGCAGTAGTCATCCAGCTGTAGTAAAGACAGTGTCCTCATCATGAGCTAGAGTTTGTGTAACACATTGGCCTATTTGCTCCAGAGGGAAAAGACAGAGCCGGATTAGGTGGTGGATTCGAATGGTGGCTCTGTCTTTTGGAAAAATGATTTTCTGACTAGAATTTTGTTTCCTCATGTGTTTAAGGAGGATATAATAATATTTGTCTCATAGAGTTGTGGTGGTGACTCAGTAAGTGCTCAGTACGTGGTAAGTCCTCTGTAAGTAATAAGTGCTGGTTTGTTATCATTGTTTATATTAATAACAACTATTAGCCATAACTTCAAATCCTTATATGCTATTTAGGGGTTAAAATGAGCAGACATTAATCACTTAGAGGATATTTGAAAGTTAAGCTGTAAGATAATAGCTATATTTTCAATTGCAGGCACTCGAATGAAGGAAAGATTTATGTGGGCCAGCTGATGGGGGAAAGAAGGTGTCCCTAAAGAGGTAAGAACTGAATTGGGCCTTGACGAGCAGATAGAATTTAAAACATACAAAAGGGAATTTAAGGTTTAAGAGATAGGAAGTCAGGGAGAAATGTGTGATTAAGCACAAAATGAAAAAAAGGGTAGGGTTTCAGAGCTGTTTTTCTGGGTTATTTGTCCAGCAGTTATTCTCTCTTTTTATCTTCCTATCGGTGCCCTATTATTAAATTAAGTTTTTTTTTTCTTTTTAGCTGTGACCTGCACCAAAATAATAAATATGCTCATAGTATCATGCCATTTAAAATCCTTATGAATCTTGGTTAGTTTAGTATTGAGCTGTTGCTTTGAAAGCATATCATTTTGGAATTAATTCTAGGGAGCTATGTTTGCAAGATTGTATATATTTTAGGCAAATTGAAAGTGTTGATATTCCTAGAGCCAACATGAAATTTCCAAGGAAAAGCATTACATTTCAACAACTAGTAAACACCATCTCGTGTCTATGCTGGTTGTTTGTCCATTTACTAGAGAGATCATATTGAGTGGTCTACTGTCATAAGATACAGTGCTACTGGAGGGCGTGGTCCCTGCAGCCACCTCTTGTCCTCTGCACTCTCCCACAGTCCCAACTGTGTAGGATGCTTTAGAGGTGGGGACTTAGGTGAAGTGGAATCACCCAGGAAGTCAAGGGGTGCTGAGGACTCTACAGTTGAAACAGGTTAAAAATATAACCCAGAATTTCACCGTGACTATAAATGGAAGGTTGGGGAGGTGGTTTTTTAAAAAAAATCCCGAGATTGTATGATGCTCTGTATAATAAAATTTAGAGAGAGGTGAAATTAAACTGTATGTAGTGATGTACTCATTTAGTTCTCTACAAATATCATTTATTACTGTTCCTGATATTGCCCAGCTGGTCTGTTCGTTGGCCTGGTCTATGGCCAGTGACTGACTGGCCAGGCCACAGGGTCCTGACCAACATTGCCTCACTGGACAAAGGCAACGTGGCTGCCTTCAAGGCCCAGACTGTCCACCCATTTTTTACCTTAAGCCCTTAATTAAATGTAGGGGAAGTTTACGTGATCTATTTAATTACATGCATTCTTTCCCAAAGCATTTTATATTCCGTGAAAGCCCCTGTATTGAAAGACTCTGTTGTCCACTGTATTTGAGCATCACTTGGAAGCATATCAGGAAAGACAATATAGCTTAGTGTGTTTGAAACTAAACAGATGTGGGTTGAAATTCTGTCTTCATCATTTATTAGCTGTATGATTGGGAGCAAGTTATTTAAGTTATTGTTTGCTCCCTGGTAAAATAGGGATAATAATAGTATTTATTGCAGCTTTTAAAAAAAATAGAGTAAAAGAAAGTGTGTTTAGGTCACTTAGTGGAGTGATTGATACATAGTGAATCACCATTAAGTGAGATTGATTATTAATCAGTAACCAATGTATTAATAATAAATGTGACTATTAATGATAAGTGTAATACTATACTTCTATTGTTAACACACTCTTTAATAAATATGATGATTAACATGGAAAATACCTACTGTAGCTACTACTACAATTGTTATCATAGCGTTTGTCAGTTCCCTGAGCGGTCACGCGAGGATAATATTACCTACGGGCCGATGATGTGAGCTACACCCAGATTTACCTGAGAGATGGGGTTATGCCTGTGTTTGACAGACCACACAATAATTATTATGGCAAAGATAGAAACAAGTAGCTGATGTCTGGTAGCACTTCTGACTTTAATATATACAACCGGAACGGGCAACACAGAGTTTTGGTGAGTGCTAACCTTCTAGAAGTTAGGGCCTGCGTTTCTGGAGAGCCAGATGGAGGATTTGCAATGGAGCAGGGTGCTGTGTCCTGAAAGGCTTGGCCAAGCAGCCTCTGATCCTGTTTCCTTTGCTGGGCCCAGCCGGTGTAGCTTTAGCGCTCTGGTACCTACCACGTAATTACAGAGTTTGTCATCATCTAAGAGAATTACTTTGCTAAGGAATATTTTTTCTTTCTTTTCTTCTTCTTCTGTAACTTTATTGGGATAATCTCACTGGGCATCCACATTGGGCCAGACGTTTTATGAGGCCTTGTACCTGCATCATTTAATACTATGCTTATAATCATCCCCTGGAGTGTGCCTTATCACCTATGTTACAGGTGCTTCACTAACTTGCCTAATGATAAACGGTAGAGCTGGGATGAAAGTCTTTACCAAACCAAAGGTACGTCTGTTCTTTCCACGGCACTAGCTCCCTGATGCAGGTATTGCTTAAGTGCAATTGTAGAGAAAGGGCTAATGCGGGTATGGCTTAAGTGCAAGTGTAGAAGGGCATCAAAGGGAGTGCTTCCCTGGGGAGAGTGGGGTTGCTTCCCTAAGGAGGGTTTGAAAGTGGATGGAGGAAAAAAAAAAAAAAAAAGAAAGAAAGTGGATGGGGAAACTCCGGACGATCACAGTAATGGTGGTGAGGAGGTGATGCTAGATTTGGGAGGTGGAGACCATGGATATCAAATGTTTTGTGGCATTCTGGATGGTAAGATTGGAGACTTGTCCCACCCGAAACGCCAGCTGTGACCTCAGACAAGGGACTTAGGTGATTCAGAAATGTCTCTAGCTATTTCTTCTGAAGTGGTAAAAGGGGCTGTGGTGGGTTCGTGGTTATATTTTTGTAGTTTTCACTCACATACATCTTTCTACGGTGTAGAAAAACTCAGCCCTCACTTCCCAAATAAGACTCTTGTTTCTCATCAGGTGTTTTGTTTATATGCTCTTCATAACCCTTGCACAACTTACTAATCTCTGTATCCCAAACCATATAGATGTGAGTGTGGACTCCATTTTGTTCACTGCTGGTTCTGTGGGGGCCAGCATAGAATCTGGTTAATAGTAGGTGCTCAAGTAACACTTATTAATATAAATGTTCTCTACTATGTATAAAGCCCAGAAAACAAGCTTAAAATCTTGGATTTATTTGTGCTCACTGCACTTCCTCACGGCTTCACAAGTGAACAGAAGCAGATACCTCAGCTTGGCTGAAAAAACCAACCAACCAACCAACCAACCAACCAACCAACCAACCAACCAACACATGAGAGTTTGATGGTCATTAAGTGTGCTGCATGTTGTTATTTCTGAATTTTTGCTCCTTTCCTGACTCACAGATGCTCTGATAGTTTAGGGTTCTCACTTGGTCACCAGCAATCTTCTAGGAAGGGAAGTTCAGCTTTTGGAATCTGGCCCAAACAACTGGTACCTCACAAAAATTAGTTTCCACTTTAGCTCCCTTAGGGTGTCACTCCGTTTTCCCCTTTGGGCACTTTGAGTGATGTGGCTGTTGCCAGAGCCAGGATCTGTATTACAAAACAGTTAGCTGATTTTCCAAGGTGGCACTTGAATTCATCACAATTGTTAGTTGTCATTTTCTGCCCACTGAACTTTGAAATATTACTTATTTTCCCTCATGGCATTCGTCTATACATTAGGGTTATTTTCCTCTTTCTTAGGATTTATGTAGGCTTTCATCTTTGGTGAATGTATGGAGTGCTTCAGGTCGGCACTTGTACTTTCTTTTTTTTTTTTTCAAAGATTTATTTGTTTGAGAGAAAGAGAGAACATGAGGTGGAGGTGGGGGGCAGAGGGAGAGGGTCTGAAGAATTCTCTGCCCTAAGCTCAGAGCTGGATGGAGAACTGGATCTCACGATCCTGAGATCAGGACCTGAGTGGAAACCAATAGTTTGACGCTTAACTGAGTGAGCCACCCAGGCATCCCATGCCCTGGTACTTTTAAATGACTAATTATAATACTTCAGAAGCCTTTGAGAAAGAACTATGTAATTTTCCATCTTATTTATGAGATTTCAGTTGTCATGTGACTTGCCTAAGGTCCCTTGGCAAGTAAGCTGGGGGTTTAAAATAAGAACCAAACACTCTTGATCTTTAGTTATGTGGCTTTAGCATCCCCCCCTTCCTTCCTTCCTTGCTCCCTCCCTCCCTCCCTGTCCTTTACTTTTTACTTTCTTTCTTTTTCTCAAGGGACTTCATTATTTACTTTCTTTCACATCTGACATGAAACTGCCAACTTTCTTGTTATAATTATTACCTTAGACTAAGGGGGCAGGGTAGAGCCAAGTGTAGATGATTAAGGTAGGTTAGATGAGCCATGGGAGCTGCTCACTCTCTCTCTCACCTCAGTTTTACTCTTTTTTTTTTTTTTTAAAGATTTTATTTATTTATTTGACAGAGAAAGACAGTGAGAGGTGGAACACAAGCAGGGGGAGTGGGAGAGGGAGAAGCAGGCTTCCTGCTGAGCAAGGAGCCCAACACGGGGCTCGATCCCAGGACCCTAGGATCATGACCTGAGCTGAAAGCAGATGCTTAACGACTGAGCCACCCAGGCACCCCTTGTTTCATTCTTAATACCCTCCTTCAATTTCTTGGAAAAAAAAAATGATCACTTTTGTCTACCTTCTTCTTTCTTCACCTACTCTTTTATTCATTATTATAACCCTTTCTCATTAAAGCATCTTTTTTCCCCCTTCCTGGTGTAGACACCATGTGTTCTGGTTTTGTTTGTTTTGTTTTCTCTCTCTTTTTCTGGGGGGACGGGTGAGGCAAGGGTGGTAGCAAAATGTGTGTCTACACACAGAAAAGTTTAAGACTGCTAGCTGAATGAAACTTTATGACTTTCTGAAATGCAAATTAGGTTGTGCTGTGCTGGCTCATTTTGAATTAATGCATTTCATCAAGTGGCTGGAAAAAAAATCAATCAACATGCTTACAGTTGTTGAAACCATTTAAAGAAAATGTGTAACAAGGAAGAGGACAATGGACACAAATGCACTTCACCCTCTGATGGCCAAAGAGAATTGTCTTTAACTTGATAATGTGTTTGAAAAAAAGACAAGACATTAACTTGGGAAGTTTTTGCCCTCCACTTCGAGTAGAATCCAAGGATTACTAGCATTAGGGGGAGAGATTGCAGATTATGGTGACTAAATGGAAGGATTACTGAAACACACATGCCTCAGGCTTGAAGAAGACAATGGGAATTAAGAGATTACAATGAATAGAGAGTGGTATTAACTGTTTTTCCAGGGTTGAATACTTTACAAAAGAAATGAGAACAACTATTTCTCAGGCTCAAGTGTGGAGCGGTGCTGGAGCCAGAGTTGCTTCTGTATATTCTTGCCAATCTTGGCCCCCAAAACGTTGGGTTCTACACAGTAGTCTCAGGAGACAAAATGGCGTTGTGTTGATTTAGATGCTGTTTCAACCTCAGTCTTCATTTGTTGTCTGAATGCATTCATTTGCTGCCCTTCCTTGGTCGCTGCTCTTGTAGTTCAAATTGTGGAGGCTGGTGTAGAAATTGTACCTGAGGAAGCTGTGGAAGAAGGTACAAGGTCCCTCCACCAGTTTTCAGAGACTTGGAGTCTAAACCCAGTTGTGATCCAAATAATATGAGTGAATTTCTCAGATCCTCAGATACTTCACCTGGAAAATGGAGGGAAAGATGCTAGAGAATGTTCACAATTTTAGATGTTGCTAAAAATACAGGTATCTATCAAAGATTTGCAAGCATGTTAATTGGAAGCATTGGGAATTCATTCAACTGTTCAATGGTTTTATATTTTGGAAATATCAGATGAGAGTTTGTGAATTTTTTTCATTAAGGCTGTAACATTTATGAGATTCAGACACTCTATTGGGACTCTATTTTAAAAGGGCCAATAACTCTTTATTTAAGAATAATAAAACAAATTTACATATAAAACATAAAACATCTTGGGGCGCCTGGGTGGCTCAGTGGGTTAAGCCGCTGCCTTCGGCTCAGGTCATGATCTCAGGGTCCTGGTATCGAGTCCCGCGTCAGGCTCTCTGCTCAACAGGGAGCCTGCTTCCCTCTCTCTCGCTCTCTACCTGCCTCTCCATCTACTTGTGATTTCTCTCTGTCAAATAAATAAATAAAATCTTTAAAAACACACACACACACACACACACACACACAAACATAAAACATTTAAACATTTCCCTAAAGTGTGTTTTAGTCCAAATGTTGCTCATTTGTGGGAACCAATAGGCGAAACTCTTGACATTGAAATAAACTGAAATGATGTCTGATGGTTTCGTCTGAGGTATTTTATTTAGTTCCAGAACTCCTGTAAGAGTAACTCCACATTTTGATTATGTACTGACACTCAATGTAAGATTAAAATTTTACATTTTACTATTATTTATAATATAGAAATGTAACTAACAGGATACTGTCACTTTAGTCTTTCTTTAAAAAACGCTAGGGAATTTTGATCGGGATGGCATTAGAAGTATAGATGGTGCTAGGCAGTATAGACATTTTAACAATGTTTATTCTTCTGATCCACGAGCATGGAATCCTCTTCTATCTTTTTGTGTCTTCTTCAATTTCTTTCATGAGTGTTCTGTAGTTCTTCGAATACAGATCCTTTGCCTCTTTGGTTAGATTTATTCTCAGGTGTCTTATGGTTCCTGGTGCTATAGTAAATGGAATTGATTCTCTAATTTCCCTTTCTATTTTTTCATTGTTAGTGTATAAGAACGAAACTGATTTCTGTAGATTGATTTTTGTATCCTGCCACATTACTGAATTGCTGTATGAGTTCTAGCAGTTTGGGGGGGGAGTCTTTTGAGTTTTCCATATAAATTATCATGTCATCTGTGAAGAGAGAGAGTTTGACTTCTTCACTGCCAATTTGAATACCAATTGCTGTTGCTAGGACTTCTAGTACTATGTTGAATAAGAACAGTAAGAGTGGGCATCCTTGTTCCTGATCTCAAAGGGAAGGCTGTCAGCTTTTCCCCATTGAGGATGATATTTGCAGTGGGTTTTTCATAGATAGATTTTATGAAGCTGAGGAATGTTTCCTCTATCCCTATATTTGAATTGTTTTAATCAGGAACGGATGCTGTATCTTGTCAAATGCTTTTTCTGTATCAATTGAGAGGACCATGTGATTCTTCTCTCTTCTCTTATTGATTTGTTCTATCACGTTGATTGATTTGTGAATGTTGAACAACCCTTGCATCCCATTGATAAATCCCACCGGGTCATGGTGGATAATTTTTTTAATGTGCTATTTGTTCCTCTTAGCTAGGGTTTTGTTGAGAATCTTGGCAACCATATTCATCAGGGATATTGGTCTGAAATTATCTTTTTTGGTGGGGTCTTTGCCTGATTTGGAGATCAAGGTAATGCTGGCTTCATAAAAAGAGTCTACAAGTTTTCCATCCCAATCAAAATTCCACTGGCATTTTTCAAAGAGCTGGAACAAACAATCCTAAAATTTGTATGGAACCAAAAGAGACCCTGAATTACTAAGGGCATGTTGAAAAAGAAAAACAAAACTGGGGGCATCATGTTGCCTGATTTCAAGCTTTACTACAAAAATTTGATCATCAAGACAACATAGTACTGTCACAAAAACAGACACATAGACCAGTGGAACAGAGTAGAGAGCCCAGATATGCACCCTCAACTCTATGGTCCAATAATCTTTGACAAAGCAAGAAAAAATATACAGTAGAAAAAAGACAGTATTTTCAATAAGTGGTGCTGGGAAAATTGGACAGCTATGTGTGGAAGAATGAAACTGGACTATTCTCTTATACCATACACAAAGATAAACTCGAAATGAATAGAAGACCTGAACGAGAGGCAGGAATCTATCAAAATCTTAGAGGAGAACATAGGCAGTAACCTTTTCAACATTGGCCACAGCAACTTCTGTCAAGACATGTCTCCAAAGGCAAAGGAAAAAAAAGCAAAAGTGAACTTTGGGGACTTTATCAAGATCAAAAGCTTCTGCACAGCAGAGGAAACAGTCAACAAAACAAAGACCCACAGAATGGGAGAAGATATTCACAAATGACACTACCGACAAAGGGCTGATATCCAAGATCTATAAAGAACTCCTCAAACTCAACATGCACAAAACAGATAATCATGTCAAAAAATGGGCAGAACACATGAACAGATACTGCTCCCAAAAGACATGCAAATGGCTAACAAACACATGAAAAAATGTTCATCATCATTAGCAATCAGAGATTTTCAAATCAAAACCACATTGAGATACCACCTTATACCAGCTAGAATGGCCAAAATCAATAAGCCAGTAAACAACATGTGTTGGAGAGGATGTGGGGGTAGGGGAACCTCTTACACTGTTGTTGGGAATGCAACACTTTGGAAAACAGTGTGGAGATTCCTCAAAAAATTAAAAATAGAGATACCCTATGACTCTGCAATTGCACTACTGGGTATTTACCACCAAAGACTATTCTAGTGAATAGAAGGGCCATCTGTATCCCAATGTTCATAGCAGCAATGGTCACAGTCGCCAAACTGTGGAAAGAGACAAGATGCCCTTCAACGGACAAATGGATAAGGAAGATGTGGTTCATATATACAATGGAGTATTATGTCTCCATCAGAAAGGATGAATACCCATCTTTTGTATCAACATGGATGGGACTGGAAGAGATTATGCTGAGTGAAATAAGTCAAGCAGAGAGAGTCAATTATCATATGGTTTCACTTACTTGTGGGGCATAAGGAATAACACAGAAGACATTGGGAGATGTATAGAAGTGAGTTGGAGGAAAACAGAGGGGGAGACAAACCATGAAAGACTGTGGACTCTGAGAAACAAACTGAGGGTTTTAGAGGGGATGGGTTGAGCCTGGTAGTGGGTATTATGGAGGGCATATATTGCATGGGACACGGGGTGTGGTGCATAAACAATGAGTTTTGGAACACTGAAAAAAAATTAAATTAAAAAAAACAACTAGGAAACATTCTTAGTGGTTGTGCTTTCTTTATTTAGCTGGGTTAATCTCTTGGTTGCTAAGGGCAGATTGATTTGTTTATAAACTTGTTAAACCAAATCTGCACACAACCACATCACAGATAATAGAGTGGGAAAAGACCACTCAAATTGTCAGTCTGCATCCACTCACCACCTCAGTCTTATTAATGTCTAATTTAACTTTTTCAGCATTGTATTCCACGGTGCATGTTTTGCACGTTGTATTTTTAAATGATGTGCTGAATGATGATTGTAAACCATGTGTGTGGGTGGGGCTGAAAAGACCCGATGTGCGACCAGAAATCCTTTTCCAGTGACATACTCAGGCTGGGCTACTGTCAGTGAGTCATTCTGGCTTCAATGACACTGGAGCTCCCATATGTGATTTCATGTCTTTGAGGCAGCCTGGCAGATGCCTAGCACGCTGATTCCACATTGGTACCACTAACTAGCACGAGGGAGGAGTGTATACCACTCGTAGGTTCCTGGCAATTAAACTTTTCTCTTGATATTCACCTCTTCTTAAAAGCCCCCTCATTTTGGAATCAAATTTTGGAATTTTAAGTAAAACCAGATCTTTCCATTTGTCAAATGAGCTTTCGACTTTTGTGATGTATTATTATCTCACACATGGAATTTTGAAACTTGGGAGATTAAGAATTTCTGTAAGTGTCATATTTCATTGTCTTAGCAATTTTTATGATCATGTCGGTGTCCAGATAGTGTCAGATATCAGTATGAAAGGGTAGCAAAGCTTGCGCATGTGTGCATATGTGTAGTAGAAGTTTAAGGAGTAGGTGAAGTGGCTTTTTGACAGGTGCTATAATAGATAAAAATTTCCAAGTATGGAAATTTTTATCTATTATAGCAGATTGAAATTTATACACTATTTAGGAAGGCAGATATGTGATTTTTTTTTTTTTTTTTGAATTGGTCTCAGTTTTACTCTTCAGGCCTCCTCTCTGCCTAGAAAGGATAACTTAATTTCTTCCACCCCAGTAGCCTCAATTCGATCCAATGATTTTTTTTTTTTGAAAAATTAAATATCTTAGTTATCTATCATTTCAAGGGTTGATCACTTTTTGAAAAAGGGTGTCCAGAGGTATTTTTTCCCATTTCTGTCAGTGGCATCTGGGAGCAAGGTGGGAGGTCCAATCAGGGCAGTAGCATGGGGGCTTGGCTGTGATTTATTTGTTGTCCTCTTGGTCCTGTGGATCTCACCATGCAGTGCCTGGCTTGCCTGGTCCCCGTCCATGACTCGTCCTTTCAGCATCCTGCTAATTGCTATAACTGAAGCTTGTGTCCCTTTGATTCTGAGACTCCTCATCAGTGTTGCAGGTCCCTTTTGGACTCAGGTTCTGAACACCTCGGCATTACACATTAGAGCCCATGAGGACTTTTGGTTTGGGGCTCCACACCTCACTGGAGTGTGTGAACCTCTGGGGAGCTGGTCCTTCAGCTCACACTGAGGTACCTTCCTTAGCTGTGGAAACTGTAGTCCATAGCTCCTCCAGCTGCCATTTTGGATGCTGTGCCATTCCAAATGCAGAACTTCCCAGGAAGATTTATGATGGGCTCTGTCTCTGCCCAGGAAAGCATAGCATCAACAATGGCTCCTCAGATCCTCCTAAACCTCTCTGGGTGCTTCTCTTACTGGCTGACCTCTCTGTCCCTGAGATTGGAACCCTGGATGGAGAGGAGGGAAGTAGACCCCTCATGGCTGTTACCTTGCCCTTCTCTTGCTCTTGCTACTTACTCTAGCACAAAAATGTTTTTTCCTTTCTAATTCCTGTCCTCTAAGAAATGACTGTGGCCCTATTTTCTTTCTTTTCTACTCTAGGACATTTAACTATTGCTCTGAGTCCTTGTGCTTGGCTTTATATGCAAAATGCTCAGCCTTGGGAAGTTTCAGCAAGGCCCCTTTCTTCTTCCAGAAAGCCTGACTTCTGCTAAATCAAAAGCCTTAGCATTCAGGCAACAGTCTTGCTATGGGTTTAAAATCTTGTATTGTAAAACTGTAAGCTGACTGATGATTGCCATTCTTGGCTGTGTGTTGCCCTTTTCTTGAAGCAAGGAACTCCATGGATTAAGAGGATGTGGGAAAGTTAGGGGAAGATTCCAGGCAAATCAGAGTTAGACTCTATGATTAGGAGGCACATGATGTCTCATTGTCTGTTTTTTAGTGATCTTAGCAATTGTTGATGTTTAGTGCCCAAGTGGATTACATCATAGATTCTTTAGCACTACTTTTATACTCTGGATCCTTAGTATATAAGCAAGATTGAGAAAACAGTGGGTAAAATGGAGATGAGTTTTCCCAAATGGTATGGTAACTTTCGAAACTTGTAAATGTGTTTTACTTATTTATATATTTGGTAGAAACCAGGTTGTCAAGGCCATATCAAGCTTGGAGCAAATACAGAGCCACAGTTACAGGAAGAAAACAATTTCTCTGGCTTTATCCCCCACCTGCTAATGTGGAACTTCTCAGCAGAAAGGCTGCTTTCTCTTATCAGTTACTACTGGAAGTCCCCAGGGAGTGTGGCCTGTATGCTCTGGAAAACAGCATTCTCGGCTACAATGGGGCATCTTTCTGTCTCTTCCCTCAGTGCCTGTACTGGCTTTGACTTCCTTTGGTGATGTCCTCATTAAAACTTCTGGACTCCATGAAACCTCATACAGGTGGCCCTTATGGCTGCTGCCACTGCACTGATGTAGGTGACATCTTTCATCGATGCCCAGGGGCTGAGTCTGCCAGTTGTTCCCTCAAATATACATTTTCTCTTCCTCTTGGATATATAACTCTATTACGTTTTCAGCCATTCTTGCAATTTGTTTGAACTGTGTAATTAATTTCTAGACAATGCTAGCTATTTGGGTATGAAATGTGCCATTACTGGGAAGGACAGCTTTGCCCCCTCCATATTCTCTTCTTCTATCTGCTGGTCAGATGCAAATGATGATGATGCTCTGGGGCAGGTATCTGTAAATTTCTTCTGGAAAGAGCAAGACTGTAAATATGGTGGGTCTTGAGGATCATGTGGTCCTTTGTTCCAAGTACTCCGTTCAGCTGTTGTATAAAAGCAGGCATAAACAGTGGGTAAATGCCTAAATTCCTCAGTGTTCCCTTTACAATTTATTTTAAAAGAGAGGCATGGGAATGCAGTCAATGATATTGTAACAGGACAGATGGTAGCTACACTTGTGGTAAACATAGCATAATATATAAACTTGTTGAATCACCTGAAACTAATGTAACAATGTGTGTGGGGGAAAAAAAAAAGGCACAGGGATGTAGTTTGTTGGCAGCTACCCTAGCAGATTGCAGAGCCACAAGATGGAAAGTTCTTATCCTGTCAACTAGGAAGAGCCACCTTCAGCTATTATATGAGGGAGGAACCAACTTTTATTGGTTTTGATTTGTATATTAGTTACCTAGGACTGCCATAACAAAGAACTACAAACTGGATGGCTTAAAATAATGGAAATTCATCATCTTACAATTCTGGAGGCTGGAAGTCCAAATGTAGGCAGGACTGTGACTGTGCTTCTTCTGAAACCTGGAAGGGTGGAGCGGGGGTCTCCCTGACTCTTCCTAGTGTCAGGTTGTGGCCATCAGCGTCTTGGCTTGAAGCTCTATCATCCCGATCTCCACCTCTACTGACATGTGGCATTGTTCCCATGTGTTCGTCTCTGTGTCTTTCCTCTCCAATAAAGACAGTAGTCATACTGGATTCAGGACCTTGCCATAATTTACATCTGAATTACGTCTACAAAACCCTATTTCCAAATAAGTTCACATTCACAGGTACCGGGGATTATGACTTCAACATATCTTTTGGGATATACAATTCAATGAACAAAAAGCTATTATTCATTCTTGGGGAAGAGTTTGGTTATTACCGAGGCCTACTGGACTCTGAATATTCCGGTGGCGTGCTGTTCTTCATTGGGGAAAATGTATTTTTCACACCTTCATATCTCACTTGATGTGTCTCAGAATTATGTGTGTGGTGTGTGTGAAACAGCTTCTTCACCTGAAAGAAGAGCCATCATCTTTGTAGAAATCATGCTCCATGCCACAGGGGGCTAGACAGAAACCAGAGTAGTGATGGAAGCTAAGAAATAACAACCATCTCAGCAATGGACAGGCTGGGCGCCTGAGCACTGCTCTACCTGCTGTTCATGGGGCCGCCGAGCTCCATTTCTTCTCAGTTCCCTCCACATAAACTTTTTCCAGAAGGCTCATTAGTCACATGGACTCTTGGCAGAACCACTTCCTTTTCTCCTGACCCTTCTGCTACCACCCCCCACAGACATGACCAGACATGCTTAATCCTAACCGGAACACAACAGACACTCCTGCTTGCTGTCCTTCTAAGAACTATAAAAGGTGTTAATGACAAATGATAATTACAACAACTTCTCCATCTCCAACCAACAGATTTCTTTTAGGGGAACCATAACAGAAGTAACTGGTTGAAAATTGTCTGTCAGGAAACTGACATAGGCAATTATCTTCAAGGGAAATTTTGAAACAGAGTTATAAACGAAGGTGAGTCTAAAGATGGAGTTTTTATGTATGTATGGTATAACTTGGCAGCCACCACCTGGTAAACTTGTTATTTTAGTCTTAAACCACTAATTTGTTCTTCAATGGACAGCCTAAATAAAAAAGGAAATATAGGAATCAGTGAATTTTGAAAAGGTGATATTCATGTGTGTTTCTGTTTGTGTTCAAACATCATTAATGTTTCTTGTTGTTAATCATTAACTTTGTTTCTTAAATTTATGCAAGTGATCAGCACAAAATTTCACTTCTTTATTGTCAGATGCTTATAGGCTGGCCTTCTTCCTCCTACCTCTGACATGTGTTTCCAGGTAGGTTTACTGATTTGTAATCAATCAGCAGAGATATTCACTGTAACTTTGGTTACAGCCCCGTCTGGAAGAACTCCAGCCTGGGAGAATCTAAACATATCATTCAGAGGCCTGTGATGTTGGAAAGAAAGGAGGTTTTGGATGATTTTTGTTTTTGTTTGGACTTGGGTCAGTGCCTCCCATTTACAGCTGGAATGTGTCCTGGATGGTTTCAGATGTGTTTTGGAAGACTGACACGGGCCTTATGATAGTCAGCCAGAGCAGGGCATTCAGGAAACTCAAGGAGCAGATTATCGTGTGAAGAAACATATCTCTTGATCAGTGAAGATTAATGCTGAATACCGAGGCCGTGGAAATCTTCCCCCTCCAAAGGCAGTCTTGCCCCTCCCAGGCAATCTGCACAGTTAGAACCTGTGCCAGGGTGGTAAGCACTTTTCTGTGGCTTCTCCATCAGGCTTTGACTCCTGGGAGAAAGGGTCACCCAGGGGATTTCAAGTCAAAATCCAAGAACCAAACTTAGTCTTGTAAATGACATGAATGACAGATAAGTGAAAGGAAAGAAAAGGCTCCCAGTATGTAAAGATACAAGAACCAGTGCTAGCAGGGAGCTTACCTTATTGTCTGCAGTATGCTTCTCATCATGCAAGCCTTCCTGTGAGAACTGCCATCGTGCCACTTTCCTAGGAGGCAACGATGTCTTCTAATAGTGCGAAGCATGCTTGCTTCGGGGGGAGATCTACTGGTGGTGAGTCCACTTGTCTCCTACCATCATGTTTACCCCTTTATCTTTTTTTTTTTTTAATATTTTATTTATTTGACAGAGTTAGAGAGAGAACACAAGTAAGCAGAGCGTCAGGGACAGGGGGAGAGAGAGAAGCAGGCTCTCTGCTGAGCAGGGAGCCTGATGTGGGGCTCGATCCCAGGACCCTGGAATCATGACCCGAGCTGAAGGCAGAGGCTTAACCAACTGAGCCACCTGGGCACCCCCTTTATCTTTTGATCCCCGCAGATAACGTTCCATCTTCCTTAATTTTTTTTTTTTTTAAGATTTTATTTATTTATTTGACACAGAGAGAGAGATTGCAAGTAGGAAGAGAGGCAGGCAGAGAGAGATGGGGAAGCAGGCTCCCTGCGGAGCAGAGAGCCCGATGCGGGGCTTGATCCCAGGACCCTGAGATCATGACCTGAGCCGAAGGCAGAGGCTTTAACTCACTGGGCCACCCAGGCAACCCCCATTTTCTTAAAAAAAAAAAAAAAAAAAAAGGCAGGGTCTAAAACAAGATTGCAAACATTCTTTTCGAACAACAGCAACACAAAGTTGAATGAGTTATCAACATTTAGAAATCAGGAGATTACCCATAGGAATCAGCATTTCTTATATTTCTTGTAAAACAGGTACCTGGGGCAGCGGTGGGCCTGCATTTCCGCATGGCAGAACCCACTGGAGCCAGATGCATGGAGCCATGTTCAGATGGAGAAGGTGTTCTTCTTCTTCTTCTTCTTCTTCTTTTTTTTTTTTGAAGGTTTTATTTATTTATTTATTTGACAGACCGAGATCACAAGCAGGCAGAGAGGCAGGCAGAGAGAGGAGCAAGCAGGCTCCCCGCTGAGCAGACAGCCCGACGCGGGGCTCGATCCTAGGACCCTGAGATCATGACCTGAGCCAAAGGCAGAGGCTTAACCTACTGAGCTACCCTGGTGCCCCGGCAGGTGTTCTTCTTAATGTAGGCCAGCTTTACTCATGGACAGGACCTTCCCTGTCCTTGTAGGCATTTGAATTAGCAATATCTGATTTATACACAAGCAAGCTTCAACAATTTTAATTTTCTTCCTTGAGATTCCAAGTTTTGTTTTTGTCTAGAAAGGAGCCACAGCCAGGGAATGGAAATGGCCGGTGAAAATAAGTCAATGGACTTCCCGAGAACCACAACCTGAATACTTCCTACAGTAACTGGATTCAGAGTTGCCCATGTCTGAAAGACTGACAGAATAGGCAGTACTAGGCAAGGAGGGTGTGTTTATTTCCATAGATACATGTCAAGGGGAGATGTTTTCCAGAGAAGGTCAGTACTGTTGGTCTTGACTGCCTGGAGCATTCTGTTAAGCTGGAACTATGTCTTTCAGGGAGACTGTATCCTGAACTGTATGGTAAAACATATGGTCACCTGGCTAGGAAGAAAGTTTCTGGGTAAGGAGAATGGAATGCTTTGGGACTTAGTTAAACCTTGTCCTCTCTTCAACTTCTTCTACCTGCAGGATTTCTTCTTCCAGAGTTCTTGCTTCCTTGTCTAAGACCATGGCCATCTTTCAGGTTCCAATTGGTTATAGAGAAACTGGTATTTGTTATTTTGGAAATATAATAAAAAATATAAAAACCATGATAAATGAAATATAATCTCTTTTCTGGTTTTTAATACCAAATAAGACAGATATTTTTCTATATATATTTGTGTTTCTCTTAAGTGTCCTATCTTCCCATGATTGCTATTCTCCTATGATTTATTTTATATGGTCTTTTTCCAGGAATCCTTCTATCCCATTGGGTTTTCCTTTCTTTCCTTCTTCTTTTTTTTTTTTTTTTTCCTTCTATGCTGCTATGTTTTCCTTTTATTCTAGAATCTGTGTTTAATTTTCTAGCTCTCTGCTTTTATTCCTATTTTTCTTTTGTCAGCCTGGTCTCTTTTATTTTCTGTTATTGTTTCCTTTTCTCCCTCTTGGTGCTTTCTTGTGCTATTGTACATGGTCTGTTTATTTCTCTCTCAGTTTGTTTTATTCTCTTACCATATATTTAGGCCTCCTGCATACAAACACACAAGCAAAAAACACAAAATGAACTCTTACTGGTTAATTGTAGCAATCTCCCTAATTTCTTTACAATAACCACACACCATAAATCAGTTTTTATATTCTAAATTGCCAAAATCCCATTATAACAAACTTTAGTCCCCACCCCCCGCTCCCAGTTTTCTACAGAAAATTCAAATATTTTTATTAATTTTTTTTAAAGAAATAAAGTTTTCTTCCATGTAATAGCTGCTGGACTAGAAGTCATTATGTAGATTCTGGTGCCATTTTGGTCATTTGCTGGCTCTCTTACCTTAAAAAAGAGTGTCTCTGGATCTCAGTTTCTTATTTTCTCACAGCTAAGGGGGAAGAACTTCCTTGCTGCTCAAAGTCTGGTCTTTAGACCAGCCACATCAAAGTCAGCTGAGAGCTTGTTAGGACTGAATTAGCTCAGGTCTTCCCCTCACCCTTCCAGACACAGAATCTACATATTTTACAAGATCCTCGGGTGCTTTGCATGCTTATCAAAGCTTGAGAAGCACAAACTAGATGATCTCCAAGATTATTTCCAGCTTTAATTTTGCTGAACGTAGCAAAAAAGTTAACTTAATAAGTGAAAGTGAGTGAAAAAATAAAGTGAAAACTGCCTTGCTCACATGCCATGGTAAAATCATCCCAAAATCTTTGATAAAATGCCAGCAACTTTGGCTCCTCCCTTAGAACAACTAATTGAGATGCTCCAGGGATTGTATTTTTTTTCTCATATCCTAGTTAATTTTTAATGAGTGGACTGAGAAAGCACTCAGGTATACTATTTGAACTTTTACCTCCTTTTCTGATGCTATCAGCACTGCTTTCTTTGGATGTAAGGTGAATCATTACTGTGGAAAGAGAGGAAGTCAAAACTATTTTACCTACTTAAACCCACCAAAAATTATTCTGGGGAAGGATAAATGTGTAAAGAGATAATTATTGAAGGTGACTGTATGTATTTTTATTGCATTTTGGGAGCAAAAGCAAGGTTTAGTCCTTTTTTTGACTTAAGTATCACTCAGACCTCTGACAATGGGAGTGTTTGTGGTAACAAGAAGGAAGTAACCCCTGGCGAGTGATAGATATGACATCGCATCCTGAGAGTCCTGGGGAGTGGGGGGCGGATATTCTAGCGGGATGGTTTCATTTCATCACAACTTGGCGCTCATGTTGACTGGGTGAGCACATGCTATGATTGAGTTACCAAACATTAAGTTCCAATTTATTTTTAAGTATTTCAGGTTGTTGAACTGTAGCTGATTTAAGAAAAATTGAAACCAACAGAATTTTTTTCTAAAACTTCCATTATAGTATCTTTACTGTGAGGACTGGAGAAGGAATAGTAAGAGGAGAGTTTGTCACAAGAGTATATGATGAGACAATACCACTATGGGGAAATGCTTTCATGTTACAGTTTTTCAAGTCAGAGCTTAAGAAACTGTGTCTTTAAAGATTCACTTTGCTTTTTTTCTTAAGGTTAAATATTTTTCCTTCAGTCTTAATGAGAATACAATCAAATGATTACATTTTTGGTGTGATTGAATTATTTGATTAAAATAAAGAAAAAGTGTATTTTACTTAAACATTTTTAAATTTTTTTTTTTTTTTTGCTTACTACAGCACTTTCTTTCTCTGTTTCCATGTCCTGAATTATTTCTGCATCATTAAGTTTAGCTGAGGAGCCAAAAGTCTGTCATTGCAGGGGCTTTCTGGGGTGTCACATCGAAGAAGAGAGATATTTAGAATAAGATGTCACCTTGGTCTGTTACTTGAGTGTTAGTCCAAGAAGTTATGTGAGCAGAGAAACATCAATCTGGCTGGACATCTGTCTTTCCCACTGTGTAGCAGAATCCCTGTGCAGAATCTTTAGTTGGGGATGGGCCATGGCCTCATTTCATCAGGTGTGCAGAGTCTCTAGAAGTTATGTGGGTCTTTCTTCACACATTGCTCAAAATCACATGAAGACTCAAAAAATACGTCCTCCGAAATTATTCTAGCCCTGGTCAGCATTATGAAGTAGGAAACTTCCTCTCTAATTGCTGTCTTTCTCTTATTGAAACTTTTTTACTTATTGTTGGTACTATTTTTGTCCCTTGTGCTCCCATCTCTGCCCTACTCATAGCTGCTACCTATGTATGGTATCTTTGCGATAACTTCTTCAAGTCACTCTATTATGCATTTTTTTCTGGATAAAGAAATCACTAAACTGATATATTTTTCTTATTAACAAGTTATCTATTTTTTTTTCAATGTTTGCTACATCCCCTCAGCTTTCTTAAGTCTTTTGTAAAAGGGAGGAAGTTGAAGTTGAAAATCTTCCTTTCAGGGGTGCCTGGGTGGCTCAGTTGGTTAAGGAGCCGACTCTTGATTCTGGCTCAACTTATGATTCGGGGTCCTGGGATGGAGACTGATGTTGGGCTCTGCACTCAGCCGGGAGTCTGCTTGAATATTCTCTCTCCCTCTCTCTCTGCTCCTCCCCCTGCTTATGCATGTATACATGTGGACATGCTCTCTCTTTCAAATAAATAAATATTTAAAAGGAAAACTTCCCATCAAAAACTTGATTGGGACATTCTAGTATGGATATTTTGTTTGATTTTTGGAGAAAAAAAAATTCCCAGAATATTTCTTGAAGCTCACCACTCATCTTTAAAGAAAACAATCTGTATTCTAAAGCTGAAAAGAAGTGTCAAGTTTTTCCCTTTCCTTAGAACTTTTCAAATAGGAAATGTCTTTTCTAGGGTTTCACTGGATACGATGAATGGGCGGTGGTATTGGGGGTAACTGAGTGATGAGTGGTACAGAAATATTGATTAAGCTTGGAAATCAAACCAATCAGAAATAGTCATTTTCCTTACTTTAGTCCTTTTGCATCTTTTAACTTCAATCATTTTGTATCTTTCTTACCTTTTTTTTAAAGGTTTTATTTATTTATTTATTTGACAGAGATTGACACAGAGAGATCGCAAGTAGGCAGAGAGGCAGGCAGAGAGAGAGAGGAAGGGAACCAGGCTCCCTGCCTACCAGAGAACCCGATGTGGGGCTTGATCCCAGGACTCTGGGATCATGACCTGAGCCGAAGGCAGAGGCTTTAACCCACTGAGCCTCCCAGGCGCCCCATACTCTTTTTTTTTTTTTTAAGTTTCATTTATTTGTGAGAGAGAGAAAGAGAGAGAGAGAGAGCGAGCGTGCGTGCATAGGGTGGAGGCGCAGAAGGAGAGAATCCCCAAGCAGGCTCCCTGCCAATTTCCAAGCTGATCCCACAATGCATGAGATGATGACCTGAGCTGAAACCAAGGGTTGGACACTTAACCTACTGAGTTACCCAGGTGCTCCTCGTTCTTACTCCTTGAAACCATGATGTCAGATGAAAGTATTTTATGTGATGTTAAAATTTAGCTCCATAAAAAAAAAAAACACAGATAATTCCATCTTACCTTTATCTTTACATATATTCATCTTAAAATATTTACATATTTTAACACCAGGACTTCTCAAAAATTACTTTTTTATGGAATCTTTGTGGTTCTGAATTATTAGCACCTTCCACATTCATATTCATAGCTTTTGATTCAGCCTATATATCAGCATGTAGCAAATATCGTTTGGTCCACTGATTTGTGCAATAGAAATTACTCATAGGGCCTTTTTTTTTTTTTTTTTTTTTTGGATGCTGTTGCTAAGTTGTGGTATGACCACTTCAGCTAGAACATACTCCAGACTTACGAAAATTCTCATACCCTTGTTAGTACTGTGGAAAATTTAAAGAACAACAGAAGTAGGCTTGATGCTGGTTAGAATGTGATTTCTCCTGAGAGTATTTGGAATTTGCTATGGGGTAATGAAATCTCCACCCACTACTCCAGTTCAACAAGTTTCCCCACTGGCTGGTGGGATTTTCTCACTATTTCCAGATTGCAGAGGGAAATAGGAAATAATGGAACCAAAGCATGAAACTAAAGGCTTATCTTTTGTCTGGTTGTCAGATTCAGAATAATTGAGTTGCCTGAACTGTTAGCACCAGAGCTGGCAGAGAGGATGGACAGTCTTCTGACTCACTCTGTATCTGAACAAGGAAGTTCTGCTCCAGTAAAAAGCCTGTCGGGCATGTCAGGATGAGCTTTTCCCATGTTCAGAAGCTCCTTGCACTTGGGATAGAAAAGAAACGCTACTCAGCACTACCTAGTGCTATTGAAGATAGTGAAAACAGCAATACAGTCCCCCTACCCCCATCCATTCCACAGGGCCTAAGAGTCCCATCTTTAGTGCCCTTACTTCTAGTTAGTGTCATTGGCAATGTGCAAAAAGATTGAGGAGCCAAATACTTTTTTGTTCATGGACTAATAGATTGGATTATTTTGCTCTTAGAAAGAGCTCTGCAGGAAGGGAACACACACAGGAGAGGTATATTTTGCCTGTAGAGTGAAAGGGAGAGACCAAAACTTGGGATGCTATCTGCCCTTTGTATGTAGTCAGAGTGGGGAATGGGCAGCCTGTGAGTACCCCAGGAGCCCGTTTTTAGAAGGAGTGATTCCCAATCCTTTCTCTGCTCTGATACATCATAGAAGTATCATGTTCTTCACCTATAACAAGGACTTCCTTATGACACTTACAGAAGTGGTTCTGAGCTGGGGTATAATTGGGTGTCTGTCAGATTTTGGAAATATCCTGTGTTAATGAAATAGACGAGTAATTGTGGGCATCATGAATATAAAGCAGTAACTTCTGAGACAAAGTTTGATTTCCTATGGTTTCATTAACATGGGAAATGGGTAGACTGAATCAGTAGGTGTTTGTTGGTTTTGCTTCAGTCAGTCTTTAAATTAGTTTGTCCTGCTGGAGACAAAGGATCCTTCAGTGGCTTGACATGATATCCTTAGAAAGGATAGTGGTACCATAACTGTACACTTTTTCTAAACTTGTGCTGCAAATTGGTCTCTGATAAATGCAAGATCGGGGAAAATGCAGAACAAAGGAAGGATACAGGAGAGTTGAGGATACTAAGGTGGAAATAAATCTGTGCAGAAGAGAAGGGAGTTGATAAAATGTGAGCAGAGTCAGAGAAGCTAGCAGCAGGGAAGATGTATCTGATAAGCATGTGTGTAGTATGTAGATACACTGTGAGTTCTCACTAATTAGTACCTTCACTAATCTTTTTATTTTCAGTCTTCAGATATTTTTTATTGGAAGACCATGCATTGCCTTCCTTTATTCTATTTCAAATCACTGTACATTTACTTTTGTGAAAACACTGCCTGCATTTTCTAGTACAAAAAAACCCCTAAAAGTTGTTTCAGGAATGTAGAGAAATATCCAACTTAAATAGTGAAAAAGTACACCATAATTACTGCTGTACTGCCGTCATTTCTGCATTTCCCATGTTTCTTAAAAAACTATCTTGTCTGATAACATACAATATAAAGAGCAGTTATGAAAAACAGACATTTACATATACTTTAAAGTCTTATTGAGAATATCCTGATGGCATTGGATAACCAATCAGAGGCGCAGCTGCAGTAGCAGGATATGCATATGCCTGTTGGTTCATACCATTGTGCATATTTAGAATGTCACTCCCATATTGCTGAGTGCTATCGTAACCATTCTGGTAAGTCCCTGTTGGATTACCAGTCCTAAAATTGGTCTGTATGCGAGCAGACACAAAATTACTTCCAAAGCTCCCATTGGTATAATTTGCAGCACTGTAAATAGTGCTGACATTCTAGAGTTTTTGCCCCCAAATCTCTCTTAAGCAGACTAGAGTAACCTCTGTCATAATTTCCCCTGTCTCTAAAAGTATTAAATCCACCCCTTTTGTCCACAGAGTATATCTGTCCCGACGGTCATCCTTCATGCCTCCTCTACCCCTGGAATGACCTGAATCTCTGTATTTGACCAACTGAAGCAGCTTGGGATTAATTGCTTGATTAGCTTCCCAAAGCACAGAGATAAGGTCTCTCACTTGCTTTATGTTATTAGGTGTAAAGAAAGTGTATGCTGTGCCTGTTTTGGTACGTGTGAGCAGTTCTTCCAATTCGATGAATATAATCCTCTGAGGAGTAGGGTAGTCATAATTGATGACAAATTTCATATCTTCCACATCTAGCCATCTGGAGGCCACATCTGTAGCAATCAGAATAGGAGCTTTTCCATGTTTGAATTCATTTAGAACCCAATCACCCTCCTGTTGACTCTTGTCACCATGGATACCCATGGTGGGCACCCATCTCTCCTCATTTTTCTAGTAAGCTCATTACATCTTTTTTTGGTTTCTCCAAAACCAATGGTTTTATTCTCCTTCTCACTCATGATCTCTTCCATTAGATGAATAAGTTTTTCATCCTTTTCTACATCATGACATACATTCACAATCTGAACAATGTTGTGGTTTTCACTCAGTTCTAGTGCACCAATGTTTATATGAATGTAGTCTTTCAGGAGATCTTCAGCAAGCTGTCTTACTTCTTTTGGTCAAGTTGCACTCCACATTAGGGTTTGCCTATCAGGTCTAATCTGATCCACAGTCTTCCTTATTTGGGGTTCAAAGCCCATATCAAGCATTCTATCTGCTTCATCAAGGACAAGGTAGGTAGTTCTTCTCAGATTGGTTTTCCCACACTTTAAAAAGTCGATCAGTCTTCCAGGTGTTGCAATACAAATTTCCCACCTCTCTCCAAATCATGAATCTGTGGTCCCTTGGGAGCACCACCATAGATGCAAGTGGACTTCAATCGACACACTCTGTAGTATTCGGCAGCTACTTGCTGTACCTGTTGGGCCAGTTCCCGAGTTGGTGCCAGCACCAAGCAGATAGACCCATCACCTCTCTCTAGGAAGGGCTGATGGTTGATGTGGATAATAGCAGGCAGCAAGTAAGACAATGTTTTCCCAGACCCAGTCTGTGCTATTCCAACCATATCCAATCCACTTAGAGCAACAGGCCATCCCTGAGCCTGAATAGCAGTGGGTTCAGTAAAATTCTGTCTTGCAATCACATCCATGACATTTGCAGAGAAGTTTGCTTCATAAAAATTCAGAACTGGCTTTGGGCAGTTGTGACCTCTAACTGTAATTTCCTTATTCCTTCGGTATGTCTCCACCTCTTGTGCTGTTCACCTAACCAAATCAGGGTGTTCTTGATAAAAATTCTTCTCAAATTTGGGCAGCTCATCGAGATTCCACTTCTTTTTAACTAGTTTCTCCCAAGGGTTTCCAAATTTCTTTCCAGATAGGGGCCCTGCCCTACTTCCCCCAAACCGAGGTACACCAAACCCTCGATCCTGGCTGCGTTCTCGGTCACTGGACATGGCGTCAATGGTTGTGGTTGGTGGGGAACAAAGTGGAGAGAATCAGGTGCAACAAGTCGCTGCAGGTGGCTTTGGCAGTGGCAAAGCCTTGCGGGGGCGGCAGTGGCGGAGGGGTAGTGATGACAGGAGCTGGAGCTGCTCGACAAGAGACCCGTGGAAATGAATGAGTTTACCTTCACTAATCTTATGGTTGCCCAAATACCAATAGGTATTTAATGAGCACCTAATATGTGCCAGGCATTATTCTGGGTGCTAAAGATACAGCAGTAAATGAAGTAACAGAATTCCTGCCTTCAAGGAGATCACAGTCTAGTAAAAGATTCTCTAGCTCTCATTAAGTTCAAAGTGCCTGTTTTATGGTAAAGAAGTTTAAATGGGAGATGCTTTGGGTAAAACATATTATTTGTCTTGGCAAAACATTCTTGAGAAGAGGTTAGGACAGTGGGGAAAAAGAAAGCATTGAATAACATTCTATCCATTTCCACCTTTCTGTCCAGTCATAGATATAAATGACAGTTCTGGCCCCTTGTTCACCCTCACATAGCTCTCTGGAATTCTTTCCCATTCTCTGAACATGAGAGAATTGAGGAGGTTATTTGGAAAGTCATTGGTCTGAGGAGTTGTCCTGCTACAGTTACCAGAGAATTCTCAAATTTCATCTGCAGAGACTGCAAGGCATCAGGGGCAAACACTCTATGAGGAGTCAATTGGTGACCAGACCCCACAGATGAGAAGCATATGGGAAGTCAAATTCATGACTTGGTTCTTTAAAAAGAATAGGTTGTGGGTGGATTTTAAATCTGACTCTAAATACAAAGCTAGCATCAGTGGCTGTTTTCAGGAAAACCAAAGGAAGCCAGCATTCCCCAATGTGTTAGGGAGATTGTGTGGCCTCAAGGAATGAAGCAAGAAGTTCATTCTGTCTTTCTCAAACACCCGCCTGGAGCCCAGCAGAATTCTGGCTGTGCATCTTGTCCTTGGTATGCTGCCGAAGGGATTAGCGTGTCACTGTGGACTCTTTCTCTGGCCCAGGAGAATACCAGAGAAAAACCAGAGCGAAGTTCTACCTGGGATTGGGTGAGTGGGTGAAATATTCTTTATCAACAGAGAGTGTAAGAAGCCCTGATGCACAACTCACCACTCAAAATGTGGTCCTGGCTAGTTGGGAACATGCAGATCTCAGATCCCCACAACCACCCCAGAATCAGGAGATTAAATTCGGAGCACTGGCCTAGGTAATGCATTTTCCTGCCTCTCTTTCAGTACGCCTCACTCCCACTGTCTCTTGTTCCTCATAGGCTACCCTCAAGAATGGTGTTGGTGGGTCCTGTTTGAGGCAATAGGCCACAACACTCAGTTCTTTACTAAACTGGGACTCCAAACCCAGAAGAGTCTGAGTCACAAAGAACAAAGAAATGGTTTCATTTCACACTGATCTAGAGTCTTTGCTGGTTAAACTTCAGGAAGGCCACAAAAAAGCCCTTAGACATTTTAGGGTGTGAATTTTGAATCTGTATTTCCTGACATCTGTTTGGCTGGATGACCTTCAATTTACCAAAATATGGAAACTTCATTATGGCATTCTACCCATATAATGAGGAAAACGCTGGTGTTTGTCTCAACCCCAAGCCCCTAAAGCAATACTATCCCCAACCACACTTTCCTATATAGCATTTTACACAAAAACATAAACCAAGATATTGGTTCTCTGAAAGTTAATATAAATGAAGTTTCCTTCTTATAAAATAGGAACAATATTCAGTCCCTTTGATTATCACAAATCTCTTGAGTAGGAGTCAAAACTTTTATCCAGCTGAAGACATTTCCTCCTCTTCAGTGTATAACCTCACCTGTTGGTAGTTGGCCAAGTATACGAGTAGTGAGAACATTGTAAGAATTCATGGCATATCTTATATACAGTCCTGCCCTTTTAGTTCTTTGTGGGTGAAAGGTAGAGCCACCCTGGCAACTTTCATGCTATAATTGTGTTTCTTGGGTTTTCAGAAGGATAAGAGAACAAGAGTGAATTGAGAAATGTGAGACTGAGAAACAGAGTGAATGAGCTGAATAAAGCACATCTCTTGGTGGTAGTGATGGGAGCACAGATCATTGATTCCTTGCAGAACGTGGTCTCAAAAGGAGTCTGTTATGTGCAAGGATGATGCAGCTTTCTCGGGCTGGTTTCAAACTATACAATTGTGATATTCACACATACCTTCAGTCAATATACCAATATTTTATATCATTGACTAGTTTTCCTGTGTCTGTCAACTTTACTGTCTCCAACTCTTTGTGGCAAGAATGAACCTATGTCTCCCACTCAAGAATAATTGATGCATTTTTTTTTTTTTTTTTTTTTTTTAGAAGTAGACCAAGGTAGAGAAGCATGAGACCTTGGTATGGCTTGGTCTATTTTGGGATTAGAGTCTTTAAAATCCTCTCTATTCTACTCCTATATACTTTTTTTTGGTTTGTTTTTGTTAACATTGGTTTGGTAAATTTCATGTGCACGTGTGGGCATTTTTTCATTCCTGAGTTTTTGGCTCAATGGAGAAGTCAGTTGAGGAGCCAAATTACCAGAGAGGCTTACCATTTTTGTCATAGGAGTTTGTTTATTTCGTAATTGGGGCCCAAAGAGAAAAAGCTTAGAAATGCCCTCAAAAAATCAGATTTAGCTGATTGCTAGTTTATGTAAATCAATTTGAAAACTTTGGATAAGCATTATTTAGACAATAAAGGCAACAAAACTCTATTCAGTTGTGTCTACTTTTATACCTGACTCCCAGACTGACTGCTTTCACAGATCCTTTCAATCCTTCCAGAAACCTGAGGAGTGAACATAATAAAAAAAGAATTTCACTTAGTTACCATCTGAAAACAAGAACAGCAATGTTCATGTTTTCGGATGGTAGCTAAGTGGTAACATCAACTCATATATTTTTATTCAAGTAAGTACCCCACAGACATCTTGTTGGCATATTTTATTCTGGGGGATTGTTAGAACTGAAATTGGCCTAATGACTTAGAGACATGACTTTTATATGTGTCTCTTGAATTGAAGTTTTGGTACTAAATGCCCTGAAATGATTTGACTATAGGTATTCATGAAAATTTGCTCCTTATTGCTAATCAGAAAGACAGTCTGGGTCTCCTTTCCTTCCCCTTTCCCAATCAGATTAACTGAGGAAACATTTTAAGAAGTATTTAGTTTTAGTTAGGAAATAACATTACTAAATAAGTTTTGCTAGGTGTTGTATAATCACTGAAAGGCCCAGTTCAGGAAGCAGGAATTAGCACCTCTACTTGTGTGAATTAAAAAAAAAAAATGGTAGAAGGCCTTAAATAACTAGAAATGATGGGGTTTGGTTAAGCCTGTAGGCAGAAAAGGAGAGGTCTGGAAGGAGAGCAACCTTGAGCTGGCAAGCATCATGAACAATTGCTAGCCCAGGATAAGCATCTTTTTATCTTGGCCTAGTGAAGTTAAAATTTCAGCACAATTCAATCTAATCTGCTTCCTTCACTCCTTCACTCCAAAGACCAAATAATTTATTCAAGAAAAAAATCCATCTAGGCCAGCCATTATACATGGCTCTGCAGTTCTTGGAAGTAAACCAACTGAGTTTTGGAAAGAGAAAACTAATCCAACTGACCACTTGAGGGAGGTGGTGGGTTATCTTATTTGGAAAAAGGAACCCAGTTCATTTTTAATAATGTGCAATTTAAAGAACTTTGAAAATCTGTGACCTGTGGAGAAGAGATCACAAGAACCCAGACAATGGCCTTTTCTCTACTTGGATCCATTCTCTAATTTTCCTATTAAAATAAGAGGAATAAAATAGATTTATTAAACACTTGTTATGGTCTAGTTGATGGATCACTTTAAAAAGAAAGACGGGGTGAAGTATGGGTAGTTTATTTTCACAAATCAGTTTTAGTTTTTTCCTACGAAATAGATGAACGAGAAGCCCATTAAAATGGTTGTTACAATTCTTCTTTTTAATTGTTTACTTTATTAAGGTGACAATACCTGACACATTGATATATGAACAGTGTTCGCTTGCCTGACATGAACATAAATTATAACATGAGAATGTGATGATCCATCAACATTGCATTCACTCACCCAGATTAAATGTAGAATTTGGAAAGAAATCAAAATTAAAGTTACATTTACCTAAACTCCCAACAGCTGTTTCTTCTTGTTTAAGGGTGGCTGAAGAAAAGTTAGCTGAGATGAAGGGTAAAATAGGTCAATTCCAGCAAAACCATTGTACTTCATCAGAGCCAAGGGAAATTAAATTATTAAAGCCAACCCTAGCTGTAAACACCATCCGTTCACTGAATTTCTTTTTTCCCAGGTATGATAGGATATGCTTAAGTGTGGTTCATTGCTTATGGATTGAATGGTGGCATTATAAAATCAAACTTTTTAAATTATTATAGAAACAGAAATTTTAAATTAATATTTTATTTTTTGCTAAATTCAATACCTATATATACTGTAGAGTCAAATAGTATAAAATATATAAGGAAAAACAGCAGTATTCTGCCTTACCACTTGTCATCCCAACTCTTGCAGCACAAACAAAGACACTTCCAGTTTGTTTAGCTATTTCTTCTGGCCTATCTCTCCAAATGTCTCAATAACATGTTTATACTGTTCTTTCTTATATGTGTGGAGTAAGCCTCAGATACATTCTATTGATTCCACTTATAGGAGAAAGGAATCCAGCCCTAGCCACCATCCCCATACTACTTGCCATGTTATTTCCTCATGCTCTAAATACAGTTCAGTCATCATTTTAATTTAACCTATGTTCCATGTTAACTTGATTATGATTAAATAAATGCTGTATACAGCTGAGCTTAGCAGGGTGATTTAATCTCTCTTTTTCCTAATGCAATTGTTTTCCTAAATGAAAAATTGCATGATTTTTTCATTAACTGATTTTTATTTTTTTAAAGATTTTTTTTCATTTGAAAGAGAGAGAGTGAACATGTGAGTGGGAGGTGGTGAGGTGGGGAGGGGCAGAGGGAGAGAGAAACTTAAGCAGACTGTGCTGAGTGTGGATCCCAATGTGGTGCTTGGTCTTAGGACCCTGAGATCAGGGCCTGAGTAGGTCAGGTGCTTAATAGACTAAGCTGCCCAGGCACCCCATCATTAGGTTATTTATATATACTTAGTACTGATTCATTCCTCAGATCTCAAAGAGCTACACAATGCCTCTCAATGCGGTCACATATAATGTCCCTAATCCCTCACATCACAGGTGCTTTTTTTTTTTAATTTTATTTATTTGAGAGAGAGAGCACATAAGTTGGGGTGAGGGCCAGAGGGAGAGGGAGAAGCAGACTCCCTGCTGAGCAGGGAGCCCAACACTGGCTCAATCCAAGGACCCTGAGATCATGACCTGAGCTGAAGGAAGACTCTTAACCCACTGAGCAACCCAGACACCCTACCATAGGTGTTTCTTATGCCTACTACTCAATTCTTGTCCTGAGTCTTCCCTTCACTATCAAACTGGATTTTCTTTATCCTCTCCTGTCATTGCTTCTCTTTCCTCAATCACATGCCTTTCCTGGTTTATTCTCCCCCTTTTCTGGAGTTCATTCTCAAATTGTTCCCAAGGAAAGTTGAATGAGAGGAAAACATCTTTTTCTACCTTCATATTCCATTAAGGTTTGGCTTGGAACTTTGGATGGGAATTATTTTTCCTTGGATTTCTAAAGACGTAGTTCCATTAGTTTTTATCTTCCATTTTGTTGTTATGAAGTCCGATGCTATTTGAATTCCTAATCTTGCACATGGGATCTACTTTTCCCTCTGACAGCTTTTAGAATCTTTGCTTTATTTCTAGAGTTTTGAAATTTCACAAAACATGATGTCATTTCTCCTCTCATTTATTTTATTGGAGAGTTAATGGGATTTGCAATTTGGAAACGCATGCTTTTTGGGATTTTTCTGTTTCTTTCTTTTTTTTTTTGTATATTAGTTACTTGATTATTTTTTTGCTTCATGTTTTCTGTTCTTTCTAGAACTCCCATTATTCAGATATTAAACCTGAATGGTTTCTCCCATTTTTCACATTCCTTTTATTAAAGCTATTTCCCCAATTTTTCTTTTTGTTTCATTTTCTGGATTATCTTTTCCACTTTTACTTTCCACCCCTTCTGTGGAATTATTGTTTAATTTTTGCTTTAAAATCTAAATTTCAAGAGTTCTTTTATGTCCTCAGATTACTCCATGTCCAAAAACAAACAAAAAACTCCAAAGCAAACCAAACCTAGATAGTATTCTTTCGTGTTTCACCAGATAACAAAACTTTCTTTTAGCTCTCTGAAGACATTTATTATAGTTTCTCTGAAGACATTTATTATAGTTTCTCTGAAGTTTTTGTGATGAACGCTGGGAGGCACCACCCAGGTCCCCCTTAAAGGAAAGGCGTGGTGCCCCCACTACTAGAGGTGCTATGGGCAGAGAATTGTGTATCGTCTCAGTTTCAGAGCACTGCCTTGACCGAAGATCCCCTCCTTTCTGGGATGACCCACATCCAGTGAGTGTTCCGTGTGGGACGTGTATTCTGGGCCATGTTGGCTCCACTGGGTCAACTCTGAGAGGTTCTAGCCGCAGAGACAGAGGCTGAGCCTACCAAGGGACAGCCCCTGCGGTTTGACTTCTCCCCATGCCCTTTCCTGCTTTTGTGCCATTTAAGGACACTTCCAAGTAAACTCCATCTGACAGTCTGCTTCCAGGGAAACAGAGCTGGGATTGTTCTTTTCTTTATGCAATATATTTGTTTCTCCTGTTACCTTTCTTCTGTTTATTCCTTTTAGGCTTTGACTTCCATGCTAACGGTTTTTGATTCAAACTCATTTGAAAGAGAAATTGACTAGAAACTTAAGTATGTGTGCTACATGTGTTCTTAGGGTCACCAGGTAGAAAAAATCAGGAAATCGCTATTTCTTTGGTGTCCATAGATCTTTTCTCTTGGCCCCAGGCAGTTTCCTCCTTTCTCCTGCTTGGAGAACATAAACCTGATCAGCCTCTTTCTGGGATCTAGTGGGAGAATTCTCTAGGGGTCCCACTGTTTGTAGAAACATTTTTACATAATAGTCTAGATTTTTAGTTTGGAATCTCAGCCCCAATTTCAGCTCTGCTTGGCAAACCTACCAAACTTCTGTTCTGAACTCTACGGGGAATTCTTTTTACTTGTGTTCTCTACCAGGGTGTGGGAGGGGTAACCTCAGGGTGTGCGGAATTGGAAAGTGATTTGGGCCATGTTATCTTTTCCTTGTAAAAATTGTCACCCAGTTCCTTTGTTATCAGGCCCCCCACCCTTCAGAGGCACATCTCCAATACTTGCTTCCTTCTAGGGATCTGCAGTAGGAACTGTGCTGTGGCTTTGAATTGTGTTCTTGTGGGCTTCCTCCCTGCAAAGGCTTAGAGCTCTCTCCTCTCAGCAAAGTCACTTGCTCCTTCTCCTTTTACTTTTCATCTTTCAACATTTTGTTGGTATCATTCACCTGCTGTGGTCCGCTTTCATCCTCTTTGTTTATGTGCGTTCAGATCTCATTTTTATTTCTTTATTGTGATTTAAATAAGGGAATGGGTATACACACGAGCTTTGCTTAAACTAATTTGAATCAGAGTACTCTCACTGTACTGAATCAGTGGCATGTGGCAACGTTGATCCTGTCTTCTGTTTTAGAAACACATTCTTTTTGGCTTCCACGACAACACATTTGCCTGATTTCTTCTGACTTTGTGGGGCTGTTCAGTCTTACAGGCTGGATTTTAATCTCTTATTTCTCCAAAGAGTATACAAAGAAACTAAAAATGACAGTTCTAAAAAAAAATTACGAGCTAATACCAGAACAGGAATCTTTAGATGACATAGCTGGAAGATGAAATTTCACACATCACAAAGAATAACTGTAAGACAATTCACAAATGAAAGCAAATGAAAGCATTTTTGAAGATATTTATTTAAGACTCAAGCAAGTGGGAAAGGGTTTAAAATTTCTCCTTTTCTGAAATATTATTGTGAATTGCAAATGCTTGAAAAACATGAACACATTTTAATTTACGAAGCCCTAATAATTAAGGAAGAAATTTTTTAAAAAATTAACAAATGGAGATTCATGCTTTTCTTGAGTTTCTTTTCAGTTTAGACTATTTCTGTGGATTATAGAACTTTGTCAAAACCATTTTCTGGGCAATAGCATTTTTATAAACTCTGTAATAAATAAGAATCCATATGCTTGAATCACTAATAAAACTTTAAACCTGCTTTTTTCAAAAAAGACTATACTGTCTGGTAAAATGACTAAAGATAATCTGGAATGAACAAAATAGGAAAACTACAATTTTATAGAAAAACTTAAGTGATTATATTTCTTGATCATTAGCCTATGAAATCACATTTTCAGAAATAGTAAATTTGGTCATTTTAGATAATCTGCACAGATTACCTATTGTGAATATGAATCAGAAATTTAAAATATACGTGAGTATATTTTATACTTTTCAAATTGGAATTTCTTCCAGAGAGCTAGGTATTATGCACAATTAGTAAATACTTTTTTCCTTAAAATCTAAAACACAGTATTTGTTGCCATTAACTGGGTGAACCTGGTATTGCTTTCACTCATTGGATAGTTTACCATGTTTACCAAGGAAGCATTCAGCAAGGAAAATTTAATATTAGTTATAAACAAAATATTTCTTAAAACGAGTTAAGTCCTTGGATTGATTACTTTAGAGAACATAACAAATTTAGGCCAGAGTTACAACATAAAGAAGTAGGAATGATACATATGCTTCCAATACAATTGTAAAATGAATAGTTGACTATTTTTCTTCAGAAATTGTATATGCGTGCAGCAGTCTGAGCCTAAGACAGGTGCAGATGCTTCGGTTACTTGTCTACAAAGTTCTATGGCTTACGAGTCATGGGAATTGCTTGTCTTAATCTGACCGCTAAAGCTCTGTCCTATTGTCTTTTCATGTAATAGAAAATGGCTTTAATGACAAAGCCCAACTAATTATAAAACTTAATTTAATAGTTTAAAGCGCAAAGAGCATTCCCTAAGCAGTAAAATCTTTTGTTTGGGAAATTTTAAACAAATTATATTTTACTTTATGTTTTATTATTTACGTAATAAGTGTTTATAAGAACACAATTTTCTCAAGGTTTAAACTGCTCATTGTTCCATAAATAGGACACACATTTAGAAAGATGAGTTTTTTTAAAAGAAATATTTTAGTGATTACCTCTGGCTCAAAACATGAAACTCGTTTAGTGCTTGATGTTTCTGGAATCTTGCCCTAGATTATTTTTCAAATCTTTTCTGTAAGGTTAATGATAGGAATGTTTTCAACTCCAGTTATAGCTTGGAATTACTAATTTGAATTTAGATTTTGTGTCTGGCTAAAATTTCCTTATGGCTTAATTACCAAACTAGTAGAAATATGTTGCCCAAATTCTTTATCTCCTTTTTGTTTAAAACATTCATAATCTCAAACCTTAGTATTTGGTAGTGTACATGATGACCTATAATCTCATTTCTGTCCCTAGTTTCGAATTCTTCTGACGGTAAACTTTCTAAGTGTTTGTTGCTCAACTTCTTTGTGGCTCCTTCCAGTAAGGGAGAAATTTATGTCAATTTTAGGCATGTGGGGTTGTGCTTGGTTCATTACCAGCTATTTTCACCTTAATACGGATTCCTACCTATGAAAGTGTTTTGTGGGTTGGACCATGAAGCAAGGAGATTTAACTTTAAAAGGTTCAGGAATAGGAATGTAAATTGACCAATGTGAACTCTGACCTAAAAGAGAAGGGCACCATTGTTCCCATGGGTTTGTGATTATGTGGTTAATAGAAAAGATTGTCAGCCATGTTGGCCCTGGGGATGGGAATGGAGTGTTCCCCAAGACTGGGATTGACATTGGTGTCCTGTGAGTCGAGAGCGTCCTGGGATTAGGCCTGTTTGCAGAACTGAGGCACTGAGATGGCTTCCTGAGCCAAAGTGCTTACTACATGTCTTTTCTTCACTGATTCCTTTATTTTAATGACTTCTTGTCAACACTCTGAGGCAAGCAATATGATCTGCTAAAAATGTACCAAGTCATCTTGTCAGAAAACAGATACTTTAAGAGTGAACTCCTTGGAGTAAGGAGGGAAATTTAGAAGAAATTGTAGACAGTTCCTACTATCAGTGAATTTACAAACTGGTAGAGATAAGAGAAGAGACAACGGGACTCATAAATAAAGCACATAAAACATGAAAACATTTGTAACTTTATAGAATGAAGTATTACATACTGACATAAACTCTGGAACTCATGCATTCATCAAAGCAGACTGAGGTTGAGAAAGTTTCTACAAAAGAGAGGAAAAGTGTGATTTTTCAGGTTTGGGGAAGAGTTTGAGGTGGGGCAGGGAGGAAAAAGTGTTCTTTAGAGGGGCAGGAGTATCCTGAGATGACCAAAGAGTTGAAGGGTAAGGAAGCTTATCTATGCTCAAGAGACTTGTTTGGGCAGCCTTTCTTCTTATTTCCCTCCACTTTCTGGTGGTCTTATCTTTAAGAAAATTGGGGTCCTTCCTACCACTCAAGGGGATCTGGCACAGAATTGTTTTGCCTGCATGTGGGCTAATGGGGTTTAATTGTTGAAGCCTCCAGCAATCCCTTTTGAATCACTTCTTGCCATCTTCCCCTGTGGGAAGATGAGAGTCTCTCCGGGCTTGAGCCCCCACCCCAACCAGGACTATGGCTCCCTGCTGAGGATTTAGGCTCTTCCCTTGAGCACCTATGATGTGGCAATACTTTTCCTCCTGAGGTGAGATCTCCGCCTTCACTCCTGGTACAGGTAGGCAGACAGCTTTAAAAATTCACTCTTAGAAGAGTCAATATTAGGACTCTCAGGGCTCTGGGGCTGTCTTGATGATATGAACCAAATCATTGCCTGTGTCTTTAGACCCTCAGATCTCCTTTGTTGTTTGTAGTTTCTGCCTAGTCACGAGGTATCAGCCCAGCTGCACCTATTGAGAATGACTTTGTGTATTCTGTAATTAAAAAGCCCAATTTCAAACACATTTTTAACTGGGGCTGTTGTACTCTGTACAAGTGACACTTTACCTACCCCCCAACAGGGAGGTGAGGTTGGTGTCACTAGGAAGCCTTAACAACAAAGGAATTCACACACCCCTCCCCCTCCCAACACTACTCCCCCCCACACTGCAGACTTCTTGAACTGATTTATGACATTTCCTAATATAGCAGGGGTAAGATGACTTATTTTGAAAATAGAATTAAAACTTTCCCTTTTTAGGAGCAAGCACCACTTTGGCAACACCATCAGCCCCAAGCACATTAGTCCTTATGGTCAAAACATTAACAGGGTGCTTTGTTAACAAAATGATCAGGTCATGATAAGGCCAACAAAGGAACTGTAAGACTTTATGAGCTGAGTCTTTCCAAATAGGGCTCCAAGTCAAAAGTACTGAGAGTAAAAACTTTCTCCTGTAAACAACGCCTGAGCCAGATGGGATAAGAGTTTTCATGAGTAGGCAGAGGTGTCAGGGTGTTGTGTGGACGCAAACGAGCCACCTCATGAAAAGTAGGAAACAAGGGATAGGTCCACAAAGTATGCAGCTCTCTGAGATCTATGAGTAAAAGATCTGAGATAGGCTCATTAATTAGCCTTCTTGGGTAACATAGGAGAGTGGGGAGCCCTTTAAAGAGGTCCCAGGGAGTGCTAAGTGCTGGGGAAGTTTACTGCCATGCTCATAAACAGTGGCACTGGACAGGGAATTGAAATGAGGTCCTGTGGGCTACAGACCACCTGCTCTGTGCACTCATCTCTGTGAAACCTTCCCTGCCCCTAAACACTCATTACTTTCCTACTCTAGCATCTCCGGGGTTTTAAACAAGAACTCTAGATTAATTCTTAGTCTTTACATGGTGCTTTGTCTTTTAATGAGAGGGAGAGAGTGACAGTGAGAAGAGAGGGAGATGGTGGGGTGGGTGGGGACTGATGCCAATAAGCTGGGAGAGAGACATCTGTAGTTCTCAGTGCAAATCCTGGCTCTGACTGGGATCTTGTTAGATAATCATGAAACCTCTCTAGGGCCCTGTTTTGCCATCTGTAAAATGAGGACACAATGAGATGTGACTTTGTTTTTAAAAATCACTTATAACCTCATATATTTGCTTGTGCCCTAACACATCTCATTTGGCTTTATAATAGTCTTTGAAGTAGGCATAATAGAAAACATTCTCTCTGCCTTAAGAAGGAGGAATAGGAGATTCAGAGCCGTCAAGTAATTAGCTTATGAACCACAGCAAACATGTGGCACAAACTGGGGCAAGAACCCAGGTCTTTTGATTTCTAGTTCTTTCTACACATCTCAAAAATTGTAATTTAGATAGTCTAGATTTCCTCTTTGAATGAAGTACTTGAAGGCAAGGAGAGCATTCTATGTATCTAGTATGTAACTATTCTGTATCTGGCTGGAATTCACTACAACGTAATAAATATTAGTCACTGAAGCTTTTAGGAGCTTAGGTGACAATGTTCTCACTTTGAAGTCTAGTATAATACTGATAATAGTTAGAAATTTTTGAACTGATACACTGTGCTACATAACAATATGTACATTATCTCATTTATTGTTTCTCATGTTGAAGGTGAAGACCCGGAAGCTCAATGGCAAGTCACACAACCAATATCGTAGAGATGGGATACAGACTTCAGGCTGCCTGTTTCCCAGGGTTTCAGTCATTCATCTCTCTGACCTTTCTTTCTCTATGTATCTTATTCTCAGTGCTTCCTCCAGGTGAGAATTCCTACCCTTTCTGACCCACTGAATTGGAAAATAGCCGAGAAAGCTTATAGGCCCAGTAGGTGTTGGGGGAGGATTTCTGTGGGACTTGTGGGTTCTAAGAGTGGGAGAGAATTGTTCCTGGCTCTTTGGTAGAGTTGCTGTGGAGAACTGAGAGGAGGCATAGTAGGTAGGGAAAGTAAAGCTACAGGGAGCCTCAGAAAGCACTCCCTTGCCTCAAAGCAGGACAGCTAATCAGGGATCAAGGAGAAAGGAGTGATGGACATTCCAGTGGCAATCTGTGAGGACAGATGTTAGAGAGCTGGGCCCCTCCCTCACTCCCTGATGAGGTGGCATGAGAACACACCCTGTGGCACAGTTCTGGGGCGGGGGGGTGACCTCCTGGAAGTTTGAGGTTTCACTTGTATGTTCATCCTGGTGGAACTGGGGCTTAGAGTCAGAGAACAATTTAAGATATAGAAATGAAAAATTTTGATTTCTAGCATATCTGTTATGATAGATGAAGATAAATATTTTCTACAGAAGATTTTACAGTACTTCATGTGGACATAAATGGTGGAGAAATTGCGTCACTGTTGAGTGACCTATACTTTAGGCATCTGCACTTAAAAGAACACATGCTACAGGATTCAATACGATATTGATGTTGTTGCTAGCAATTCGCATCTGTCCTTTGAAATTAATGTTGTAACTTTGATTTTTACTGGTTTATTATTTCATTTAACTTAATATTAGTTGTAATGTTATTTGGCTCTATATTTTCATGAATTCTAAAATACTTACAACTGGTTTATGTTTACACATATTTAAACAACATTAAGTATATTCAATATCAACATGAGTCCCTGAAATTATTTCCTTCTTCACGGCTCACTGAAATTTGAGGAACAATGTTATAATTCAAAGGAACGATTCTAATTATAGTTGTTGTAGTTCAAAAAGTAGGAGAAAATGGGGTAGGTCAGTAGGAGAGGTATTTTGGGGGTTCTCTATTCAAAATGTTATGCAGATAGCTTAGATTTGTGCTGAAATATTTATTTGGTAATGAAGATTTACCTCTAAGTGAAGAGTAAAGTCACTGAAGCCCAGAAATAGACTTGCACGTATACCATCAATTGCTGATCCTTCAGACACCCAGTCAGTGGGGAATTCATCAGGCAAAGGAAAGTCTGTTCACCAAATGGTGATAGAAAAATTGGTTATTTATATGGAAAATGTGAACTTCAACTTTTACCTCATATTATAAATAAAAACGAATAAGAGATGGATCATAGAATACATGTAAAAGTTAGAATCATGAATCACCTAGAAGAAAACATAGGAGAATGTCTTTGCAGCCTTGAGATAATCAAAGATTTCTTATGACACAAAAAGGACAAATTATGAAAGAAAAAAATTTCTAAAATACACTTCTTCAAAATTAACAGTCTGTTTAACTCAAGATACCACCACCAAAAAAAAAAAAAAAAAAAAAGAAAGAAAAAAAGAAAAAATGAAGAAGTAAGCCACAGACCAGCAGAAAGTATTCACAATTCATATATCTGACAATGGACTCACATGCAGTATAGATGAAGATTTCCTATAAATTGAAATGAGAAGTCTACTCAATAGAAAATGGGCAAAAGCCTTGAACAAGCACTTCACAAAAGAAGATATAAAAATGACAAATAAACATATAAAAGGGGCTTAAAATTGTTAGTAATTAGAAAATTTAACTTAAAACCATGATGAAAAATCATTTAACACCCACTAGTATGGATAAAATAAAAAAGTTTGGCATTTCCCAAATTATAAATTGGTAACAATGTGGAGCAACTGCTACTATTGTGATACTAGTTTAAATTTCTGTTGATGTTAAATTCTGTTCAAATGATTTGATTTTGGATAAAATTTAATCTAGAAAATGTTTACTCATTCATGTGCTTATCTAGCAATGATATATTTAGAGTTCACAATGATTAAAACAAAGTTCTTGCCTTCAAGGAGCACAGAGGTGGTTTATGAACTGAGGCCTTATGAAGTTATCCACCGTATAGGTAGAGTTTTTACCATATTTCCTTGATCTCCAAACACATGTGTTATCTTACCAACAATTTCAAAATGAGTCTGACAACTTCAACTTAATTGATCTTCTCACCAAGGGGTTTCTTGGAATCAATGCTACGTTTTATAGTTGAGGAAAGGCATTAAATAACTCTAGCTCTTATATTTAAATCAGGTAGCTGTTCTCTCTCATTAACTTGAAATGTGGAAAATAAAAGAGTAAAGTCAACCACTTCTTTATTTCTGTGTGATTAAGGAAAGAAAGTCATAGGAGTTGTAAACCCTGACATTTTACTTATTTACTTGTTTAGAGAGCTTTTGAGAGCCTAAAGATTGAAAAGGTGATTTGGTGAAGGAGTTAAGAAATACTGTGGGATCAGACGGAGTTCAGCTTAGTTGAATGCAATCAGGTGAACGCAGGCTGGTTTGCTCACCCTTACCTTCTATGGGTCCCAATTACCTTTTGTATAATGATAGGCAGTGGTGCAGATTTAATTAAGTTTCATATGGAAGGTGCTCAGGGCATGTTTTACATATGGTAAGTACTCACTAAATTGCAAATCTTATTAACTAAAGTTGCTTTCTCATTAGTATTAGAGTCTTAGGTAAGGCCAACTGAGCACGACACTTAACGGTTGAGGCAGTTTGTTGAGTACTTAGAGGTTGGTAGCCTGTCAGAGGCACATTCACTACTAAAACAGAAGTAAATTCCCAGGAAAAACTTGTGCCTCTCAATTAATGTTCAAAGCTTATTAGTTAAAGAAAACTAAGTCTCTCAATTTTACCAGAATGAGAAATGAATAAAGCCTCTTGGAATATTAAGTGTGCCTATGGAAATTGATACAGTCCCAGAAAACCAGATGATACTTCTCAGAATATAGTAATTTTATTTTTGATGATTATAATATATTATTTATCAGATGATTTTCTCTCATGGCATTTTCTCTACCAAAAAGAAAAAGTCACACAGAGTTGGCCAATTCCATCTCATTCACTCAGGTATTTTTTTCCTGGAAGGCCACAGATGCACATTTAAGGATTGACTAAACAAAACCATAAATGTTCACCTAGGGACACATTGTACTAGGAAGTGGTGTGAGTGGCTTTGGATTTGTATGCACAGCAGCTCTGGTTCTGTTAGTCTATTACTGGCTTTATTGTGGCTTTTTCATCACGTAGACAAATGACTTCATGTTTTTGAGATTCGGCTGCTTTATCTTTACAATTACAGACATCCTACAGGAGTGTGGGAAGGAACGTGGGGATTGGATTTTTTCCTGAGATGTAAGTTAGCCTCTTGAAAAGAGAGAGGCCTGAAAAAGGAGACTTTGCCAAGGAAGAAGCCTCTATGAGGCAGAGAAGGAAAGGGTGTAGAGAGGAAGGCTCTCTGTCATTTAAGAAATGATGCCAGGAAGCAAGAACGGACATTCTGGAGCTTCGTGGTCTGCCCATGTGTGTCATTCCTGGCCTTCACTCACTCACTGAACAAGCAGAGTTTAGGAACTTTACCAAGCTCAAGGCACTTTGCTAGACACTGAACATATAAACATGTAAGACTTGGTCCTTTAAGAAGCTCATAACGTACTGGGGATGCCCACCAATACACTTACAATACAATGGGATAAGTGCGATGGAAACATTAGGGCATGGGCAGTTCTTAAATTAACTTAGGTAGTAAAGATAGGCTCTTTAATCCTTCAAAGAAAGGAACTTCTTAGTATAGAATGAGGTGGCCATGGCAGAGGAAGGAACACAACATAAGAGGAATAAACATGTAAAGAAGTAGGTTACTTGAGGATGACTGATTTGGAGTGCCTCATACGTGGTAAAACTGACCAGCAGGCAAAACCCATGGCCACTCAGCTAGTTCAGTCTGCAGCTCTGGTGAGGACCGATGACTCTTTCTCAGAGCTTTGTAGTGTGTGTGTGTGTGTGTGTGTGTGTGTGTGTGTGTAATTTTGTAGGAAAAGAAAATTGGAGAAATAACCATGAAAAATGTCTCTCTGCCAACATTTCCCATTCAAAGACTTTGGGAAGCACATCAAATAGGCAATGAAGTTTTTTGAGAAAGATGTCCTTAATTTTGAATGTAATTTGAAAGTCATTGGAACAATGAAGAATGTCAGCACTCGCTGCTATGATATTTACCAGAAAAGAAGAAATCAGAAATTACTGGTTTTGAATAAAAAAGTCTGAGTAGAGCTTAAGTAGAATGTCCCTGCAATGGAACATTTATAATACAGACTTTTCATTGTGTTTGATTTTATGTCCATATATGCTCACAAAGACATATTTGTGTTTTCTTTTTAATTTTCCTTTATCAGTATGATTAAGGATACCACAGATCCCTAAAGGAGATGATGGTGAAACCACTAGATAACCTTTGTCAATTTTGTAGGCAAAGTGTATTTCTTTAAAAAAATAAATCCATGAACATTCTCTGGCTTTAGTTATTCAAATGTTTCCCGATAAAATTTTCCAGAAAATCAAAAAATGATTACTTAATCGTTTCCCTGAGCTAAGAAAAAGGAGGCCCCAGGTATCTGCATCAGGTCCTGAGGTTTCTATTCTTTGTATGGCTCATAGATGTGAAACTGATTTTAGTTTGCCCGTGGTTCTCATCATTGACTCTTCGGTTTTCGTTTTGTGACTGGCCAGGATTGGGGTAGTTCTGGTAGGGTGGCATACTAGATAGATTTACAAGATAAGTTCATGTAGGGTACTTTATCATATAATAATCTGAAATTCCCACTGGCCTCTCGAAAGATTCATTGTTTATTTTTACTGTTTGGTATACATGGATACCTTTTATGATTATCGTTAATGGGATATAGACAACTGTATTATGTTTTTACTGATTGCACAACACTTTATTTTATTTTATTTTTTTGACATCTTAATTTTATTTTTTTCAGTGTTCCAAGATTCACTGTTCATGCACCACACCCAGTGCTCTATGCAATATGTGCCCTCTTGAATACCCACCACCAGACTCACCCATCCCTCCATCCCCCCCTCCTCCAACTCTCTCTGAGTTTGTTTCTCAGAGTCCACAGTCTCTCCTGCTTCGTCTCCCTCTCCGACTTACCCCAATTCACTTTTTCTTTCCTTCTCCTAATGTTCTCCATGTTATTCCTTATGCTCACAAGTAAGTGAAACCCTATGATAATTGACTTTCTCTGCTTGACTTATGTCACTCAGCATAATGTCCTCCAGTACCATTCATGTTGATACAAAAATTGGGTATTCATCCTTTCTGATGGAGGCATAATATTCCATTGTATACATGGACCACATCTTTTTTATCCAATCGTCTGTTGAAGGGCATCTTGTCTCTTTCCACAGTTTGGCGACTGTGGCCATTGCTGCTATGAACATTGGGGTGCATATGGCCCTTTTCACTACATTGTAAATCACTTTTGTTAAAGGTTCCCGCATCTGGAAGAGCTTGTGTGATAGCTGACATCCTATTGAATCCCATCTGTATTTCTATAGTGCTCATCCACTCAGGACTATATTATTTCAAGTGCTTCTTGTAGAGTTGCTCATTGGTGTCTTCTCTGGGTCAGGCTTTTGCATTAGTTCATTGGAGGCCATAGTCTCTAAACCTTAGAAGGTTTTTCTCAAGTAGTTTTTACTGTTCTATTTTATCAAGGAGGAAAACTACATTCTTGGAGAGATTAGGAGAATAGCTCAAGGTCATAAGTGACACAGCCTGGTGCCAAAACCTGGTGCACCTAGTCATTAAATCACTTTTGCTTAGTGTACCACACTGCCTGTGTATATCTAATATCCTAGCATGGTTGAGGCCATGTGTTGTAGCATTTAAGAGACATGAACAGTGCCTGGGTTCCAATCTCAATTCTGATGCAGACCTGCTGCATGATCTTAGGAGTCATTTAACCTCTTCTTACCTTCCTTCCTTCCTTCTTTCTTTCTTTCCTTCCTTCCTTCTGTCTTTATTTCAAGATTTTACTTATGTATTTGAGAGAGAGAGAGAGAAAGAGAGGGTGGGGGGAGGAACACAGGGAGAAGGACAAGCAGATTCTGTTCTGAGTGAGAGAGACTGGTGCAGGCCTGGATCTCAGGACCCTGATGAGATCATGACCTGAGCCGAAATCAAGAGTCAGATGCTTAACCGACTGAGCCACCCAGGCACCCCTAACCTTTTCTTTGCTTCAGTTTCATCACCTCAGGGTTTGGGGTGGGGGTGGGGGATCGAATGAGTTTGTGTACCTAAACTATGGTGCTTGGCAAAATGAGTTTATGTACCTAAACTTGGTGCTTGCACTTTGTAAAGGATAGCTGGGTTTTTTGTTTGTTTGTTTGTTTTTATGGTTTTTTTCTTTTTTTATTGTCTGTTTGCTTTGATGCCTAATATTAAGGACTTTTTCCCAGGCAGTGGAAACATTAGGACTCAAACCTTCCCTAGCTCTTTATATCGAGTGGTAACTCTCTCCTTTGTGCTTCTTGCCATTTCACTGATGGTACAGATCACTGATCATTTGTATGGCAATTGTTTCTATATACATTTGGTTACTCTTTTTTTTTTTTAAAGATTTTATTTATTTATTTGACAGAGAGAGATCACAAGTAGGCAGAAAGGCAGGCAGAGAGAGAGAGGAGGAAGCAGGCTCCCTGCTGAGCAGAGAGCCTGATGCGGGACTCGATCCCAGGACCCTGAGATCATGACCTGAGCCAAAGGCAGCGACTTAACCCACTGAGCCACCCAGGTGCCCCGGCTACTCTTGCACACTCACTGAGACCTTACCTTATGCATTTCAAGCCCTACTATTCACTGATTCACAGATACATTAACAGAATTAACAGATTGTACAGATATGAGAACCTTGGATGGACAACCAAACTTTGGAATACGCTCCAGACAACTTTAAAAATTCACTTATTTGTTATTTCTCTGGACTTATTTAGACCTGAATGTTGATTGGGTTGTGGACTGTGTGACTTTTCAAAGTTGTTTCCAGCTCTGTGAATCAATATTAACAAAGCTGTTTGTTTTCCTTATAAAAGATAGGTGTATACTTTGTACCAGGTCTGCAAAAACTTACTTACTGGAAAGTGTTTGATCACAGGCATAGGGCAGTGACCCTAATTTACCTGTTCACTTGTGATATTTAAAAACTCTTAGTGAAAACTAATTATCCCATAATTTATTCAAGCTACACACAACCTCATTAGGCTTCTGGAAAATCTCTTTCTCCCTTAAAAGTTCACGTTTTTATTTTTAATAGAAACAAGTTTCTTTGAATGGTTAGTAAAAATTTATTTAAATCATGATGAAGGGAGGGGAAAAGAATATAAATATCATCTTCTTTTGCCCTGTTAAAATGCTCACACATAAATTGCTGTTTTGCTTATATTCACATATTGACATGATAATCTCATATATCAAGTATTTTGGCAATTTTTTTTATCATCTTTTGTTTCTTATTACTAATTTTAAGAAAAAACTTAAGAGAAATAAGCACAAGGAAGAATGTAAAAGCCACTCACAGATGTAAACCTGGTGTTTTTCCTTCTAAGCCTTAGAAATGTATATTTCTGGAGACACTGTTGATTTTTTGTCCAGTGTACATCCCCAATTGTCTTTATTCTTCCTTCAGAATCTCAAGTACGTTAAGATGCTTCCCCCACTTCCATGGCCATTATTTTGGAGGGAGGGACTGACACTATCATCAGCCCCACTAGCAAATCTCGAGTCATCTATGCCAGTCATGGTTGTTTCCCCTGCTGGTGATTGGCTTAGACATGGAATGGAACCCTGACCAAGGGACACTAAAGGGAGTTGTTTGAAACCTCAAAGAAAGGGTTGCCTTTGCTAAGAGAAACACACAGGAAGAGATGGCTTTCTTTTTGGAACATTCTCTCTGTGTGGCCTGTAAGTATAGTTCTCATCTTGCAGCCAGGGATGGGGGGCCTGGAGGGTTGTTGGCGGGGGGATGCTAACTTGAGAGCAGAAAGGTAGAAATAACTTGAATCTTTGATGACATTATTAGGTTGCTGAATTAACCAACCTAGACAAAGTTTATCTTTGCTCTTTTTGCCCAGTGGGATAAATTATCTGATTATTTAAACCAGTGGTTTTCAGACTAATTGCCAGTAGCCTGAAGAATCATGGGCTTTGCATGGGGTAAATAGGCAAGGCTAGCTTTAAAGAAATCAATTTCTGAGTTTTCAGCTTCTCTGAATACAATTTCCTAAAACTGATTGGCCTTTAAAACCCACATGAAATGACAATGGTGTGGTGGTTCTCCTTTCCCACTTCTTTTTTTCCCCTCTCTTTTCTCTTCTCCTCTCTTCTCCTTTCTTTCTTTCTTTCTTTCTTTCTTTCTTGGGCTTTATTTAGTTGAGAGAGAGAGAGAGGGGGAGAACAAGAATGAGGTAGGGGGGAAGGGCAGAGGCAGATGGAGAAGCAGACTCCCAGCTGATCAGGGAGCCCTAGGCGGGTCTCAATCCCAGGGCCCGGGGATCACCACCTGAGCCAAAGGCATGCTTAACTGACTGAGCCACCCAAGTGCCCCATCTACCTCCTCTTTTAAAAATCACTTTATTTTCTCTTGGCCAAGGAGTGATTTACCACTCACATCAGTTCCAAATATTACCAATATTTGGTTCATTGCTTAAGGTGTAATCAAGAAGCCTCCTTTAATTGCACCAAAACCAAGCTCTCATTTATCTATCTTAGAACTACATTTACAATAAAATTTTACTTTTTTATGTTTAATAATGATCAAATTTTATAACAATTTAAAATTTTATGATATTTTGGTTAATTAATTATGTAGTAATAATATTTGACTTAAAACTCAACTAGAAGATATTTTGATTACTTAGAGCTGTTTTGTGGTAACAGATAATTTTAAAATTTAAAATGTTTAATATATATTTGTTGCCAAGAAGTATGACAGAAGATCAGTAAAAGATTTTCAAGCATAAAAGTATTACATTCATTACAATAGCTGTGAAGGAGGCATAATAGAAATATAAATTCAAGGGAGAAAAGAACAATTATTAAGAAAGAACTTGTTAATGCAGCTTTAAAATGGATGACTGTGGCTATAAAATTATCTATGTCTATATATTATAAAGTATGAAAGTATTATAAATACTTTATTAATAAAAAGTATTAAAGTATTATAAAGTATTAAGATTCCACTGCATATACTCAAAATTGGAGCAAAATTTTAAAAAACAATGTAAATATTTATAATATTCTATTATCTACTTTTTTCTTTGTTTTTTCTATTATTTACTTTGAAACTGGCAATAAAAATGTTAAATGTCAACTTAAGAACGTGAGAGGATACATAATTTTTCAAATTATTTTATGGAATATACTAGCCCAAAATTTTGACGTTTACCATATAAACTATGTTGAATTGTGCATCTATCATTCAATCAATATCTGTTAACATCACATCTATTTAATTTGACACACCTTAAAATTGGATGATCCTGGCCACCGTTCTCTGTAGTCACTTGAATTTCTACCCCCACTGTTCTACCTGGCCAGGTATTGCTCCAATGTCCACTTACAAGTTCCAGCATTTGTGGACATCTCTACTTAGTTGTTTTGCTTTGTCTTTTTGGATTTATGTCTTAGAAAAAAGCTTCATTGTAAGTTGAATGGGATTTCACTTTGGAACAAAGATAAATGAATTTCTCAGACTGCTATATTTCATTCAGAGTTGGCAAACTGTTTCCTAATTTATATTTTTTTACTTAATCATGAAATAGGAACATTTTCCATAGTGTTGCCTATCTTTGTTTACCACACATTTTAAAGGCTACATAATATTTCCCGTTATGGAAGGTTAACAGTACAATTTCTAATGCCCAATCCGTAAGATTTCTGTAAGTTCCTCAGATTTTCTTTTCTCTACTATTTTCACTATATTCAACAAACCTGCTTCTGTTTGTTTCCTTCCACATAAATCAGCCTTATTAGATTACTGAGAAGTTCATTTATGGGATAGGGATGTGGATAAAACCACAGATTCTCGGGCTTTTCTTACTTGGACTTCTTTCCTCTGAATGTCGTATCCCATCACTTTTGTGGGATTAGAGGTATCCCAGTCCTGCTCCACAGCTGCCCTCAGCTGTCCCAAGGTGAAAGCTCATAAAATCCAGGAGGCAATGAAGGACCAAAGAAAACATGAACACAAAGGACATATACCAGTCTAACAAAAGGGCCTCTCTTAACAAGTAGACCCTTTCTTATCCAGGTGAGAAGAAATAATAAAAGCTCCTTATCAGTCAACTTGATCTGGAGTGGAGAAGAATGAATGCAGTCTTTGAAACAACTTAATAAGGCAGAATAGACTTGGTGGGAACATTTTAGACATAGCTCACATTCTACTCTTAACCTTTCAGGACACAGTCACTGCCCTCTGTCAATTACTGCCATCTCTTCATTGACAAGCCTGATGGGTTATAAGTACAAGAATCTTCCAGATGCATGGCAGAGGAAAAAAATAGACCTCTGACACAGGAGTGGTGCTTCTAGTGGCAGGAACTTAGGGTCAGAAAAGGAGGAAACCATTGTAGGGAAAGAACAAGGCTGAGACTGCTTTCTGTCAAAAGAAATTTGTCAGTGTCTCTGTTCTTACTGTGATCGTATATGCAAGGATATTCCTCTTTTTTGAGGAAATTTTTAATGGGTCTTCATGAAAGCTAAGAGAAAGTTTGATTTTTCTACTGTTCTCTATTTCCGTATCTTGTTTTCAGATAAATCTGCTGATGGATTCCCACCTGAACCTGATTCTGATTTCAGTAACACAAAGCCTGGATTGTGTTCACTACGTTTATTCTCTTTCCATGAGCCAAGGCTGTAAATCCTACAGTGAAGCATGCATAAACACAAACTGGGCAGGATTAGACCACACTATTTAGTTAATCTCAGTTTACAAAACCCCTTCTTTCTTTGTCTGACAGGCTGCCACAGAAATTCAGCAAATGCAATTTGCAAACCAAACGTGAGAACTTTCTGCATTATGGGTAGAGATATGGTGGGGCGGGGGGGGGGGGGGGGGGGGGGGGGCGGGGGGGGCGGAGAACGAACTCCTGGCTTTTGTAAGCTGTTTTTCTTTGAGAAGCCCTTAGGGACATTTTTCCAGGGTGAAAGATCTCTACAGTTAATGCTTCAAATCATCGTCATGAAGGAGAAGAACACAACAGCATTTCCTTCCAAAATTTAAGTGCCGCGACCTCCGAGAATCTTGACGTGTGTAGTTAAAACTACTCAGAAAGGAGCCTCTCCCTGACCTCCACCCTCCAGCTCACTCACCATCCTCATGTTTAAAACGTTTGTGCTTTTGGATCCAGTGGCAATAATACTAGTAGGACTTTAAAGTACTTTGAGTTCCAGGAGGAGAAACGAAGGATGGCTTTCTATAGCAAGTTCGCACAACTGGACATCCATTAAATAATTGGTGTGCAGCTGGGAACAAAAATGGCTTCACAGTGTTTCAAAAACAGATGTGAGCACAGAGTCAGCAAAGGACTTGAAGGCTGAGCACTTCAAATATGCTGTCGCAGTACCTGATGTCACGAGGACCTGCCGTCTAGGAAAGCCATTGTGGGGGAAACATCCATGTGTCTATGTGGGATGACACACTTTCCGTTTGAGTTCTGTATTTAGGCAAAAGATGCTCTGGGAGATTCTTTTTCTGCAACCTTTAGGCCTGAGGCTCTGAGGGCTGCTTTTTGAATGTCCCAAAAGATCATGTTTGCTTTGGTCAAAGATCAGATACACACCCCAATGTTCACATTTTCTGCACTCCCAAGTTGGAACAATTCGAAATTGCTTTTTGAGTCCAAATGTGTTAGACTCCTCCAGGGCTCTTGAAGTGTGTTATAAATTACAGAATTTGGTTTGTCACAGAACAGAACTTTATTTCAGTGAAAACAGTGACCACATGGATATGTCTTATGGGAAGCTAATCCGCTATAAACCAAAGACAAACTAGAACTAGCAAAGGGCAGTGATGGTGGCAGTGTGGCAGCAGACTGGGTATGTGTGTGGCTGGCAGAAATTGGAAAGATAACCACATTCTGTGCTAGCCTGTCATTACCAGAATATTCTCTGGCCTTAATGTTTACCTTCTTCTCATGCAGAGAACAACAGTGTTAAGTTATTTTAAAATACCATGTCAGAAAACTTTGAAAACCTCACCACCATATTTTAATTTCTGGAGTTTATACCTAGTTATGAGTTTACTGCTAAGCAACATATAGTGATAAAACATTACTCTTGAGTGTTTAAATCTTCAACCTGGTCTAACATATACTAATAAAGACTGACTCATCATTGGCTTGTCCTGATTTTTCTGACAAGGAATAGGTCTCCCCAGTGAAGCACTGATTTTAAGATAATGATACAAACACGTATTTTTGAAACATTGAGAGTAGGGAGTGTTTAGACAGGGATTGTGAAGATCTGTGGTTTTAAATGCAAACCCAAGTAACAATCCAAAATGAGCTGCCTGCCAATATCCTATTCCATAAGAAATCTTGGCATCATTAACAAATGATATATTTATTGATTCAATCTCCTTGGTAACTACTTGGTCCATAGACAAGTGCTTCTTTACTTCTGGGATAGCTACAACAGCACTTATCATAAAAGTGTTGAATATTGGCCATTGATTTTTAAATAATAAAGGTTATGTTTCAAATGTGCTTCTGTTAGTAAAAAGAAAATCCTAATAGGGAACATTTGACATTAATTTTATTCTAAAGCACTCTCTGGACAGATTACTTTCCTGAGATAAAGCAAAGGTAGAAGAGTTGGCAGTTGGAAGGAATGCGATCTTTAGAATGTCTGTCCTACACGCTGCCTGTTCTATGTGCCGTCATCGTACTTACTCCATATGGGACCATTGCCTTCCAAGAACGGGAGAGCGTTTCCACAGATGTCCTTTCCTGTGGATTGGGCTTAATTCTACCAATGACACAATGGACCCAGGAAATTATAGAATAAGCCTGCTGTGCTGTTTTTGTTCAAATGATATTTCACAGACCTCTTTCTCCATCTCTTCCTTTCTGGAGGTGTTTGGCCCCTCTATCTCTTTGGTCCTCATGATAGTTTATATCATGGTCCCTTTCTGCTTATTCCTTTTCTTCTTCTTGCCCTTCTCCTAACATTGTTTCCTTATATTCTCTCTTTTCTTTTCTTTTTCCTCTGAATTACTTGTGTGCCCCTTTCATTCTGTCATTTCCTCTTAGATTCTTTTGTCACGTGATTCAGTTATATGTTTTTTGGCTTCCCATAATTAAAATCCAATATAGAGTACTTTTATATTCTGTATTTCACAGCGTGGCATGTCCCTTGGGAAACTTGGAGCCTATTCAATGGAGCCTCATTATATTGCATTAAATTGTAATTATTAGGGAAGCTCAACATCCCCCTCCACCATTCCATTTTATATCCCATAGGAACAACCTTATTTCTTTTTTCTATTTGTGTATTCCCTTGAGTCCAATATGGAGAAGATGCCCTGTGATTGCTAGCTGAATGCTAAATAAGTTACCATTCTTCAACCTTTTTGCCAGCCACAGAAATGAACTAACCTAAACTCTATAACCCTGGCACGTAACATGGTGTCTGGTATGCAGTAGGTGCTCAATAAAGATCTGTTTAATGAATAAATAATCAAAGACCTGGATTACACCTGATGCCTGTGTCAGCATATTTTTATGCTAGCATAAATATAGTTTCTGTCTTAGGCTTATTTTATGCATATTCAGAAATTGCTTTACTCGCAGTGTTCTGGACTTAATGATCCCTCAGAATTCATTCACTTTCTAAGGCTTGAATGTGCCTCTCCCATATTTAAAATCAATATTTCTTCTGACTACCAATCTGCATTTATTTCCACTTTTTTCTTGTAGCTGAGACCACAGAAAACCTTGGCTTGCAGCAAATATACATTTCCATGGAAACCAACCCAAAGGCAATAGAAAAAGAAGGCATTGTATAGAAATGTCTCTTGGTTGCCAAATTTCAGACCATTGCCTGATTTCCCTTTAGTTTTGTGTTGATTTCTTTAATTCGATGTGAACATACAGACCAGGATTTTTTTAAATCACAAAAATATTTTTTTTTTAGTATACTGTGTTTGTTGATTTAAAACATGTACTTATGAACATACACAAACTTGCAGGGTGTGGAAAAATAGCATTTGTGAATGAGGTTTGTGTTTCAATGTTATTTTTATGGAAGCTTCCTCTTTTCTAGGTTGGATGTATTTGCTGTGAATTTGAACTGTTCACTGAGAGATGAATACATTATTTGCTTATAGAATTAGAGTGATATTCCCTCCACCCCATATGAAGTATAAGGATAATGTGGTTGGACATAATTAATGAAAAGTAACAGATGGTTCTATCAGCAGGGGCATAAAGGATTCTGCCTACTCTTCAACATGAATAAGGACGTCTGAGCAATAAACCAGTAGATCTGAAAACTGGTGGTGTATGGTGTATGACCAAGTGATCATGGCAGATACCTTCTGGGTGAGCATGAAACCAGGACCTTACCCTGCACCTCAGACTTTGCACTTGCACAGGGCACCATATTCAACAGTACCTCAGGCTTGGTTTAATGCTCTGCTGTTGACATCTTGACATTCACAATCATTTTTTTAACAAGGGCCCCCACGTGTATCTTGTAAATTATTTAGCTGGTACTGCACAAGACTTACCCTTTATACCATCTCCAAAGTTAGGGCAGATTACTTGGATTTTCCCTAACAATTTTAAGAGTATTAGAAAGATTCAAAAACGGTGAGTAACATATCTATGAAGGTGTAGCCTTTTATATGAGACCCTCCAAATGTACTAGGAAATTTTTTACAACTTCAGCCCACCCTGGTCATCACTGGTTAAGAGCAATCCATGTCTTGGGCAGTGAAAAGCAACTTATATATAGTGATAAGGAAAGGCTTACCTCAAAACCAACTTGCACTAGGACATCTCAAAAGCTTTGAAATATCAGTTCCCATTCATTTAGCAATTCCACCCCCAAGACAGAGGATGCAAAACTGTATGTACAACAAGTTCATTACAATGTTATTGTAAATTATTGATAGTAAGTTATTGAAAGTGATCTAAATGTCTATCTATACATGAACAAATAAAGTATATGCTACTCAACGGCATATCAGTCAGCCATTAATATGATATTGTTGATATATACTATCAAATATTAAAAACCATATTACAATACATTACGTATATTATGATCTATTAAAAATCTATGCATAGATAAAAAGTTTACAAAGTTGTCCAATACAATGTATTTATTTCTAGGTGGTGGGATAATATGGTTTTGTTTTAGCACATTGATAGTTCCAATTTTTCTAGAATGAGCTTGTAGAGCAAAAATATTAGAACAACCAAAAAGCAAGCAAAAAATAACAATTTCTGAGGTTTGTCTCCATGCTCAAGAAGACTATACTTATTATTTTCCTTTATAAGCTAATAGGCATTGAAGAAACAACTATGTGTTAAAGAGGAAGTTTCAATGGGATATTATTTTCCTACCATCAAAGAGATTATAAACATCTTCTTTTTCTTTTAGCTAGTCAGCTATAATTTACTATTCTCTGGCCTTCTTCGGAAACTTCTCCAGAAGCTGGGGCAGGTGCAGGATGCATCAGCTCAGCTGTTACTGCATAAAGGTGCAAGAGAAGTGGCAAAGCCCCCATCTGTGAGGTGCATTGCTTGCCAGTTGATAAAAGAATTCAGGACCAGATCCTCATTCTCTGCCATTAGACTATGGCTCTTCCTCCCAACCATGGCTGATGAGAAGTTACTGTATATACTAGAAGGTCTATGGGCATTATATCTTTTCAGTTTCTCCTTTCACTGTAGGCTATCCTGATAGACACAGTTTGCTTAGCTCTGAGACTTACTTTAGAGGGCAGTGACAAGGTTGAAAGTTATAAAATCATCCTATCTGTACTTACATGTGTGTGTTCCCTTCTATTAGATCTTGATACCATAGGTCAGTCACAATTTAATATGACAGATTGGCAAGAGCCCAGACTTGTCTTGTAGTGGCCAAATTTCATTTTCTTGGGTGTTGATGGAGGGAAACTTCTGCCAATGTTATGGAGTACCATGAGTCCTATGTACTAACTAATGTACATTATCTTATATTATATCTTTTGCCTATAGCCATAGCAACACCTGTGTGAGCCAGGGATTAGTTAGCAAGTGGGGCAGGTCTAGATATCTAAACCTGTTGACCTTTCAATAGAATCTTCACGGTAATTGAATATTTGTTAATGTTTGCTATGAAATATTTATAATTAGGGACGATTTTCTCCTTCCTTTCAGTATATGTAGGTTTCTTTTTTTTTTTTTTTTAACTAAAGGCATCTAAGGAAATTTAGTAAATATATATGTATTTTTAAATGAATGATGAAAACTCTATTTTGAAATTGTAATTAACAATATCTTTTAATGCTAGTGTATTTGGACCCCAGTTTAGATTTGAACAGAGACACAAATTTGAAATAAGTGCATTTATAGAGAGGGGATACAATAGAAAGACTTGGTCATTTTTCATTTTCTTGATCTCCAAGGGTGAAAAAACCAGATTAAAATAAAAATTCAGATAAGAGAGCATGATATTTTAAAGGTGATTTTCTACTAGTCCCTAAGGGGGACTAGTTTATCATAACTTTGGTTTGAACTGTAATCAGTTGGACTGTGTTTTGATTTGGAAAACACCTATCCTCTTTCCCTGAGTGTAATAAAGTCTAAACTGAAGCCCTATTGTTTAGCCACCCAGCCTTGGCTGTATTTCATTCTGTCAGGAGAGGTCGAAAAGAAAGTTGCCATGAGAAGGCAGTTATGGAGAACGTCGAGGAGGTGTGGATGGGAGACACTAAAGGAAGGTGGCAGAAACCTCAGACAGACATACGGACAACAAACTCAGATGTGCATCACATGTGAGAATGTGAGAATGTGAGAATGTGTCCATAGGGACATCCAGGAATCGAGCTTCCCACTCAAAGATACTGTTACTAACGAGGGTTCCCCATTTCAGTCTGGAGGTGTGTCCCCATAAAAATAACTGTCTTAGTAATCATGACCACTGTTATTCTTTTGGGGATTTGTTTCTGTTTAGAACTCTGCCTTTTAAGACGTGCACTCCCACTTAGAAAATGCCATTCTTCTGATTATTTCCCTGTCAGGCTGGCCAAATCTGTTCTCCAGTATTTGCATGTAGTCTAGATTGCTTGATGTGATAACCTAGCCTCCCTTTGAGTTGGTGCTCATAGTTTTACTCCAGGACGGTGCTTCCCAAACGTAACTGTTTTTGGGAATCCTGTCTTTAGGGCCTGAGATTCTCCATTTCTATCAAACTTGCAGGAAATGTCGATGCTGCCAGTCTGTGGACCACAATGAATAGCCAGATTTAGGTTGCTCCATGTTAGTTCATAGCACAAAAGCTGTTATTTTATTAATCTTATTCTCAGTGTCTTATAAGGTTAGTGTGTGGAAAGAATCACATGAAGACTGGCTGTGTCTAATCATCTAATCCTCAAAACATATCATATTTTTGCTCATAACACTGGTGGAGAAACCAATTTTAATCTGCAGTGTATTATTTGCCTAGTGTTGCTGGTTCAGAACTCCTAATACTTAAGGAACTCTCCAGGCCTCCCTTGGATCTTGTCTCCAGACTAAAGCATAGGCTTCCTTCAAAGCACACTGCTGTTTGTGAATAGGTTCTGGTTACCTTGTTGATGAGAGAATATTTGACCGCTCGTCATTTCTTTGAGGGAAATTCACCTTAATTTAGCATAACTTTGAATGAAACTCTGTTTTGATTTGGAAAACACCTACACTTGTGGACCTTGGGGAGGGTATGTGCTTTGGTGAGTGCTGTGAAGTGTGTAAACCTGGTGATTCACAGACCTGTACCCCTGGGGATAAAAATATATGTTTATAAAAAATAAAAAATTACACTTGTATCTTGAGTATAACAAAGTAGAAATTGTTTCCATGAAGAAATAAGATGCAAATAAAAACAGTATATTTTAGCCAAGTATTCTTGTCTCTCTAGTTCTTCTTGGCAGGAGAAGCTGAAGGCCTCATGCCATATAATTTAATGTTAACTTTCACATCCATGATGTTTAAGATCTGCAGTGTTGTCTCCCAATGTAGTTTCTTCTTCCTCTGAGAATTGATTCTCCCCACTTCTAATCAAGTGATTCCGGTAGAACTTTTGTTCCTGTGATACTCTATTTTGTCCCCACATTGGTGAGCACATGACCAATTGTTTTGCTGTATTCCCCAGTGTAAAATGATTTAGTGCAAAGGAGGGTAAGGGACCCAAGCTGAGCTAAACAGAGGGCTCCTGGGAATTCTTCTGTATGGAACTTCATGTGAAGATTCTTTGCATCTGGGCCATGAAGCTGGTGGGAGGTCAATCAGAGAGTAAGATGATACTGATTCCAGTAGAAGAGACTAAAGCCACTCAGAGGGACTGGGTGGCTCAGTGGGTTAAAGCTTCTGACTTCGGCTCAGGTCATGATCCCAGGGTCCTGGGATTGAGCCCTGCACCAGGCTCTCTGCTCAGCCAGGGAGCCTGCTTCCTCCTCTCTCTCTGCCTGCCTCTCTGCCTACCTGTGATCTTTGTCTGTCAAATAAATAAATAAAATCTTAAAAAAAAAAAAAGAATAAATGAAACAAGATGGGATTGGGAGGGAGACAAACCATAAGTGACTCTTAATCTCACAAAACAAACTGAGGGTTGCTGGGGGGAGGGGGTTTGGGAGAAGGGGGTGGAATTATGGACATTGGGGAGGGTATGTGCTTTGGTGAGTGCTGTGAAGTGTGTAAACCTGGTGATTCACAGACCTGTACCCCTGGGGATAAAAATATATGTTTATAAAAAATAAAAAATTAAAAAAAAATAAAGTCATTCAAAGATGAACAGAGATAAAAGATGGGTGGATAGGGAAGGGGCAGGGCAAGGAGCATGGAGTAGAGCTAGTCGCTGAAGATTGCACAGTTTCAGTACCTTTGACTCTTTCAAATTTCTGAGCTTCTCATGGACCATCAAATTCCTTTTTGTAAAACTCAAAAAAAATTTGAGTTGGTGGCCAAAGCGTTGTAATTGACAAGAGGCTGGTTAAATATTTCACACACATTTCTTTAGAAGTAAAGTAAAGGGTTATCTCACTGAAGCTGCTGTATTTAGGGCCATGCTGTAGCCAGTGTGTGTTAACTCAGTTTGCAAATAAGAATCAGAATTACTGAAGAACAACTGAACATGTTTTTGTTTGCCAGCAAGTGCATTACATTAGTAAGTGATACCAAAGGGCTGAAAAATAGAATGTCATCATTACAGTTATTGTCACAACAAGTCTGACTGAAGATGAACATTTTGAATACAAAGTGCATAAAATGAACATTAAGCTTAAACTAAAGATATTGATTAAAGAATTAGAAAAATAAATCTTTCTGGCTCAAAAAGTAAATGAGGTCAGACCATTGTAAGATTGAATATAGAAAAAGAAAAGCAGCTTAGGCCAATTTTAAAAGAAACAAAGGATGGTTGGTGAGTGATGATTTGCCACAAAGAAGAAAAAGTACTCTGGAGTTTATTTTACTCTCAGTAATACATACATCAGAACATTTACTAATAGTATTTAGGGATCTCAGCGAGGAAGAGGAAAAGGAGAGGAAGCAGCCTTATACTTAGGGGTAGATCTCCAAATCCCTAGGAGGACTTTTCAAATTACACAAGGTGCTTTCAGAATCTTTTTGGAGTTTCTCATATGCTTTTCTAGGGAGCATATTTTCCCACGCCAAGTCCCACTCTCAGATGAGAATCTCAATAAGGGAACAATAGTTATTGATGGGAATGTATAATGTTCCTCAGATGTACAGAATTTTAATAAAAGCTGATAACAAATTCACACTGAATAAGAGAGCTCATTCTTCTTCAATGAAAAAATGGAGTAATTTATATGGAATCCAAAGCATATATAATGCAAACAAAGACAAAATGGCTCCATCACTTAAAAAAACAATGCTTCAAGGATGACTAAAGGGTATAGATGCCCATGAAGGAGCTAAGAAGTAATGGGAGAAAAGTGGCCAACACACCGAGAATCCATGCTGTACTGTATGAGGTACATTTACCTCATGTGTTACCTCATCAAGTTATCAAAAAAATAAGATGGTAGGCATTCCTATATGTATTTAGTAGATAAAACAGAGATTCAGTGAAACAATTTCTCAAAAATTAAACAGTTGATATGTAATAGGGGCTTGGTACAAACCTACTCTCTGTGTTCCCAAGCCAAGAAGCATTCTGATTCTTCACGAATGAGCAACATAAATAACTACTGAGTGCCAGTTTACACAAAGGACTTGTAGGGAAAGACTAATATAGATAATTCAAAACATTATTCAAGTGTTTTGACCAGCAATAGAAACAATATCCTTGCAACAGGAAGGAATTTATAGCATAGTTCAAGTGTTTTCAGCAGAAATGGAGACAATATGCTTGTGATAGAATCAAACAATATAACATCAACTGATGTTTATGGCCCCTTGGATGGGAATATAAAAGAAATTATTGAGAGAAAGTTCCTGGAGCAGTAAAGAAAAAGATCTTCAATCTTTTCAAATTGTCAATTTAGAGTATGTTAACAACTCCACAAAATGGTTTAACATTGTATATTTATATGACCCCTTGCATGCCACTTGAAGAGGGGATTTTATGAGGATTGTCTCTAGAAAATAGAGCATACTAAGGATTTCTTGCTATATCCTAAGATATGGATAAAAGAAGGGATGGAATTGTGTCTCTTAAATTTTATTAATTTTGTTAATGATAATTTTTTGCCTAAAGCATCATGACCAACCTTAATCTCATGAAACAGACTTAATAGTTAAAGAAAAAAAAAAACCCAAAAAGGATTTCAGAGTCTGGAGGTCTGTGGTTAAGCCATTCACTGACTGAATGACTTTGGCAAAGTCACTATCATCTCTACCATCATTGGTAAAATATGGAAGTTTTACCAGATCATTTCTGACATCTGCTCTACCTACAACCTTTACTGCATTGAGTCTAAAATATTGATAAACTTGTCAGGTCCCATCACACTTCTTTATTAAGCTGCGAAGTCTACAATAGATCAATTATGTCAAATACTTGGGTATATTATGGCTGAGCATATTGAACTGTAAAACTGTGATAATAAAAATAACAGAGCTTCTACTTCTCTATCTCAATCCTCAATACTTCTATCATTAAATACTGGAAATCTTCATGGCTGTTTTTTTTAGACACTATGGTCTTGTCTATAGGATATCTTCTTATTTAGACATATGTGATAAACAGAAGTCCAATTGTCCTCCAAGGTCCCACCCCTTCATACACACATGCTCTGTAATCCTCACCTCTTAGTGTAGGTGACACTTGTGAACATGACAGGAGGATTTCACTCCTATGATTAAGTTATGCTGAATGGCAGGGATGAAAGAATTTTGCAGATATAATTTAGATATCTAACAACACAACTTTTTTGTTGACAATCTAAAGGGTTATTATCCTGATTGGGTGTGACCAAATTGAGTGAGCCTTTTAAAAGAGGGTCTAGAGATTCAAACTGAGAGAGTTTTGAAACAAGAGAGATCAGAAACTCTCTTATTGAACATATAAAAGTAAACTGCCATACCCTGGAGAGGGTCACATGGTAGGGAATGGTGGATGGCCTCTAAGAGCTGAGGGCCTCAGTCGTATGATTACAAAGAACTGAATTCTGCCAACAGCCAGTGAGTCTGGAAGAGGACCCTTAACCTCAGATTAGATTGCAGTCCTGGCTGACACTTTGATTGCAGCCTTGTGAAACCCTGAGCACAGGACCCAGTTTATCCCTGGCTGGACTCCTGACTCATGGAAACTGACATAATGGATGGGCGTTGTTTCAAGCTGCTAAATTGTAGTAATTTGTGATGCAGCAATAGAAAACTAATACAGCATTACTTCAATTATCACCAGATGACTCATAAATTTATATTTCCAGCAAGACCTTCCCTTGCATATCCAACTGTCTATTTGACTTCATGAAGGTACTTCATTTTCAGTTCATGTTCATTACTTTTAAGCCAAGTTCAGTAAGTAGCATTTATCATCCCCAAAGTTGGGAAGCAAAAAACTTAGGAGCTTTTGATACCTTTTCTAGCTTTATCTCTCATCATCAAATTTTAAATCTTAATCCATCAAAATTCTAGTTCATTTCACTTATTTGTGACAAGTTCTTCAGTCCAATTCACTCAACATCTACTCTACTCTATCAAATATACCTTCCTTATACTTTCAAAGCTGAAAATCTGAAGATAACATTTATTTTTATTTGTAGCTAAGGTTTCTCATGAGACTTAGGTTCTGTGAAATACATGCATTTGTGTGAATTTTGTAAGATGGGCATTAGGAGTGACAGGTGGCAGCTGTGTATGTAGGAGCTCAGACCATCTAGCAAGCAATGTTGTAAAGATGACTGGTTCTTCTGGGAAAGCTATGACAGTAGTTGTACTCTCTGGTTCTTAGCATCTTCAAGGCCATGAGATCTCTGCTAGAACAGCCAATGTTGTACTGCTGGTAGTTTCCCTTTGTTGTAGTGTTTCTAGCTATGGAGTATTCCATCTTGTGATTTGACCCTTCTAGAAATTCTGTTGGATATATATATATCCTCCTTACACTAGATTAGGTGGATGGATGCATATTTTAAGGGCCAACCAGTCTACCATTTTTTCTCCATTTCCACCACCGTCATTACAACCATCCTGTTACAAGGTATCATTATGTGTTCCAAGTGCTCTAGCAATAAATAGCCTCTTAGCCGGTTAATCTCTGCATCCACCATGCTCCCTTATGTCTAGTTCTCTACTCTTCAGCCTGAATGATCTTTTTAGTGTGTAATGCTCTCCAAGTTAAAATATTCAATAGTTCCCCATTACTTTTTAGATAAAGACCAAAATCATCCCAAGCTGACAAAGTCTTGCCCCTACCTAACTCTCTATCCTAATTTTACTTTTTTTTTTTTTTTTGCCTTTTGTAAGCACTCCAGCTGGAGAATTTTAGTCTCTTGTAGGTGCCATGCTTGTTACAACTGGTCTCTGTGTACAAGATAGTTTCTTCAAGGAAGGCTCTTTCTTCCCTAATTAACGTTACTCTGTGACCTCCAGATCTAAGGTAAATCAGCACATCCTTAAGGAGGCCTTTGCTGACCTTCCTGTCTTGGCCAATTATCTCATATGCTTTCTTGCGGCATCTGCCCTTTAGGGATTCTAGTTTGCAGAGTTGCAATTTTATATTTGTTTCATCATTTGATTAATGACGGCCTTTCCCACTACATGGTCCATATCACATGAACGGGAACTGTCTGTTTTTACTCACATTAAATTCCTTCCATCTGGCATAGGATTTGGTACATAGTAGGAGCTCAATAAATATTTGTTGAATAATGAATAAATGAAGCATTTATAATGTTCTTGGTATTATTCTAAGTGGTTTATACTTATTTTTTCCTTACAAAAATACTATGAGACAGGTAGATATAGATAGATCTGTCAGTTAGGATAAGCTAAGCAATGCTGTGGTAACAGATAAACCCTAAATCCAGTGGCTTAAGATGACCTCAACGAAGGTTTGTTTCTTGCTTATGCTTCATGTACAATTATGGTTAACAGGTGGGAGGCCTCATAGTAGTTACTCAGTTATCCAGGTCAGATGCCTATCTTACCACATTCTTCTACAATTATTGCATCAGGAAACACTACAACAAAGGGAAACTACCAGCAGTACAACATTGGCTGTTCTAGCGGAGATCTCATGGCCTTGAAGATGCTAAGAACCAGAGAGTACAACTACTGTCATAGCTTTCCCAGAAGAACCAGTTTTCTTTACAACATTGCTTGCTAGATGGTCTGAGCTCCTACATACACAACTGCCACCTGTCACTCCTAATGCCCACCTTACAAAATTCACACAAATGCATGATTTGTAAAATTTTAGATGATGGAGAATCACATTTTGGTTTTTAAATGCTTCTGTCAGAAGTTATTTACCTGGGCAAAGTAAGTCACGTGGCCGTGTTTAACAACAAGAGGCAGAGATGTATGCCTGATGCCTGACAGGAGAATCAGAATGTTGGTGATTAGATGAAATATTGGACTACCACATTTATAATTCCCAATTACAAATGAGTAAAAAGGCACACAGAGAGAAGCAACTTGTTTGAAAATAGGAGAGCCAGAGTTTGAATCTGGGAAGTTTGCCTTTCCCTCCCCGACCAAGAGCGCTATGTTATCCTTCTTTGTCTACATTGTGACCTAAAGAGTCATGGGAATTCTGGGAACAAATCGTTAACTATGTTTCTGTCATTGCTTTTGTTCTCAGAGGCGAGTGATGAAGCTGACTACTGCACTAGCCAGAGTTTTCCTCCCAGCAAATGTAATTGGAGCCTTTTTTTTTTTTTCAGGAAGACCAAGACTGGATATACCATATACCATGGCCAGATATATGGGCATGATATACCAGCAGACTCTCTTGCTCTCTGTTTGTTTGAAAAAGTTCATTTCTACCCTCTCCTTATATCAATGAACACTGTAGATAAAGAATGGTTTTGTCAAGCCTGTGTAGCCAAATGTTTCCCTAAAACATAAGTTTTAAACAAAGCAGATCTTATTAAAGGTTTTTCTGATTGTTCTCATGATTGGTTCTCAAGAGTCTGTTATGCTTTCGACTTTTCAATGAGAAAGACATTTCCTTGGGTAGTGTCACTTTGGAGCATTGAACAAGTTTAAGAACATGATGAATAATGATCTCTGAAACTCTTAGTTCATTTAAACTTCTCTGAAAATCAAATTCAAAACCAGCATTTATATAATACAATAAATCAAAAAAAGTTAATTATTTTTAACCATGAGACAAGGGGAGGAAGAGTGGGAAGGTGTGTGTTTTTATTAATCATGTACTGGCTTTTGAATAATGTATAAAATAAATTTGTAATTTTGACATGACTTACTAGGATTTATTTTGTCAATTATTAGAAAATACTTTATTTCAAAAGATAGAATTTTAAGCAAAGAACTATATAAATCTGGCTAATCCCAATCTCAATTATTTAAGGATATGATTTGGTATATATTCAGTGAACATTTTATAAACATTAATATTTCACCAAATTAGTCATTTTATCTGCTAACATTATCTTCTATGCTCACATTAATTTTCTTACTTTTCTTTCCATGATAACAAATAGAGATGAATTATAATTACTCCTACATAAAATGTTTATCAAATGGAGTTTGTTGCCTATTTTAGAAATGCAGATATTACAGTAATTGAATAATACATCCGGGACATATTTTCACTAGAGATAGAAAAAGAATAAATAATGTTTAGTAAAATAAAGTAATGCTGAAGAAATTGTTTGCATATATGAGCTTATTCACCGCCAGCATACTTTTTCTTTTTTAGATCTGAATTCATACTTTAAAAATGTATATTTTCAATAGACCAAAGTGTACAATAGTCATTTATTTATTTTTAAATATTTATCCTTAGGTATATGCTATATAACAATTAACAAAAACTCACAAAGGACTAACATAGTTCTGCAATAGGAGCTTAACCTGGGCTTCAGTGGTTGTTGCTTCATGGAAAAAAAAAAAAACGGGCAAAAGTGCCATTCTCCTTGGAGAGTCATGGGAAGAGAAATATACTGTAGAGAGCAGGTTGCCCCTTCTGAATGGCACTGTCATGCTTTGGTATTCCAGAATTCTGGCACGTTTAAATCTAGAAATCATCTAGAGAGACATATGAGCATCTTACCCAAGCAGGATAATCTCCACTCTCTGCCATGGATCCTGAATTTGAATATATCTCTGCAGAACATTTGACTATTTAACCATGTAAGAAAGCTGTTTATAAAAAATATAGCATAGGGACACAGGGTGGCTGAGTTGGTTAAGCAACTGCTTTTGGCTCGGGGCATAATCTCAGGATCCTAGGATCAGAGTCCTTCATTGACTATTTAACATTTGACTATTTAACCATGTAAGAAAGCTGTTTATAAAAAATATAGCATAGGGGCACAGGGTGGCTGAGTTGGTTAAGCATCTGCTTTTGGCTCGGGGCATAATCTCAGGATCCTAGGATCAGAGTCCTTATTGGGCTCCCTGCTCAGTGGGGAATCTGCTTCTCCGGCTCCCTCCCCACCCCACTCATGCTCTCTCTCTCTCTCAAATATATAAAATCTTTAAAAAAATAAAAAAATTCACAAATAAAACTAGTGTTTTATAGATTTTAAAGAGAAACTTAACCTCATCTTCTCTAATATTATTAAGTCTCTTCTATCTCCTGAAACAAATACCCGAGAAGACGTTTACAATATTCTTCTGTTTTGTCACCTTACACTGCTAGCCTCTATTTTTGTTTAGCTCAAGACTTCCCTTTCTAATACTATTTGCTTGCCAGCATGTCTATTCCTCATCTGTCTCTCTCTGTGTCTCTATTATATCTCCTTTCACATGACACTAGACTCTGCAAAGCCCCTTGGAAATGAGAACACTTCCTGTTAAGTGATCCTGGGGTATGTAGAATGTAAAGACAACCAAGAACAAGGTAGTGTGTCCTCTTATAATGACACATAAAAGCCATAAAACACCAGAGCAAAGGAGGGGGTGCGAGTGGGAGAAGAGGGTGGTGAGTTTTGCCATGTGCTGTTTCTCTGCAGATCTGTCACTTCTGGCCCCTTGGCCAATCTGCACTTAATTACCTGTTCCTGTTCTATACCCCAGACGGCCAGCAGTGTGGCCTGTCTATTCCCATTCCCTCTGTGAGGCCAGCTCTGGGGCTGAGCTGATGCATTACAAATGCCTTGTGGACCAAACAATGTATGTGTCTGATGGGATTTTCCCTAAGCGGTCAGGATGCCAACTACAGTCCTGATCATTTTAAATGGCTTGTGATCTGAGGATAGGGAGATGCTCATTAGCGGCCGTAGGAGACCAATATCAGGAACAGATTGAACCAAGTCGCTCTGCCAACACAAGCATTAATAGAGGGGACTGTGTCAATAAAAGTTCTCAAGATGAAGCCATTGAATGAGGCACTTATGGACGATTATAAACATTTTGCCCCGTGGTGACTCTCCTCTATCAAACCTGCTCCGAGCCTGATAAGCGCTGCCTCTTTAGGGGTCATTAATTTCCCTGAAAATTTAAACAGCTGTCACTTGTGATCCTCCTCAGGTGCTCATGTGGGAGAGATTAGCCTGTGTTTATAAGCCGGTCTGTTCATTAAGCGCCTGCCGGTGTGGAACCCCCTCCACAGGCCTGCAGATCGCCCACAGATAATTGGGGGCAGCCGCGAATTACACAGAGGCGCTGCAGGCAGCAAGAATGGTGTGGTCTTATTAATATCAGCTGGGGAGAATGCACCATTTTAATGATTTCCAATAAACCAAAGCAAGCCCTGAGAGCCTCACAAGCATTTGGGCATTGACAGTTAAAGAGACTGCACAGGTTTGGGTTTCCTGAAGGTTACTATCAACTTTTTCATTAACGTTTGAAAATCTTGGTTTAACCCTTTGCAATGAAGTGATTCTTCCATAGTCGGCTTCCAAGTTGAAGTTACTTCTGATGCTTTTAATGCCTGCTAAATCTGGTAGATTTAATGGCTGTTAGAGTAGAAAAAGATACTTCGTGATGGTACACGGCTCCACGTGGAGGAAGTACGTTTGGCTGTTCTATCTAAATAGGATACTTGTGTTTTACATAGCATTCTCCAATTATATAATCTTTTAATGAAATTTGGTGTATTTCTGTATTCTGTGACATTAGTTAAGTTCTTGCAAACTAATGAAGTGTTATATTTTAACATTCTAAAAATATTATTTATTTGATGGAGAGAGAGCACAAGCAGGGGGAGCAACAGAGGGGGAGGGAGAAGCAGGCTCTCCACTGAGCAGGGAGCCCCACAGGGGGCTTGATCTGGACCTTGGGATCATGACCTAAGCTGAAGGTAGATGCTTAACCAACTGAGCCACCCAGGTGTCCCTATTTTAACATTTTTAACAGGAATTAGAACTTATTGGGGCACCTGCATGACTCATTCAGTTAAGCATATGACTCTTGATTTTGGATCAGGTCATGATCCCAGGGTCCGAGGATTGATTATCTTCAGGTTCCATATTCAGCAGGTATTCTGCTTGAGGATTCTCTTTCCCTCTCCCTTTGCCCCTTCCCTTGCTCACTCTCTTTTTCTCTCTCTAAAATAAAAGTAAATCTTAAAAGAGAAACTTGCTGAAAATTTTGTTTGGAAGGACTTTAAATAGAATGGACAATACCATTTTCAGTCTGATAAGCATAAGGGTAAAGGAAAGATCTAGGGAAATTTTAAAAATAGACACATTTATTTATTTATTTATTTAGCAACAAAATCCTTTAAGAGTAGAAACAGTTTCAAATTTCTTTTTCAAAATTCCATCTCCATTGCAAGACTTGCTTTGGAAAAGTAGCCATTCACACTCATTGTTGAAACATCTGACTTTAAATCCAATAGAAGACTTAGATGTGTTTATATTTTTTAAAAAATTCTTCTTGGGAGGATACTATGGGCAGTTATTATAATTGCACTACAAAGCTTGGCAAATTTTGCACAATTAAAAGAAATGTATTCTACCTCCAAGCTCAACAGTTCTCTTTAAGAACTTTGCCATGAGCTAACCAGCACAACTTTGAGGTACAATTTTCCTGATCTTTTTCTACCCAATTGAGAATATTCTAAATATTCTATTGTTTTTTAAGGTCTCAACTCTATAAAACTTGTCATAATATTGACATCCTATGGCCTGAAGGGCATCTCTGGCTTTGACTTCTTTCCTACCTGCTTGGCCTCTGAGTGATGCAGGAAGCCGTCCCTTGTAGGGTGCTATCTCTGTAAGCTTAACTTTGAATCCATTTCTTATAGTCTTGTCAATGCGCTGGTTGTAGCAATGGTTATATTACATAGTTGTGTAAAGCATTATTTTAGTAAAGAATTTTTATACTGTTGAGGACCTACCTTCTTTGTTTCATCTCTTCTTTGAAAACTGATGAATAAAGCAGTTCTTTGTGCATTTTACCTAAATGAAATCTGACGGATGCCATAAATGGAGACATGTGGGGACATCACTGTGTTCATCCAACTTATAGCAAACCTCACATACTTGATAATTTGATCTAATGCTTGTTTTGCCAAATCTTCAGCTATTTTTAATGTACTGTCTAAATCTACTTGTTGATAAAGGAATGTTTTGTAGTTTGTCAGTACACTGACTTTTATAAATTAGAGCAGATATTTTTTACTATGAAGAGAGTTTCTCCAATGGGATGTGTCTTGCATTATTAACTAAGGAAACACAGAAGTGATTCCTAAATATTTATCACTTCATTTGGTAAAATGTTTTAAATTGCTGGCTTGAGTGTAGCATGGTTTTAAACACCAATGGAATAAAATGACTATGCTGTATTTTACATGCTTCTATTAAAACTGCTTGCTTCTTATAATCGTGAGTTACTATCTTATGGTACAATGTGCTCTCATTGATAAAAGTTATGGCTGTTCATTGTTAAAAATAGTGAAGGTAAATTCGTATTGCAAATAGTATTCTTGATTAATTTTGAAGTTTTCAGACTGAGATTCTTTTATACATGACTAGATGACTTTTTAAGTGTATAATATGGTTGGCAAAAATGTGAACTAGGAGTTAAGACATTAGTTTTGCCATTTTTCTAGGGGTTTGCTTTGTGTTTAAATTACTCGCATTTTTTGATCTGTGGATTATTTGTAGAAACTTTTTAATCCACTTGACATTTTGTAAGGGTAATTTGATTTTAAACCCATTAATTGGTTAACCCATTTAGTTGGATCCACAAAAAGTACAACATAGTAGAACCCACTGGAAACAAGCCCATGAGGCAGTATATCACTGTTACCCCTGACATGTTTTCAAATGGCTTCTCTCTTTTCCAGATACCTTCCTCACTGCATGTGGCAGAGGGCTCTGACATACAGACTGAATGAAGGAAGTGGTGTTGATCTGTGTTATAAAGCTTACTTTCTTGTTGTGTAGATAAAATATAAAGTTCTTATATTTTTCCCCATACCATGATAAATTATCGTCCATTAATGCCACTTTGGGGGATACTTCAATAGTATCTTTGTCTCACATTCTTTGATCTGGCTCTGGCTAACATAGTCTTTGTGACAGGATGGGCAATGATATGAATTCACTTAGTGGCTTTCTGTCTTTCGGGTCAACTTTGACCTTAGGAGATAAAAGTACATAATCGCAAGGTAAGTCTCTGGTGATACTCCTATTACTGTATCCAAAATGATTAAAAAAAAAAAAGGTTGGGGTTTTAAAGCATTTATTATTGGAATATTTATAAATTATATATTTAAAACATTTATTATTTATTATTGGAAGGTACAGTAAACATAGTGAGATGCTGTATATTCCATGAATATACTTGTGAGGGAGAAGCTTGGATTTCCAGGGAGCCAGTGACTTCTGTGCCCTTTCATTTTGTTTACTTTAATGAACAAGGAGTAGAAGAAAACCCCAGACTCACTGAAAGACTCCCTTTTAAGTAAAATAGGGCTTTTATAAAATATGGCTACTGTAAAGGAAATGATCTGAGATTCAAGTGTGTATACAAAATATCTTAATCTTTAAAAAGTGCAATTCAATTAGTAACTAAACTGTTTAGCATATTTAAAGAACAGAAATTTTAAAAAAAGATGTCCTTGTTCACCCCGAGGGATATATTGGTAAGGCAGAAAACTGCTCTGGAGGAATGAACCTATATCCAGAGGGTTAGAAGGAAACAACTGGATTTGTATTTGGAAATATTTCTCACTAATATGCTTTTACCAGATATATTTTATGGGCTCTCACCTCAGCATAGTATTTTATGTCTGTAAAAATCAGAAATTATCAGGGCCAAAAAATATTATATAAACTTATAGTCAAAGCTAACAAATAAGCAAAATGTACTAGATCCATCATTTATGTGAACTATCCCTTTCTTGGAAAGTTTCTAATACTTCCTGTAAGTAGTCATAATTCAAAATGTCAAGTCATGTGGTGCTGGCAAATATCCACATTGAATCTGTTTCATTTTTTCTTTCCATTTGTTTTTTGTTTGGATTCTCTTTTGATGACATTTATTGCTTCATAAAGCTTATGCTCTTCTTTCTCTTATAATTGCTTTGTTCTTCATGTTTTTGTTTCTCTGAAGAGAGAAGACAATGTGGGAAGGCACAGAACAGCGCATAGGGTTTTAAATATGGATAGATCAGGGTTTACCTTTGCCTCATTTTAGTTTCTCCTAAATCATACTGAGAAAATTGTATGTGTGCCTCAGTTTTCTTACCATGAAAGGCGATTCTGTTATTTGGGATAAAGGTTTGGGTGCATGTAACCAAGACCAAAATAAGAGGGACTTACACTAAATAGAAATTTATTCCCCATTCATACAGAGCCTGGGCTGATATGGTGACATTGCTCTGGGAGATCATCAGGGTTCCATGAGATGTTAGAGTTCCAGGTTCTTACTATCTTATGGTTTTAATATCTCTAGGCTATCATCCCCATTCACATGATCAGAATGACTTATTCCTACCACTGCTGAATTCCAGCTATAAGGAAAGGGAATACAACCCGGAAGTTATTCACTTTGCTTCTACTCACATTCCCTTGGCCATATATAGCTGCAAGGGAGCCTGGGAACTGTAGTCTTTATTTTGGATGTCCGTGATTCCTGGTTAAAAACTGGGGTTTTCTGCATCAGGCTCTCTGCTCAGCGGGAAGCCTGCTTCCTCCACTCTCTCTGCCTGCCTCTCTGCCTACTTGTGATCTCTGTCTGTCAAATAAATAAATAAAATCTTAAAAAAAACAAACAAACTGGGGTTTCATTATTCTAGAAGAAAGAGTAAATAGCTATTGGAGTTTAACTAGCACTATCTGCCATAGGTGGGGTTGACTTATATGTTAGCCAGTAGGCACAGTGCCTGATGCTCACAATACTTTCAGGGACCTAAGAATTTTTTAAATTTTAATTTCCTTTAAAATAAGAAAGAAAATGAATGTAATGGTGAATGTTAATGGTACCAGCCTGGATTATATTTGTCTTTATTCCAATGCAGCCATTGTGTGTGTGTATGTATGTATGTATGTGTGTGTGTGTATATATATATATATGTGTGTGTATATATATATGTATATATATATAGTAAATATGAATTATATATATATATGAATTTTTCTTACAGAGGAAGAAGACCACAAAGGAAAAAGTCCCTATGGCCCACAGAAGTCATGATGTAGACTAACCATAAGGATGATAACCAACAGGACTCCCTTTTCTCCACATCCTTGCTAGCACTTGTTATTTCTTGTCTTTTTGATTCTATCCATTCTGACAGGAGTAAGGTTGGTATCTTGTGATTTTGGTTTGCATTTCACTGTTGATTAATGATGTTGCATATCTTTTCTTTTTTTAAAAAATATTTTATTTATTTATTTGACAGAGAGAGATCACAAGTAAGCCAAGAGGCAGGCAGAGAGAGAGAGAGAGAGAGGGGAGGAAGCAGTCTCCCTGCCAAGCAGAGAGCCTAATGCGGGACTCTATCCCAGGACCCTGAGATCATGACCTGAGCTGAAGGCAGAGGCTTAACCCGCTGAGCCACCCAGGCACCCCTGTTGTGTATCTTTTCATGTGCCTTTTGGCCATCTGTATATCTTTACTGGAAAAATATCTATTCAGGTCCTCTGCTGATTTATTTTTTAAAGATTTATGTATGTATGTATGTATTTATTTATTTTAGGGAGAGCATGAATATGCCTGTGGGGGAGGAGCAGAGGGAGAGAGAAACCTAAGCAGTGTAGAGCCTGATGCAGGACTTGATATCGTGACCCTGAGATCACAACCTGAGCTGAAACTAAGAGTTGGTTATTTAACCAACTGTGCCACCAAGGTGCCCCAGTCCTCTGCCTATTTTTTAATTGGTTTTTTATTTTTTTGTGTGTTGAGTTGTATAAATTTTTTTATATATTCTGAATATTAACCCCTTATCACATAGGTCATTTGCAAATATCTTCTCCCATTCAGTAGGTTGTCTTTTCATTTCGTTGATGGTTTCTTTTGCTGTACAGATGCTTTTCAGTTTGATGTAGTCCCAATAATTTATTTTTACTTGTTTTTCTTGCCTTAGGAGACGTACCTAGAAACATGTTGCTATGGCCAAAGTAAAAGAAATTATTGCTTATCTTCTCTTCTAGGATTTTCCTGGTTTCAGGTTTCACATTTAAGTTTTTAATCCATTTTGAGTTTATTTTTGTGTATGGTGTAAGAAAGTGGTCCAGTTTCACTTTTTTGCCTGCAGCTGTCTAGTTTCCCCAACACCATTTTTTGAAGAGACTGTCTTTTCCCCAGCGTCCATTGTTGCCCCCTTTGTCATAGATAAATTGACCATATAACTGTGGTTTTATTCCTGGGCTTTCTATGCTGTTCTATTGATCTATGTGTCTGTTTTTATTCCTGTACCATACTTTTGACTATTATAGTTTTGTAGTGTATTCTAAAACCTGGAATAGTGATATTCCAACTTTGTTCTTCTCAAGATTGCATTGGCTATTTGGTATCATTTGTGGTTCCCTACAAATTTTAGTATTATTTTTGATCTCTGATAAATGCCATTGGTATTTTGATAGGGATTAACACTGAATCAACAGATTGTTTTGAGTACTATGAATATTTTAAAAATATTAATTATTCCAATCCATGAGCATGGAGTACCTTTCCATTTGTTTGTATCATCTTCAATTTCTTTCTTCAGTGTCATATAGTTTTCAGAGTACAGGTCTTTCACCTCCTTGTTTGAATTTATTCATAGGTCAATGAGCATATGGAGAAAAGGGGACCCTGGTACACTATTGGTGGGAATGTATGTTGGTGCAGGCACTCCAGAAAATAAAAAGTATTGAAGAGTTCCCCAGAAAATTAAAAATGGACATACCATATGACCCAGTAATTCCACTACTGAGTACTTACCAAAAAATAGTGAAAGCAGTACTTTGGAAAATTGTATGCATCCCCTATATTTACTGCAGCATTATTTACAATAGCCAAGACATAGAAGCAACCCAAGCATCCATCAATAGATGAATAGATGAAGAAGATGTCTATCCCTAACTCTATTTATATATCTATATAAATTTATATATTTATACATCTATATTATTTATCATCTATCTAAATATATATATGTGTGTGTGTACAGACACACACACACACACACACACACACACACACACACACACATTGGCATATTATGCAGCCATAAAAGAGAGATCTTGTCATTTGTGACAACATGGATAGACCTAGAGGGTATTATGCTAAGTGAAATAAGTCATACAGAGAAGGACAAATACCATATGACTTCAGTTATATGTGGAATCTAAAAAACAAATGGATAAACAAATCAATAAAAAGCAGAATCAGACCATACATACAGAGAACAAACTGATGGTTGCCAGGGGCAGAGGAGTGCATTAGACAAAATGGGTGAAGGGGAGAAGGAGATACAGGCTTCCAATTGTGGAATGAGTAAGTCACGGGGATGAAGGGCACAGCACAGGGACTATAGTCAGGGAGACTGTGATAGCATTGTAGGGGCGACAGGCGGGAGCTACACTGGTGGCAAGCACAGCGTAATGTGTAAACTTGTTGAGTTACTATGTTGTACACCTGAAACTAATGTGACATTGCGTGTCAACCATACTTCAATTAAAAAAAAAAAAGAAGTTATTTCTATGCATATCACTGTTGCAACCTGGCCTTGTACTCTCTGGGCCTAACAGATGTTTAAAAAAAAAAAAAAAGAGTCTCTGCTTTCAAAGCTTAACAAATTCACTTTTTTTCTGGTCTTTTTCTGGCAACCAAATAGTATTTAACAGTTTTACCAGCTCTAACCAATCCCTTCCAACTAGGCAAGGATGGCTGTTTTTTTTGGCCTGACTGTTTGGAATCATCTGCATGAATTTGGTTGGTTGAAAATATGTTTGACAGTTGAGTCCCTCTTCTCCCTGCCTTGGCACTATAGAGAGAGCTTGTTAAGTTCTTCTGTGTGAGCATGTTGGCACCCAGAGCATGTTTATTTGTACATGTCACAGGGATCTTATTCAATAATTTATTACTTTGATTCCTTAAGTAGACACTTGTGACCTGATTTAGGATTCCTCTAAATGGACTTAACCAGTTAAACTCAGGAAATAAACTTTCTCTCATATTAGGTTAGGTTTAGAAAATGTTTGTATTAGTTCTTAAGTATTTGACGTGGTATAGAATATAGCACACAGAACACAAAGGCAGGATTAAACAAACTGAAGGCTCTTTTGTTTTCACTAATTTTTCACTGAAGCCTTTCACTAGATGTAAATGTTCTTGAATGATAGGGACTCCACTTCATCATGAATATGATTTCCCAGTTGATAGGTTAATGTTGCCTTCTTATATTAATTAATATTCAAATTTAATTTTGTGTTTCCTTCTTTGCATCTATAAGGTAAGAAATTATCTTCCCATAGATTACTACTATTAACACCCTTCTTCCTAATCATTTCTTAGATTGTATAAATCGATATAGTGGGGATGAATCTTCATCTACAAAACTACAAAACTGAGTGTAAAGAATATAACATTCAAAGTTTTATATAATTCAGCTATCTATTTTGAGCTCTCTTTCTATTATAGTGGGGTAGAATAATTATTTCTATTAACTTGGGATTGCCCTATCCTTCACATTTCTTTAGAGTATATATCTAAGAATATATTTAAGATTTTAGAGAAGAAATGCAGTGTCAAGACGTTGGGAGAGGGGATCCATGTGGTCTCTCTATCATATTTCCATGGAGATAGCAAGTGAGATATGCACTCTCCTAATTGGTCCTAAGTTATCATTCCATGTGATTTGCTGCCAAGATGTCCAGAGCTCCCTAGGCATACCTGCTTTGGCTCTGAGGGTTCTCTTTCCTGCTTCTGTATTACTCATAGGAGCACGAATCTTCCTATTTCTCTTTGCCAGGCTGAGACATTGGCGTCTCTGTGAGGCTGTTTGTGGTCTCTTAAACTGGAGGTGTCATAGAGCCTTTCTTTTCCTGGGTACTTGTCTGCCAAGAGAAATTAGGGGAGAGAGAGCGAGAGATTACTGATTGGTGTATCCATAAATAATTCTCAGAGAAAGGAAGATAGTTTGTGGTTCCTGGAAGCTTTTTCTGGGAACCAGGTACCTTTTGTTTCGGTGTTTCATAAAAATATCCCAGGTCTTTTCTACCTTCCTTGCACTCTTCTCTGGGAAGCAGGGCATAAAATCTAATCTCTGGGATCTAGGGAGATTTTTGCTCTTATTAGACCTTCCTTTTCTCTTTATCTCCCCTTCTAGAAAACATTTTTCTAGTCTGGATAAACATTAGATTACCTTCAGTTTTAAATCTCTTTTTATCAGAGACTAGGAAAAACTTGCCTTAAATCAAACCCAAAGTCAAGGAAGACAGGGAAGACTGTCTGCTCAGATTAGGGGAAAGAAAAGTGAGAAATACCAGAAGAAAAATGGAACATGGGTGAGTATCACAGAAATGTGATCCTACCTTAATTTTACCTGTGCAAGTTCTCACTATCTGAACCCTCTCACAAGAAAACTAAGGTCTTCTCTATTTTTTCTGCAGTTTCCTTGAAAATGAACACAGTTGACTCAATCACCCAAGTGATGATTTTCTAAGCACCCTGCCTCTCTTTTCTTCTTCATACTACTTTCTTCACTTAAAAAAAAAAAAAAATACTCCACCAGTGTGTGGTGGAAGGAAAATAAAGTAGAACAAATATTTGAATCACTAGTAGTTTTTTGTTATAAGCCTAACATGAAGAAATACAAATTGTTGTCGGCATTTGGTACATTCTGTGAATTTCTCCAACCTAAACTATGCTTTTTCTGAGACTTGACTATAGATACACAGGTAAATAATCTGTCTATCTCTCTGTCTGTCTCTGTCCTCCCTCCCCTTTTCTTTCACTTTACTTAAGAGGGCAAGTATAGAGAATAAATATGATCCTCAGCTCTAATGTGCTCATGGTTGACATCATTGGTCAGTGTTAGTAGTCTGTCGTACTGACTCTGGTGACTGACTTTTTTCAACATCCTGCTCCATACTGTCATTAACCATCAAGATGACATACAAGGTAAAATCCATTTGATAACATTTCCTAGTAGTTAAACATGTATGCTTTGATATCAGTTTGCCTGGGTTCAAGTCCCAGCTCTACCACTCATGAACTGGAGAAATGACTTGGCCAAGACATTTAGGTTTCCTAGCCTCAGTTTTTTATGGGCTAATAATAATACCTACCTGAAAAGTTACTGCAAAAATTAAATGAACTACGCTATGTAATGAGTTTAGAGTATGGCCTAGCACTTAATACATGTTAGCTTTTATTATTGTGATTACTATTATTATTCATATGAAGTGTTTTTATTTGGAATATCCAGAGAAATGTTGACCTGTGATCCCAAATCTGTGAAAATTCCCTTGGCCTACAATTTCTTAAATTAAAAATAAGTTTTATGGTTTCTTTGGAAGATTATGTGAGTAACCATTCCTGGAATCCTTGAATGGGCGGGCAGATTGGCTGGACAAGTTAACGATTAGAGCTGAAACGAAAGAGGTCATTGTCTATACTGCACCATTTTATTTGGTGCTGGTTAATTGTACCATGTGGGCAAAGAATCTTGTTTTATTTTCTTTTGCTTTTAAATATCTGAAGAATCCATAGTGGAAGGAAGCCTTATCTAATTTGAAACTTTTCCTCATTCTGGCAGAATTGGATAGGTTCTATGTCCAGCACCAGAAGTTATAGTTGAAGTGCTCAGACTAGAAGAGTGAGCTTTTCTTCTGTGGGAAATCAATCTTAAAAGGGTAATTTAAAGGGAAGACAAAGGGAAGACTGGCAGAGATACACATATACACTTAGGGACAGATGGATTGAATCTGTACTTGCATTGGTAGCCAATTAGGTAAGAGAAAACTTCTGCTTTGAGTGTTTTAGCTTCAAAAACTTGATCTAACGGAAGTTTGACTATAGTAACTGAAATTAGAAATAGAAGTATACTGCCATGTTGTCACTGGAAACTGGAAACTGATGTGGCTTTTCATTCCTCTAAGTTTTATTGTGCCCATTTTTTTTGTGGGGAGAGATAAATGAAATTTAAATATATTGGGTTATTAGCAAATAAGTTATAAAAATTTCAGTTAGGAGGAGTCCCAGGGTTGATCACACTAAAGTGAGCAATTAATTAATTAATTAATTATTCATCAATATTCATTAATTAGTCCCAGTTATTTGTGAAAAATCATTAGGTATTAGAATGGTATAGTAGAAAGTTTACCTTAAAACTAGTCTAGATCACTTAAGCATTAATTAATTGATTAGTTAATTAATAAAATTATTAATGGTTTAATAATTAAAGTTATAAAAATAATTCTAAAAATTAAAAATTATTTAAAATAATAAAATAATTTATTAATAATAAAAGAGCATGTGTCATTTCTTGACACTGGATGAAAAAATTAAATATGGTCTGAATGACAATAGTGAGTAGAGAATACAAAACTGGAGCTCAGGAGTGCCTGGGTGGCTCACATCTGCCTTCAGCTCAGGTTATGATCCTGGGGTCCTGGGATTGAGCTTCACATTGGGCTCCTTGCTCAGCAGAAAGCCTGCTTCTCCCTACACCTGTTACTCTGCTTACTTGTGCTCTCCTATCTCTCTGTCAAATAAATGAATAAAATCTTCAAACAAACAAACAAACAAACAAATTGGAGCCCAGAAGAGAGATGAGAGCTAGTCATGTGTAATAGCTTCACTGGCTTAAGGTGGAAGTGGAAGGAGAAAGAAAGGACATAGACAAGGATGGAACATCAACATTCAAAGAAAGCTAGAAGGAAAGAAGTCAGCACTAATGGAACACATGTCAAAGAAGTGGCAGAAAGCTGGCTGAGGGGGAGGGCTTTGACGTTGAGAAAGTGGGGCTTCTGGTTCAAGGTTACAGATTGGAGAGACATATATCTCTTTTCCTTCTATAAATCCCATTGAAATAAATTCTCAAAGTACTAGGGGTAATAAATTTATAGCAGTTCTCAAATGTAAGCCATTAATTTTGATGAATTTCTGAAAATATGGAAGATATATGGTATATTAAGAAATACAGGAACAGGAGCACAGCCCAGTTGTACACACACATGCACAGAGGCTGCCATGGAGATAGAAACCATGCTCCCTGATGGCAGTGCCTCGGAAATGCTCCCAACCTGGAGATAAAAGGTCCAGTTTTGGGAGTGGGTAAGGGTTAGAGATCAGGGGTGGTGCTTCTTGCTTGAACATCTGTTCAAGTTACCACTTATTCTAGTGCTACTTGCCAAAAAAAATTGGTTTGGGATTCCCAGAATAAGCTTTCTGCTCTCTACTCATGCCGTTTAAAGGAAAGTTGTTTGTGGGCTCAGAGCTTATGGTCCACACTTCTCAGTGAAGGGAGTCCTGGTAAGGAACAGAATATATGTTGGTAGAAGGAACCCAGGCCAGAGAATGTCCCAAGTAAGCTATACTTCAGTTCATAATTTTTATTTATTTATTTAATTCTTAAAAAAATTGTTATTCTCATTTAAAAAAAAATTTTAATTTAATTTTTTCAGTGTTCCAAGATTCATTGTTTATGTACCACATGATTTTTAAATAGATAAATATATTAGAGGGAAATTAATCACACCACACACACACACACACACACACACACTCACTCACACACTCTCTCTCTCTCTCAGTATGAACCAAAGACTCCTGAAACAGGTTTAATTCTGAACAGAGAACATAATTTTATGTCTTCATAGTTACTAAAGAACAAGAAGGACTTATTAGAAATTTTAAATACAATGTCTGAAATTGAGAAAAATTAAAAAGAAATTCTGAAAAACCTGAGGAAATTTAGATACCAGGCTAAAAGAAAAATAAGAACATGTAGGAGAAAATTTTGAAGTCTTAGAGGATCCATCCAGGGGAGCTATGCATGCTCCTTTGTTTGCAACCTAAAACTAAATGCCCAGGCAAACTACCAATCAAGAGTCCAGGTAAACTAAGCACATTTTAGCTAGGCAAGACAGAAAATTTTACTAGACAATCCTCTTTGACGGTCTTGCTTACTATTTATCCAACAAAATAACAGAGGAACTCGAGGAAGGGAAAAAGTGAGACCATAAAACAAAACATTTAATCTATTGTATTATGTTTATGTAGAAGATTTTCCCTGTCTTTAGGAAATATATACTATATATATAAATATATACTATATTATATGTTATACATATAATATATATTTATTATATATAAATATATACTATATATATACTATAATATTCAGAAATGATGGAACAAGCCAGCAACTTACTTTCAAAGCATTTAGAAATAAAGTCTTCTTCTGATCCAAGAGCATGGAATGGTCTTCCATCTTTTTGTGTTTTCTTCAATTTCTTTCATGAGTGTTCTGTGGTTCCTTGAGTACAGATCCTTTACCTCTTTGGTTAAGTTTATTCCTAGTTATCTTATGGTTCTTGGTGCTATAGTAAATGGAATCGATTCTCTAATTTCCCTTTCTGTATTTTCATTATTAGTGTATAAGAAAGCCACTGATTTCTGTACATTGACTTTGTATCCTGCCATGTTGCTGAATTGCTGTATGAGTTCTAGTAGTTTGGGGGTGGAGTCTTTTGGGTTTTCCATATAAAGAATTATGTCATCTGCAAAGAGAGAGAGTTTGACTTCTTCATTACCAATTTGGATATCTTTTATTTCCCTTTGTTGTCTGATTGCTGTTGCTAGGACTTCTAATACTATGTTGAACAAGAGTGGTGAGAGTGGACATCCTTGTCATGTTCCTGATCTCAACGGGAAGGACGCAAGCTTTTTCCCATTGAGGATGATATTTGTTGTGGGTATTTCATAGATAGATTTGATGAAGTTCAGGAATGTTCCCTCTATCCCTATACCTTGAAGCATTTTAATCAGGAACAGATGCTGGATTTTGTCAAATGCTTTTTCTGCATCAATTGAGAGGACCATGTGGTTCGTCTCTCTTCTCTTATTAATTTGTTCTATCACATAGTTTGATTTGCGAATGTTGAACCATCCTTGTAGCCCAAGGATGAATCCTACCTGGTCATGGTGGATAATCTTTTTAATGTGCTGTTGGATCCTGTTTGCTAAGATCTTGTTAAGAATCTTAGCATCCATATTCATCAGTGATATTGGTCTGAAATTCTCCTTTTTGCCTGGTTTGGGGATCAGGGTAATGCTGGCTTCATAGAAAGAGTCAGGAAGTTTTCCTTCTGCTTCAATTTTTTGAAACAGCTTCAGGAGAATAGGTGTTATTTCTTCTTTGAAAGTTTGGTAGAATTCCCCAGGGAATCCGTCAGGTCCTGGGCTCTTGTTTTTTGGTAGGTTTTTGATCACCGCTTCAATCTCGTTACTAGACATTGGTCTATTCAGGTTGTCAATTTCTTCCTGATTCAATTTTGGGAGTTTATAGTTTTCCAGGAATGCATCAATTTCATCTAGGTTGCTTAGCTTCTTGGCATATAACTGTTGATAATAACTTCTGATGATTGTTTCTACTTCCTTGGTGTTCATTGTGACCTCTCCCTTTTTATTCATAATTTTATGTATTTGAGCTTTCTCTCTTTTCTTTTGGATTAGTGTCGCCAATGGTTTATCTATCTTATTGATTCTTTCAAAAAACCAGCTTCTAGTTTCATTGATACATTCTACTGTATCTCTGGTTCTACCTCATTGATCTCTGCTCTAATCTTGATGATTTCCCTTCTTAGGTGTGGAGTTGGTTTAATTTGTTATTGATTCTCCAGTTCTTTAAGGTATAGAAACAGCTGGTGTATTCTGGATTTTTCCATTTTCTTGAGAGAGGCTTGGATGGCTATGTATTTCCCTCTTAGGACCGCCTTTGCTGTATCCCATAGGTTTTGGATCGGAGTGTCTTCATTGTCATTGGTTTCCATGAATTGTTTCAGTTCTTCCTTGATCTCCTGGTTGATCCAAGCATTCTTAAGCAAGGTGGTCTTTAGCTTCCAGGTGTTTGAGTTCCTTCGGAACTTTTCCTTGTGATTGAGCTCCAGTTTCAAAACATTGTGATCTGAGAATGTGAAGGGAATAATCTCAGTCTTTTGGTATCGGTTGAGTCCTGATTTGTGACCCAGTATGTGGTCTATTCTTGAGAAGGTTCCATGTGCACTTGAGAAAATGTCTATACTGCCTAGACCAATCTATACTTTTAATGCTATTCCGATCAAAATTCCACTGGTATTCTTCAAAGAGCTGGAGCAAATAATCCTAAAATTTGTATGGAATCAGAAGAGACCCCGAATTGCTAAGGAAATGTTGAAAAACAAAAATAAAATGGGGGGGCATCACGTTACCTGATTTCAAGCTTTACTACAAAGCTGTGACCACCAAGACAGCATGGTACTGGCATAAAAACAGACACATAGACCAGTGGAACAGAGTAGAGAGTCCAGATATGGACCCTCAACTCTATGGTCAATTAATCTTCGACAAAACAGGAAAAAATATACAGTGGAAAAAAGACAGTCTCTTCAATAAATGGTGCTTGGAAAACTGGACAGCTATATGTAGAAGAATGAAACTCGACCATTCTCTTACACTGTACACAAAGATAAGCTCAAAATAGATAAAAGACCTCAATGTGAGACAGGAATCCATCAGAATCCTAGAGGAGAACATAGGCAGTAACCTCTTTGATATAAGCTACAGCAACTTCTTCCAAGATATGTCTCCAAAGGCAAAGGAAACAAAAGCGAAGATGAACTTTTGGGACTTTATCAAGATCAAAAGCTTCTGCACAGCAAAGAAAACAGTCAACAAAGCAAAGAGGCAACCCACGGAATGGGAGAAGATATTTGCAAATGACAGTACAGACAAAAGGTTGATATCCAGGATCTATAAAGAACTCCTCAAACTCAACACACACAAAGCAGACAATCATATCAAAAAATGGGCAGAAGATATGAACAGACACTTCTCCAATGAAGACATATAAATGGCTATCAGACACATGAAAAAAGGTTCATCATCACTAGGCATCACGGAGTTTCAAATCAAAACCACATTGAGATACCACCTTACACCAGTTAGAATGGCCCAAATTAGCAAGACAGGAAACAACATGTGTTGGAGAGGATGTGGAGAAAGGGTAAGCCTCTTACACTGTTGGTGGGAATGCAAGTTGGTGCTGCCACTTTGGAGAACAGTGTGGAGATTCCTCAAGAAATTAAAAATAGAGCTTCCCTAGGACCCTGCAATTGCACCACTGGGTATTTACCCCAAAGATACAGATGTAGTGAAAAGAAGGGCCATCTGTACCCCAATGTTTATAGCAGCAATGGCCAAAGTCGCCAAACTGTGGAAAGAATCAAGATGCCCTTCAACGGACGAATGGATAAGGAAGATGTGATCCATATACACTATGGAGTATTATGCCTCCATCAGAAAGGACGAATACCCAACTTTTGTAGCAACATGGACGGGACTGGAAGAGATTATGCTGAGTGAAATAAGTCAAGCAGAGAGAGTCAATTATCATATGGTTTCACTTATTTGTGGAGCATAACAAGTAACATGGAGGACAAGGGGAGATGGAGAGAAGAAGGGAGTTGAGGGAAATTGGAAGGGGAGATGAACCATGAGAGACTATGGACTCTGAAAAACAATCTGAGGGTTTTGAAGGGGCGGGGGGTGGGAGGTCGGGGTACCAAGTGGTGGGTATTATAGAGGGCATGGATTACATGGAGCACTGGGTGTGGTGCAAAAATAATGAATACTGTTATGCTGAAAATAAAAAATAAATTTTAAAAAAAGAAATAAAGTCTTGTATTATATCTCCACAACTTTTCTGTAACTTTGTGATTATTTTGAAATGAAACAATTTTAAAAAATAAAACAAAGGGGCGCCTGGGTGGCTCAGTTGGTTAAACAGCTGCCTTCAGCTCAGGTCATGATTCCAGGGTCCTGGGATCGAGCCCCGCATCGGGCTCTCCTGCTTAGCAGAGAGCCCGGTTCTCTCTCTCCCTCTGCCTGCTGCTCTGCTCTGCCTGTGCTCTCTTTCTGTCAAATAAATAAATAAAATCTTTTTAAAAAGAAGAAGAAAAAACACTGTAAAAGGTAAAAATAGTTACATTTTCAGAGATGCCCCCCCACAAGCTGTGCCCTGCTCAAATTCTGTCCCATCTTCCATCCCCTAGCACTCTCTTATCATACCTTTCTAACATCATCAACAATTGACTTTTCATTCTATCTTTAATTTTTGTATGTTCCTTATCTTTTGTCTCTGCTTCGTCATCTAGAATATACTCTTCATGAGGAACTGCTGTATCGCCTGAGCATGAAGCAATGCTAAGAACATACTGAGTTCTGGATAAATATTTGTCCAATGAACTAAAAATCTTATTATTACAAGTACTAGTAATAAGTAAAATGTCATTCTTTCTAAGTTATTAATCCTTTTCAAATACTAAAGTTGCATCTACTCAGTAATGCCTGTTATTTGAGACAACCAATTTTTACTGCTATTTCTACATGAAAAGAAACCTACTCAAACACTACATGCAAGATTTTTGTCCCCTGGGATTTTGTTGAAAATGAGATGTCTTCTGCAAGTCAATCCAAGGGTGGAAAGTTTTAAATGTTAATTTGCTCTCCTCAGAGAACTCAGAAGGTGGTTAGCTACATTATTATTACTTTTTAGAACAAAATATAATAGGATATTAAAAGAAATAGCAGAAGACTTTTAAAAAAGAAAAATAATTCCAGGATGATGTTTATGTACTAAATCTAGAGTATAAATTAGAATGGGGAATAAGACAGCTCCAGGAAAATATGGCTTAGATGAGAAAGAATTTCCTGTAATAAAACATGTGATTAAATATTTAAGTGACCTTAATGATAAGGAGAAAGTATAGCATCATAAAAACAAACAAACAAATAAAAGCAATGTGCTCTCCCCCTTTCCCTGTTGGGTATGTGCTCTTTCCAACTGCAAAAACTTAATGACAGGGGATCATTGGCCAATCACACCACTTGATTCTGCAGGGAGCTACATTTAAATAATGATTGTGAATGCTATTTAAAAAAAATTTACCTATAGACAAAGGAAATAATTATTTTTGGTTATTAGTGAAGATAAGTGATGTAAAATTGGGTCTTATGAAGTATGATGTAATGCCTAAAATGAATGAGTCAAGAAATAGGAGGTTGTATTTTATTTGAAGGCATAGAAAAGCTGAACACCTAAAAATATGGCTTTTAGAGTTTGAAGTGTGTGACAGGTGGAAATAAGGAAGTGAGAGTGTTTGAAAAATCAGCAAAATTCCTCATTCTTCATGATGGGGGGGAGTAGTTAGTTGTAGTTTAAATTGATAAATAAGTGAATGAATACAAACATAATGGATATAAACACCAAAAGAAGTACACTTGTATAAGTGGCTATCAGTGAGGATTGAGAGTATAGTTTACTTTTCATGTCAGATCCTCTTGTTCAGTTTGGGTTTGAAATCTCAAACTGTATACTCAACGTGCATACAAAAATGTCTGGTCCTACGCACCTCAGCTGGGAAAATTAGTTCTCCCAACAAGTGGGATAGTGAGGAGAGGGCTTGGTTCTACTCTTCAGTGTAGTGTCCAGCTTTTTTTTTTTTTTTTTTTGCAATGAGCATATATCATTTTGAATAAATATTACATATAAAATTATATATATATATATATATCATTATGTAATAAGAAGATGAACAGGCCACAGAGTTAAATGCTAAATCAGAGGAAGACTAAAACATTATTGGATTTGGCAATTGAGAGGAGACCAGATGAGTACAGTTTCCATCCAGTGCAGGGAAACTGCGAAGGAAGCCCTCTCTGCAAGGGGGGGGTGAAAGGGAGTAGGGGCAGAAGATACAAGTGTACAACTGTTTTCTACAAGTTGTGATGAACAAAGAAAGGGAGAGAATGTGTAAAAGTTAAGTTGCTGACATTGGAAGAGCATGGTTATTTAAGGATCACTTTGATGTAAAATAGAGAGCTGTATCTAATAGCTTTAACTTAAAAATGAAAGGCTCATGATATATAAAGAGCATCGAATGGTCACAAAGATTTTCCTTTTTGTTTGAACGAGGCCAGCATACAATACATTTTTATGGAGCCTTATTCTTACAGTTTTGAGGATTTCCTGTCTTCCTTCATTTAGCCCATTTTCCTTAGAAATGCCTTTCACAGACTTTCCCTACAGAGGCTTCTAAAGCTATTGGGAAGTAACTCTGTCCCTACACATGTAGGAGGCATCTTTGACTACATCGGATCATTCACATGTATTTCTAAAAAGGCAGTGAAATATCAGTATTTAAAAAATTTCATTTCCTAAGTTTATGCTACTTAAAGCCCAGTCCTTAGCCACTATGACCAGTGTGCTAAATTGATAAAGCATCTATTCCCTTATCTAGAAATGACTACTGAATGAAGCCTGGTTCTCCTTCATAACTGAATGACTCCTTGGATGAAGTCAAGGTATTTCTGCCATTTCATGTTGGCTTTCTGGGCCAGATGCCAGTTTTTTCAGTCACCTTGGGTTAAGGAAAAAAATATGACATTGTTTTTTTTCCTCTCCATTCTTTCTTCTTCTCCTTTTCTTCCTCTGTCCTTTGCATTGCCCCTCCACTTACTTGTGCCCAGCTCCTAATGTACTTAACATCTTGCCCAGTGCCTCCACAGCCCAACTTTTAGCAAAACCCGATCTTCAGAAAGAATCAGAGAAGTTCATTCAACCTGAAACAAAGCTAATAAATGTCTTGCCTCATTAAGCCCTTGATGAATGTTAAATGCATGAATAAGATGTAAATGACTAATACTGTTTCTTCTGGCTGGTGATTGTTGTGTAACAAACTTCTACAAATGCCCACAGATCCTGAGTCAAGAATTCACAAAGGCACAGAACAGCTCTGCTCTATTCCATATGTTTGGGACCTCAACTAGAATGACTCAGATAGCTGGGGGTGACTCAGATGGCACAGTTGGGACACAGGGACTGGGAGTATCTCTCTCAAGATGGCTTCAGTCACCTGTCTGGTGTCTGATCTGGGATGGCTGCAGATCAAGGTCATCTGGCATTGTCAATTAGCATCCCTATATAAAGGTTCTCCAGCATGATGGTCTCAGGATAATTGGATTTCTACAAGAAAACAATTCAGTGCTCTAAGACTAGTGTTTCCTGAGTCCACAGGGGATGTTGCATGGTCTCTTATGAACTAGCCTAGGGACTCACATAGTATCATGTCCAATATACTCTATTGGTAAAAGCAATCACAGATACCATCAGAACTTGAGAAGAAGGGGCTGAGGTCACCTCTCAGCAGGAGAAGCATCAGCAAACTTGTCACTTCTGGTTAAAATAGGCACAATGCCTATTTTATTAATTCCTAAGATGAGTTCCCTCTTTACAGAGGAAAAGAAATGAAAAAGCCAAATAGTGAATAGAAAACATACAGGTATCTGTGGGTAGGTGGAGAAAATATTTTTAAGAAAGGAACCACCTAGTGATACATAAATGACTAAAACCAATGTCAAGAAGCCCCTCTTTGGGATTTTAGAAGGACTTATTGAATTTATTCAGACTACTGAAAATATTACAATACCAACTTCTAAGTTTTTGAAATGCATTTGCAAACATTTATTTATGAAGTAGGTGGAGAAAGGAGAATGAAACTAACATTAATTGGATTCCTTCTGTGTTCTAAGATCCCAGGGACTGTGCAGTTTTGAGATTGCAGTTTCTGTGTGTGATGGTCAAAGCTGGCATCAACTTATATGAGAATGGGAATAAATTTACATGTCATCAAATACCTTTAAAGGAATGACAAAGTTTCAATGTCTTTAGATTAAATGAAAAAAATCTAAAATATGCATATACATGCTATATAGTTGTATAGAATATGCCTGCTAATTCATCTAGTATAATACATGGTAGATATTTTTTAGTATATTGTTTATAATATGATAGTTGGGTTCCTCAGATTATTTGTACTATCAGGTATTATCTTACAAAAATAAAATTTTTTTGCAGTGGGGGAAACTAGGAACTATGCAGTTTCAGATTTGCATATAAAAGTTATATTTTTATATTAATTTTAATAATAAAACTGTTTCTATCTGTAATGGTAATTGTTAAGGGAATAAATTAAATGTCTAAAAAGTGTTATAATGTGACCAAAATGACACATTAACACTACTGATTATATCCTGAATAATACGTACAACTAGACCAAATGTGAGTTTCCAGTTCATAAATAACACAGCCTGTTTTTATAATGAGAAAATTACTTTGGGATAAAATGGCTTTAGAAATCTAAAATTAACAATAAAATACAGAATTACTTACAATGTTTATGGTAAATAAAGGAATGCAATTATTACTGAAAAACTGCAAGTCATGAAAAAAAGCACTTGCATGATCTTATTCACGAGTCTTTGACTTTACAAAGTCAACCTGGTAAATGACCACAGGTAGCTGTGGGGCAGCTCTGTAGAAAATTCATGGTATAAATACCTGCACTCACATTGCGACGTCCTTTCTCAAATTGACTTAGCTTATCTTTATGTCAGGGGATTATAAGTCTGTCAAATGTCTAAATCTGGAAATGAAGCAAAACCATGAATCTCCAGCTGGGCAATCGAAGCTAGGTTTCTTCCCAGCAGACCTAGAATATTTTCATCTGTATATGTCAAGCAGAACCTTGCCAGACTGTTCATCCATTTCATTTCTGGAGATGCAGTGATTAGCTTGCCACCACTACAGATTTCTTCAGCTCACTTATTCCCATTCTAACACTGATTTATTGTGGTAATGGCTCTCACCTTATTTTTTATATGAAAGCTCCATTCCTGGTATGTTTCATGTTGGGATCCCATCATTCCTATTGAGATCAGGGACACTACCTCTACTGTAGCACCCTTCACCACCATCTTTCGTATAGAGAAGATGGCTGCCACAGAACTCTGCTCACCCATTGGGTCAAAGGAATACTTTGGTTAAGGGAGTGACCTTTGAGGCCTGTTGGATGGATTTGAAGTGCTAGTGATGGTATAAGAAATGCTGAATCAAAATTGCGCTTAAAAAAAAAAAAAGATTTTATTTATTTACTTGAAAGAGAGAGAAAGCACAAGTGGGAGGAGGGGTAGTGGGAGAGGGACAAGCAGACTCTGTGCTGAGTAGGGAGCCTGACATGGGGCTCAATCCCAGGACCATGAGATCATGACCTGAGCTGAAGTCAGATGCTTAATCAACTGAACCACCTAGGATCCCCAACATTGCACATTTTTTTCTTCCTCCCTCCCTCCCTCCCTCCCTTCCTCCTCCTCCTCTTCCTTCTCCTCCTCCTCCTCCTCCTCCTCCTTCTTCCTTCCTTCCTTCCTTCCTTCCTTCCTTCCTTCCTTCCTTCCTTCCTTCCTTCTTCTTCTTTCTTTCTTTCAAGATCTTATTTATTTATTTGTCAGAGAGAGAGAGAGAGCACAGGCAGGCAGAGTGACAGGCAGAGGCAGAGGGAGAAGCAGGCTCCCTGCAGAGCAAGGAGCCCAATGTAGGACTCGATCCCAGGATGCTGGGATCATGACCTGAGCCAAAGACATCTGCTTAACCAGCTGAACCACCCAGGCATCCCAACATAGCACATTTCTAAGGATATATAACGAGGATGGATTTGAAATCCAGAAAACAAAGAATAACCTTTCTAAACATCTTTTTGAGAGGTACACCTGGGTGACTCAGTCAGTTAAGTGTCTGAGTCTTGATTTTGGCTCAGGTCATATTCTCAGGGTTTTAGGATTGAGCCCTGCATTGGGCTCCACTCTTAGCAGGGATTCTGCTTGAGGATTATCTTCCTCTCCCTCTGCCCCTCCCCTGCTAAAATAAATAAGTAAATCATAAGAAAAAAGGAAAAACAAAATAAAAACATCTGTGTGTTTGCTTCCTAGTGCCCTACCAACTGAACTTGGCATAGGGCAGAGTGGCCTTATTCTGGGTGTGTGCTCATGTGATCATAATAAAATATTTTAAGAAATAGAAAAAAAAATTTAGGACTAGTTACACAATTGTGTTGTGTCAATGCCAGAACCTTATGGTTTATATTTGCTTTCTCTCTATATAACTTTAATATTTTTTCTGTGGATTTGTTGGTCTCTTCTTAAATATCTATAATATATCAATTATATTTTTGTTCAGAATTCTTTATGTAATAGGCTGGTTTTAGATAATGGAAAAAATTAAAAATCATAAGGGTAAATGATTTTATTTTACTAATTTCGTGTATTCCTTTTTCGCGAGAAGAGTTGTAGCTAGGATTGAAAGCAAACATCACCAGCCCCTTTCAGCACCTTAAACATGTCTCAACTTGTATCATATTCCTTCTCTCTCCCTCCCTTTCCTCCTTCTCAGAGTCCATCTGGTAGGAACTGCTGTTCAGCCACATCCTCCTATCACTGAGAGAAAAACTCTAGCTTCTAGTTGTTCTGGCATGGTGTTTGATAAGTAAATCCCAATTTTGAGATTTTCAGGAAAAAAATAATCCATTTCTCTAGTAACAAATTTTGCCTCTTGCAAGGCAAATGTTCTTACTTTTCAGATTATTGACTTGTTATGGACTTAAGTTTGATCTATTTTGAAACCCAGCCAAGAAATGTCAGCAATGATTTTTAAATTCTGCATGATACCTGACCTTTCCTTCCCTGATGCAAGGAACCTTGGACTCTTAGACTTCTTTTATTGGTGGAAAGTCTGAGGGAAAGGAGTGTTTAAAAAAATGAGAAAAGAAAAATAATTAGGTGATATATCAAAATAACATACTGCTATGTAAAGCCATGCTCTATAACAATGGTATAAAAATGGTACATATGTTTTTTTTTTAATATTTAATTTATTATTTATTTATTTTTTTAATTTCCAGCATAACAGTATTCATTATTTTTGCACCACACCCCGTGCTCCATGCAATCCGTGCCCTCTATAATACCCACCACCTGGTACCCCAACCTCCCACCCCCCGTCCCTTCAAAACCCTCAGATTGTTTTTCAGAGTCCATAGTCTCTCATGGTTCACCTCCCCTTCCAATTTCCCCCAACTCCCTTCTCCACTCTAAGTCCCCATGTCCTCCATGCTATTTGTTATGCTCCACAAATAAGTGAAACCATATGATAATTGACTCTCTCTGCTTGACTTATTTCACTCAGCATAATCTCTTCCAGTCACATCCATGTTGCTACAAAAGTTGGGTATTCATCCTTTCTGATGGAGGCATAATACTCTATCCCCAGGGGTACAGGTCTGTGAATCACCAGGTTTACACACTTCACAGCACTCACAAAAAAAAAAAAAAAAATGGTACATATGTTATTTTATATAAAGGAATCATGAGTCCCCTATATTAGTTATGCAACAGTGTGTAACAAATCAGCCCCTAAACTTACAGGCTAAAGAAATTTAGCATTATTTATCTCTTATGATTTCTGTGGGTCAGAAACTTGGGACTAGCATGGCTGGGCAGTTCTGGCTCTGTGTCATTTCATGAAGATGTAGTCATCTGTCAGCTAAGACTGAAGTTAATCGAAAGGCTTGATGGATGCTGGAGGATCCTCTTCTAACTTAGCTCCCTCATGTGACTTGCAAATTGGTGTGGCTATTGCCTAGAAGTCTCAGGCCCTGCCCCCCACCATTTTATTTTATTTTATTTTATTTTATTTTATTTTATTTCTTTTCAGTGTTCCAAAATTCACTGTTTATGCACCACACCCAGTGCTCATCACCAGGCTCACCCAACCCCCCAATCCCCTCCAAAACCCTCAGTTTGCTTCTCAGAGTCCACAGTCTCTGATGGATCATATCCCCCTCCAAGTTCTCTCAACTCACTTCTCTCCATCTCCCAATGTCCTCCGTGTTATTCCTTATGCTCCACAAGTAAGTGAAACCATATGATAATTGACTCTCTTTGCTTGATTTATTTCACTCAGCATAATCTCTTTCAGTCCCATCCATGTTGATACAAAAGTTGGGTATTCATCCTTTCTGATGGAGGCATAATACTCCATTGTATATATGGACCATATCTTCTTTATCCATTCATCTGTTGAAGGGCATGTTGGCTCTTTCCACAGTTTAGCGACTGTGGCCATTGCTGCTATGAACATTGGGGGTACAGATGGCCTTTCTTTTCACTACATCTGTATCTTTGGGGGTAAATACCCAGTAGTGCAATTTCAGAGTCATAGGGTATCTCTATGTTTAATTTTTTGAGGAATCTCCACACTGTTTTTCAAAGTGGCCACACCAACTTACATTCCCACCAACAGTGTAAGAGGGTTACCCTTTCTCCACATTCTTTCCAACACTTGTTGTTTCCTGTCTTCTTAATTTTGGCCATTCTAACTGGTGTAAGCTGGTATCTTAATGTGGTTTTGATTTGGATCTCCCAGATGGCTAGTGATGATGAACATTTTTTCATGTGTCTGATAGCCATTTGTATGTTTTCATTGGAGAAGTGTCTGTTCATATCTTCTTCCCATTTTTTGATATGATTATCTGTTTTGTGTGTGTTGAGTTTGAGAAGTTCTTTATAGATTCTGGATATCAAACTTTTGTCTGTACTGTCATTTGCAAATATCTCCTCCCATTTCGTGGGTTGCCTCTTTATTTTCTTGACTGTTTCCTTTGTTGTGCAGAAGCTTTTGATCTTGATGAAGTCCCAAAAGTTCATTTTCGCTTTTGTTTCCTTTGCCTTTGGAGA